>NW_027270903.1:6845000-7225000 GCF_040938485.1 Diadema antillarum
CCAATACCATAAAGGTTGATGATGCAGAAGTATCGGACAACGCAAGTATTGCTGAAGCATTCAACAATTTTTTCATATCTAATGCTACTAAAATTACAAAAGACCTGCAGAGGAATACTTCACAAATGATATTTGATGAGGACAAAGGCTTTGTTCCATCTCATTCTCAATTTAATTTAAGTATGATAACGAGAGATTTTGTATTGAGACAGATCGAGCTTCTTGGCATAGATAAAGCAACCGGAGAAGATCACATTGGCTGCAAACTTTTAAAGATGACAAAGAATGTTATTGCAGAATCTCTTTGCGATATTATCAACAAATCCCTGTCTACGGGAGTTGTTCCACGTGAATGGAAAAAGGCTCGGGTAGTACCGATATTTAAAGCAGGAGATATTTCTTCGTTGAATAACTACCGCCCCATCTCAATCTTACCAACAGTGAGTAAAATTATCGAAAGGGCCGTACATCAACAACTGAGCGAATTCATGAATGCGAATGATTTACTACACCCTAATCAATCTGGTTTTAGACCATTTCATTCCACATCAACTGCTCTTGCAAAACTTGTGAATCAGTGGTCTTTGAATACAGATAATAATCAAATTTCTGGAGTTGCCTTCATAGATCTTCGGAAGGCATTTGACACTGTAGATCATGACCTACTTTTACATAAATTAAAGTGTATAGGGTGTAGTAAAACGACTGTAGATTGGTTTAGATCCTATTTAAGTGACAGACAGCAAGTGACGCAATTCAAAGGAGCCAGGTCCCACCCTTCAACTATTATATTGGGTGTACCTCAAGGGTCAATTCTTGGTCCCCTTTTATTTTCAATATATGTCAACAGTCTACCCGAGTGTACTTCAGAAGGTGTTATAGATATGTACGCTGACGATACGACCCTCACTGTCAGTGCTAATGACGCAACAGTTTTAGAAGAAAAGATAACTGTTGCACTAAATAAAGTAATGGGGTGGATTAAGAAAAATCGGCTCGTCCTTAACACTGACAAAACTTCTGTCATGATTATCGGCTCCCGTGCTAATCTCGGGAAAATTGAAAATTTCAGTATTTCATTAGATGGTAGTCGGATTAAAAGAGTTCAGTTCACTAAATGTTTAGGTGTTTTAATAGATGAAGAACTGAAATGGTCTAAACAAATCGAAAATGTATGTAAACGTACCCAAAAAAGTGTCTGCATGATAAAGAGAGCGAAGGCCTTTTTGCCCTAACAATCCCTAAAATTACTTTATAATAGTCTAGTGTTACCACAATTTGATTACTGTTCTGTTGTTTGGTCAAACAGATTTCAATACCATACAACTAAGCTAGAAAAAATTCAAAAGAGGGCAGCAAGAATAATTTTGGACAAAACATATGACACACCGTCGGCTGATTTATTCAAAAGTCTTAAATGGATGACACTAGACAAACGTTTTGATTTCAGCCGCGTTATGATGATATATAAATGCGTCCATAACTTAGCACCTTCGTACCTTCAGGTGCACTTAGTTAAGCCTAGTGATGTACATGAACATCATACAAGGCTAATAGACAGTGGAAATCTATGTGTGCCAAGATTTCGCTCTGATTGTCAAAAGTGCAGCCCAATCGTATCCTCTGTACTTGAATGGAACAGGCTAGATCATTCAATTAGATCAGCTTCTTCCATATATTCATTTAAGAGATTGTTTAAGCAAAGTTGCTATTTGTAAGTAACACACGAAATTCATTCTGGGCTTTATCATTCCTGTATAATAGCGTTTTTAAATGTTATTTCGGCATTCTGGTGAACTCTTGCTGTGGCATGTACTTTTTATGTTACTTTGCAATGTACAGTATGCTGGTATGTATCTACACTGTATTATGTCATCCTCTGTATATACGTTTTGCTATTTAATGTACATAAGTTCATCAACATTATTCAGGGCTCCATGGAAGACCACTATTTATTGGTGAATGGACTACCCTGACAAAAGATTAGAAATAAATAAATAAATAAATAAAGAGATCTACTGCAATCGAGATTGAGGAATTTGTGCTCTACTCAAGACTAAAAACGAAACAGAATTAAACTAGAAATGTCGCTATGGCGACTGGTATGCCTCCTCCATAATGCATGATTCTCCTAATAGGTATATAGTACAAATGTACATGCATGTGGACAATGTGTGATTACATTTTCACAAAACTGGCAAAATATCAAAATGACACGTTTGTCACAAATGTGTTGAATGTTCAACTTCCTTGACCTAGGTTTAATTGGATGAATGCGAGAGCATGTATTTGGGGATTTGGGGACTTTTACTTGACTTTGACCCCTTCATAAGTTTATGCATTGAGTACTTTTCAAGGTACGGAGAAAAAGTGCAATTTCTGTATTGAATAATAAATTGTTACCATTTTCATCTGGCCTTTGACCCTTGACCTTTGACCCTACAATTCATTCAGAGAACCATTGTCAGGCAGAACATGCATAAAAATATCACTGAAGGTGATTAATACCCCCGCCCCGTGACGACAGTCTTACCCAAGGAATGATCTTTCCTTGATCTTCTGCCATTTAAATGCCGTTACCATGGCAACGCAGCTTCCGACACGTCCGAAAAATATGTCTTGCACATCTTCCCACCAAGACTATTGTGTGTGCCACATTTCATAAGCTTTTGTCAAAAACTGAGGAAGTAGTTCAATCCACAAGATCTTCCCTTGATCTTCCGCCATTAATATGCCGTTACCATGGCAACGCAGCTTCCGACACGTCCAAAAAATATGTCTTGCACATCTTCCCACCAAGACCAATGTGTGTGCCACATTTCATGAGCTTCAGTCGAATACAGAGGAAGTAGTTAAATCCGCAAGATCTTTCCTTGATCTTCTGCCATTTATATGCCGTTACCATGGCAACGCAGCTTCCGACACGTCCGAAAAATATGTCTTCCACATCTTCTCACCAAGATCAAGGTGTGTGCCACATTTCATAAGCTTTGGTCAAAAAACTGAGGAAGTAGTTAAATCCGCAAGATCTTTCCTTGATCTTCTGTCATTAATATGCCGTTACCATGGCAACGTACTTTCGGGTACTGTCAAAAAATGCGTCTTGCACATCTACAACCAAAGGCACACATCTGTACCAAGTTTCATGGAAATTGGGCAAAAACTGAGGAAGTAGTTTGCAACACAAAATTTTCCATCATTTTGGCTCATAATATGTGAGCTGTTACCATGACAACATACTTTTTGTCACTGTCAAGAAATGTGTCATGCTGACCTATAACCTAAGACAACCATTCAATAGGAATTCCATGAGAATTGGAAGAACACTGATGAAGCAGTTTTGCCATGAAGCATTTTGCCCTATATTTTACCAATAACATGCCGTTACCATGGCAACGCACTTTTTGCCACTGCGGAAATATGTGTCTTGCACATTAACATATTCTGATGAACATCTGTACCTAATTTCATAAAAATTGATCAAAAACTGTGGGAGGAGTTCGCGACGCAAGATTTGTACCCATTTTGCCCATAATATGCCGTTACCATGGCAACGTACTTTTGGGTACTGTCAAAAAATACGTCTTGCACATCTACAACCCAAGGCACACATCTGTGCCAAGTTTTATGAGAATCGGTTGAAAACTGAGGAAGTAGTTCGCGACGCAAGATTTGCAACGGACCGACCGCCCGACCGCCCGACCGACCGCCCGACCGCCCGACCGTCCGCTGATTCCTATATACCCCCTTCAAACTTCGTTTGGCGGGGGTATAAATATGTACCAAGTTTCAAGATAACTTGAGCCACTTCCGAGATATGAAGGAAGAAGAAAAGTTCAGCTCTTTCACTTGATCTTTGACCTTTTGACCTTTCACCTTTTTGGCAAGAAACAAAAAACAAAACAAAACCCACACTTCCCAGAGAATCTCTATTGGATTAAACATGCATGCGCCAAGTTTAAAAAGAAAATAATCCTGCAGGTATTGCATAAATATGAGGGATATAGTAAAATTTTGAAGTGTAACCCTTGACCTTAACCCTGACCTTGACCCCATGAACCCAAAATTCCCTAGATAATCACTGCCAGTCAGTACATGCATATATACTATGTTCCATGAAGTTTGAGAATTTTTTTAATCGATCAAACACAATGTTAATCAGTGGCTTTAAACTGAAGTTTATGGGTCTAACATCTGTAATGTTATAAAAATATTTTATTTTTGTTATATCATAAGGACCTTTGTGACCTTTGACCTTTGACCCCCAAAATACCAGTGAATATTTGTCTTGTCATACTCTACCCTCACACCAAGTTAAACGTTCATGTCTCATAGTATGTAAAATACTGTACCAAAAGTTTTTTTTCCACAAAATAACCTGTGACCTTTGACCTTTGACCCTAAAATCCAAACAAAGTATTATCCCCCAGGATATACCCTCATACCAAGTTTGATGTAAAACCACCACACGGTTCTTGAGATATCGACAAAAACAAGACGGGACGGACGTACCGGACGTACGTACGTACGGACGTACCGGACGTACGTACGTACGGACGTACGGACGGACGGACGGATGGACGATCCGAAAACATAATGCCTCCGGCCACTTCGTTGGTGGAGGCATAAATACGGCAATTACCGAAAAGAGGTTCAGTATTAGGGTGATTCGGGAAAGAGTGGTGTATTCATACATATGGGCTTAGTGCTGAGGCCGCTAAAACAATCCTCATGAAATTAGGTTAAATGTATGTACTCATTTAAACATGATTTGAACGGAGCGTTTACAAAGATAATGACTTTTGTCGTTGGGAACACGCCGTTATGGAGAGCTCTTTTCGTGACAGTAAAAATGTTTATTTTTACATGATCTACCAGAACAAAAAGAAACGAAAGGCATGCCGTCGATATTTCCTTGTTATTATCATCACGTTCTACTTTTTCTCACCTGTCTCGTCCACAGACTTCTCCTTAGTCCTCTTTTTCCCCATGTCGCCGATCTCCTTTTCAATGATCACCGATAGGACTTCGGGAACCTTCGGGACAGACTGCACCACGTAGTAGATTTTTCCCGCCACAATTCCTCCGAGCCAGCGGGAAGGATTAAACTTCGGGTCCACCTTGATCGGGACAATCTTCTTCTTGCATTCGTAGGCGTATGAAGCCTCTACAGACAGTTTAACACGAGAATAAAGAAATGGGATAAGCAATGTTGCCAATTTGCTAGTCAGGATTTTCATTTCATGAGATGTTCTATACAGTGCGAATGACTTTGTGATCTTCACCCCCGCTTCCCACCGAGGCCAGATCTATATGTGGCTAAATCTCTTGCCGAACTTTCTACACGTATCATTAACTATGCGATGCAAGCAAAGAAAGCATCATTGTTATCAAATACTCTGCTCACTCTGTGCCGAGATTAATGAAGTACTTTATCGATGAGGAAGCAACAGCAATCCGGTAACAACTGAAACAAAATTTGCCTTAAAAAAAAAAGCAAAACAGAAATGGATTGCTTTCAGGACTTCACACATATCCCTTTCCCCCTTAACTAGTTAGTAAGAACTTTACTGGTCGGAAAAAAAAAATTAAACAACATCCGGGCTCTTTTTTTTTTCCTGTATGTGAGTAAATAGCGCCACCAACCTGATCGGCAGTCTTGACTGTCCTGGTAACCAGGGCTGATGCAGGCCAAAACGATATCCGCGTTCTCCACAGCCTCCGCCATGGCACCGATCTTATCTCCACCTGTACATTACCAGTGTGGCCACAGACAGAATGAATGTTAAAGGCAGAGATATATATATATACATATATATAATTATAATATCATATATAAATATACACATGTGATATATGAAGAGTTTGTTCGCAAAAACCGATAAGTCCATTTTTGAAGATTTTGAAATACGGTCTCTCTCATAAAGTACAAAATAATACCTTTTAAATGATATATTAGTCACTACATATAAAGGTACACTTTTGAAGTTATGGTCAAAAGAAGCAAAAATTTTCTTATAATGCTCTTTATTTTTCTTGACCTTTAATCGCAAATATCTCCATTTGGCAAATATGGACTTATCGGTTTTTGCAAACAAACTCTTCATATATATATATATATATATATATATATATATATATTATATGTACATATATATATATATATATATATATATAAACCTGGGATGGTATAGCTTTCGTTGAGAAGGGGCTTCAGTGCCCCGTTTCATAAAACGTGTTTTCAGCCAAGTTGTCATGGATGTTATAAGCTACTGAAATCCTTGCATCTGATTGGCTGAAAGTAAATTTGTCATAGAAATGTGGCAGTTGACACTGATAATAAGTTTTATGAAATGGGACCCAGGTTTTTTTTTTCCTTCTTTTTTTTCTTTTCTTTTTATAGTAGTCATAATCCTCTTATGAATAATGATAAAGCAAAATGTTTTCGGTTTTAACAGGATTTTTTTTTATTTGTATCGCTTTTTTTACTTTACTTTGGATATCTCACCCATCTGAAAACTGATTTTCATCAAATAGACTCTGAAATCCTTTTAGAATATCATGTTTTTAATTTGTATACGGTAGTTTGTAAGTAGCTCGCAAAGTTTAAAGCTGAATCCTGTTTCAACCACTACTATACCATCCCTCTAACAGAAATGGAGTTAATACATAAAGAAACTCATAGACCATGCCCCAAATGTCAAACGATCAGGAGAGCCAAAAAACATGGCAGCCAAAGCACAATAGTGAATAGCATAAACTTTCCTTTGACATGCCGCGGTGGCTTCATTTTTGCAGTAAGATTTGGTAAGATTTGGTTAGGACATCACTTAACCCATTATTTGACCATTAATCCATAAAAGTCATTTTGCACAAAAATTTCAGATACAAGGTCTTATCACCCCAGCGACGCAATGTCGTTTATCAAAATAAACGACATTGCGTTGCTGGGGTGACAAGACCTTGTATCTGAAATATTTTACTTAGTCTTTCCCCTCACACGACGTCGATTCATGCGGGGTTTCCGGATAGGTATAGGAATTAATGTGTTAATAAACACACACTATTATGTTCAAGCACACACCGTCAGGCTTACTCGCACACACACAGACACTCGCACGTTTTTATGTCAAGTTAATAGAGACTTCCGATACATTTTTGGCTTTCACCAGGCAGAATTTGATATCGCATATTTCTTCCGGACCCTAAAGCATCCCGTTTCAGCTCCATAAATAATCTGTTATTGGGAATATTCAATTAGGTTTTCCTTGGCTCAAGGTTCAAGGTTCGAGGTTCTAGGTCCAAGGTTCAAGGTTCAAGGCTTTACTGTACTCACTCATGTGATCCTCGTCCATCCACACGTTGTATCCACGCTTCTTCAATCTCTGCTTGATTTCCCGCATCACTGGTTTGGCGGGGTTTTCCCACTTGTAGCTGATCATGATGTGATTTGTCTGCAGCCCGCCCTCTGTCGGCGACCCTTTGGTTCCGTCTTGGGTTGCCGCAGGTGCCCCGCCAAGTTCCTCCGGTAGTTTGGATCCGTAAATTTCAAAGAGCGCCCCCTTGGCTGCATTCTTTAGTGTCTCATTTTGATGTTTTGCATTCTTAGTAAGATCTGCAGATTCACAAACCCATGATAAAAAAGCATTAAAAAAAAGTGGATAAAAAAAAGACTAGTTCAACTTCCGCTATCAGAGACACAGAGAGAGAGAGAGAGAGAGAGAGAAGGATTAATTTAGACATTGTTACATTAGAGACAGACAAATTTAGAAAGGATACACAGAGCCAATTACAGAAAAGGAAAGAAGGAAAATCACCGTCAGTAAATCTTTCATTACTCTAACCCTATTCTGTTGAATAAATGCACTAAGAGAAAAGTATTCATGTCCTTCATTTATGAGAGTCCAATTCAAATAATTTTCATGGAATCATACAGTAGGCCTATGCTCTACGGCAGAGAACATTGTTTCTTTTGATCGCAGTCGTCAGATTCAAAGCAAAAGTGGACATTTTCCATTTGTAAGGAAATTTTCGTGATCAAGCTATCCTGCATAAGCACCACGCAATTGCACTCGGTTACAGAAATATTACTTCACGATACCGTTACTTCACGTTACCGTTACTACAAGTTACTTCACGATACCGTTATAGCACTTTGTGTGTGTGTGTGTGTAAACACGGCGAAATATGTACAGTCTCGTTTAAGCGATACTAAAGTATTCATGTGGTTCGTTAGTTCGTTTTTAATACTGATTTTGCACTGGTACAATTTAAGTTGGTCGAGATAAACATGTCCGTTCTCCGTATAATTTCACGCCTATAAATTCGGGAACCTACAGTTTTTACAAGCGTCATTGCTTTTATGTAGGCCCCATCATATTTCTGACATTTATTTGTGATATCCTCAGATGAAAATGACCATTTATATTTGTGTGTAATGTTAGTTTGTCTTTTTTTCTTCAAACATAAGATATGGTTGTATATGTTTTGTACTTTTGTTTTATTGTCAATCATTTTGTGATCCCATCACTGAGAAATGGAAATATGAAATAAACTTGAAACTTGAAACTTGAAATATCACAAGCAAATAATGAAAAATGGTACAACCATAGGCCTACCAAAGTTGTAGTCATTTGTTATGGCACAATAATTGGGACAGTGCAGAGTAAATGAAATGAGTATCTGAATATAAGAACGACCCAAGTCCATGGAAGACCATTTCGAGTAAACTTAAAAAAACTTCAAATCTTTTTTATTTGTCCAATAATATTCTATTTAACTGTGATGGGAAGGCAACATTGTATATAAAAAATTAGAACATATATTATTATAACAATTAACATTAAGGTTAATTGTGGAGAGGCCATTTTGTATGATGGACTTGGGTCGTTCTTTGATTCATATATATGATATTCTGCTATAGAGATGAGAGAAGGATGAGAGAGGGCGCTATAATATGAATGTAAGAATGACCCGAGTCCTTCATTTTTACATTCATATAAAGCTTTAACTCATTCATTTCAGGCACTTCCGGGGGTAGTTGAGTATATGAATATAAGAACGACCCAAGTCCATGGAAGACCATTTCGAGTAAACTAGGAAAAACTTCATATCTTTTTTATTTGTCCAATAATATTCTATTTTACGGTGATGGGAAGGCAACATTGTATATACAAATTAAAACATATATCATTATGACAATTAACATTTACATTAATTGTGGAGAGGCCATTTTGTGTGGTGGACTTGGGTCGTTCTTTGATTCATACACATGATATTCTGCTATAGAGATGAGAGATAGATGAGAGAGGGCGCTATTATATGAATGTACGAATGACCCAAGTCCTTCATTCTTACATTAATATAAGATTTAAATCATTCATTTCAGGCACTTCCGGGGTAATTAGGATTTATCATTTATACACAAGATGAGTCCATGCATAAGCTACAATTTCCCATGTCAAACTGAATTTGGCCAAAAATTGGACTTGAGTCGTTCTTATATTCAGGTCTTCAATTGGAATTTATCATTTATACATAAGATGAGTCCATGCATAATCTACAATTTCCCATGTCAAACTGAATCTGGCCAAAAATTGGACTTGGGTCGTTCTTATATTCAGGTCTTCAAATTATGTCGCTAGGTTCTGCAAAGAATCATTTTCCTTTATGAACTCAACCCCTTGAAGCCCCCTTCCTTCCACAATTAGGCCCTTCTGTGACTTGGGTCCACATACCAAGCGACAAAACTAGGTTATTGCCTCCCTCAAAACAAGCGCCTCACAAATTATCACAAAACTGTCAAAACCAAAGTATTATCATACAACATACACACCCACCCACCCCCACACACACACAGAGTCTTCGTACAGCGGCCGACCATTTCTTACCTTCCACCAAGCTCTTCCTCTTTAGAATGTCCTCTTTATTATTGGTGCTGAAAGCAAGTCTCCACAGGGTATTAGCAGCACCTGTTCTCTCTTCTACACTAAATCTGTCTCCCAGCATTTTCCCGATGATGGAGATGCCGTCCTTCTTGGCAATCAAGGCCTTGTTGTCATCGTTGATGGCAAGCTGTTCGATCCCCTGGATGAGTTCGAGGGCCGAGAAACTCATACAGGCCCCGATGCTCGTTTCGGTCTCTCGCACGGAAAATGTGATCTTGTGGTCTCTTCTCTGAGAGTTCAGTGCCCGCCTCAGCAACGTCAGGAGAGTGGCGAGGCACTTTTCATTCAGCGATACTTTGTGTGACTCGTCTTTGCGGATTACGTAAGACATTGTCAAAAACGCGCATGTCTGCAGGACGTCCTCCGGGGACTCCCCAAATTTCTCTAAGGCCGGTAGAACATCTCGGCATCGCTCTCGAAGCAGGGGTATTCTTCGCACGACATTGTGTAGAATGTTTAGTGTGTCTAACACCATTTTCTTCACGCTTTTGTTCATGGAACTTTCGTCCCCGAGACTTAGCATCCAATCGATCAGATGACGATTGCATTGACAATCTTCCATTTTCGCGCAGAATATCGAGGAGTTATCGGTGAAGTTCCACACCGCACCCAGAAGACAGATGTAAAAGTTGAAGTACAGGACGCCCTCAACGGTTGTTTCCTCACTCGTGATGCAGTCGAATTGAAGTCGTTCCCAGGTTTCAGAAAACAGCTGGCAGAAATCCGTCGAGTCTGCAAGATGATCAGAAATAGCCTCACGATCCAACGAACCCCTTTGGGAGATCTTCTCAACCTCTTCGCTGTTTGTGCAGCATTCCTCACATGGAAAGGTCTCGCAAGTCGTCCAGTGTGACATGCTCTGGACTATGCTGTCAACGATTTTCCTGACACTTCCGGACACTCTTTTCGGCTCTGGCAAGACTGCTCTAACTTTGGTCGCTATTACAGGGGCGACCACAGATGGGGTTTCTGGCTCATCAGTATTTCCGTGTGGAATGAATGCAGCATTATTACCCTGCTCCTGTGGAGATTTTGAAAGGTGTCCATTTTTCTCATTTTCCTCCTTGGAGGAACTTTCTCCTCCAACATCCTTGCAGCGGTTTGCACCGTCAGGGCCTTTGGTCTCTTCAGCTTCCGGTCCGGTCCTGGAATTCTTCTCAGCCGGATTATTATCTGACTTCAATTCACTCTTAACCCGTCGAGATGAGCTCACTCCTGACCCCATGTCAGTTTCCGTTCGAATTGAATATGTATAATAATATGCAATGTGATGAGTATTCCAATATCATATGTCTCTTACGGCACGGAAGTCAACACACCATCAGAAATGATACACCATCAGAAATGAAACGCAGACAGTAACTCCAGAAGGATAAGGAACGGGTCAGATACACAATTCCCACAAGGCTATAGTATCCAATATGTATGTGTTCTCAACAGGCATTCCAATGCGACTTGGGGTGTATATACACGTATATGATATGAGCACGTCATTTCATATTAGCGCACTCCTATTTCAATCCGTGGTTGTGAATCACTTAAACACGGACCAATTTGTGCTCGTTTCCCTTTGTGTGAGTAAAGGCTGCTGCGGTACAGACCAGGTTGCAGTATGCCCTAATACCGTAGTGGTAATTCTCGTCCACCGAATAATAATAAACGGCAATTTACGGTCACATTTGTATGACCACACAGTCGCGCACTTTCCACCTGTTCCATACCGAAACCCGTAGCAACGAGAACACAGCAACACGTCCAGTTTTCAAAGGTGTCTACATAGGCATTTCAATAGCCACGGAGAGAAAAAGGTTAAGTGAAAAGGGGGAAAAAAGAAAACTCCGTGGTATCGGTCTGGCAATTGTATAATGCAAATAAGCGCTGATATCACAGTTTCGTTATGAACTATTTGCCAATGTCGAAAAATCGGGGTCGGTATTATGAATCGCTGAAGCGAGCACATGCATAAAGCGGCGTGCGTCCGAACTGCATTATGAGTGTTTACCACGGTCGCTTAGCAACTGATGCACCTCAATTTTGCAAGCCGTGTGACACACAATCAAAGGAAATACACACTGAGTGAGAGAGTGTATGTCTGTGTACTGGTGTACATACATAGCGTGTTTACCACAGTATCGATGCTAAGAATGAGCATGATGCATGCAGTAAAATTGGACAAATTCCTGTACCCTTTCGGCGGTTGCATAGTGGTATACGACATGTAATAATCCTCTGGGGAATCGATACAATGGGAAAACATTATATACTATTGTTAGACAATCCTAAAAGGGTTATAGGATGATGCAGCCACCTGCAGATTTTAATAGAATCAAAAGGAGGTCTTACATTGGATTCGTTTTAAATTGCATTTGACATAACATTTGGTTTTATTTCGCTTATTCATTTATTTCGATTATATCTGAGAACTTGTCTGTGATGGTGCGGGCTTTTTTAAAATCTTAAGATATAGCAATCAAAGCTGTTTGCAATTAAACTCTTCATCCTTATACACTCTTTCCTTTCCCAGGTTGTTCAAACTGGTTGGTTCGACATTTTTGTGCTTACTTTATCAACAGATGAAGAGTTTGTTCGCAAAAACCGATAAGTCCATTTTTGAAGATTTTGAAGTACGGTCTCTGTCATAAAGTACAAAATAATGCCTTTTAAATGATATATCGGTCACTACATATAAAGGTACATTTTTGAAGTTATGGTCGAAAGAAGCAAAAACATTCTCATTATTCTCTCTATTTTTCTTGACCTTTAATCGCAAATATCTCTATTTGACAAATATGGACTTATCGGTTTTTGCAAACAAACTCTTCAGATATTTTCAACTTCCCTCTAAATCTACCTCATGAACTATCGTTTTGCTACTGTGTTTGTACTATTAAACGAAAAAAAAAATAGTCAGGAATTTGAAAACGTATCGACAAGGGTTTAGAAATAAAATCGATTATTCTAGTTGTTGTTTTCTTCATATCAAGACTCTGATCGAGACCATTCCCACCGCATCGCATAAAAAGGAAAAGAGTCGAGATGCTACCTTCTAAAAAGAAAACCAAAAAAAAAAGTTGCCTTCATGTTCACATTAAAAACAAAAAGATCACCATGGCAATATTATAGATTTTTTTAGTATTTCAATTTATTTTCGTATTTCTCGATGGAAAATACGTGGTATATAACAAAATATAATACAGAATGTCCAGCTTGGATATATACATGAAGAAATAGGAATACAAAAGTAATACATAACGGTCGATGTGTCATTTTCAATCAAAGTAAAAGATGCGAAGAGAAATACGATGGAACCTACTAAAAAGCAAAGCTTGTTGAGTGTAGGTCCCAACAAAAGCCTAGTGAGGGGAACAGGATGAGGAGCACGGGTACAATTAAGACCAAAAGTAATGATAAACAAAAGAGAATGACTATTACTCGGGGCTCAGAAGATTCTTCTCACATGCATTTATGTGTGTGATAAAATGAGAACAAGTAACCACATGCTGCACACTATAGCAGTTGCTCTCATAGCAATTTAGACATGGGAGTGATAATGACGTGAATACTTAAGTACTATTAGGGTTTACACATTCCGGCTTCCATAGACACGGGGAAAGATTTAAAAAATGGAGAACATGAATCAATTGCAATTCCTATATGTGATATACCAGCCAGCTGCAATGATGCATAAAAGAAAGGAAAGAAAAAAAGGAGGGGAAACTATGCGACACGACCAAGGTCTTACTAGAAGTGGAAGGAAAAACACCGATGGGAAGGAATTTGAGAGAGCATGCAACTAAAATGTATATGCATGAGTCTGTTCACATGGCAACAACCGAGTAGTATAACAGAGCAGCCATCAGCATAATAAAAAGGAATTTTAGTGCACTTGTGTGTTGTAGCTATTCAATACATGCTGTCTGAGTTTACGCTTAAAGGTAGGGAATCCCATTTGCATGCCTTAAATGAAGAGTTGTATAAATACAGTGGTGTGTTGAAGAGAGTATCATTTTAGAAACTCCCATAAAGTATTGAAAGTAGAAGGTAACATTTAGTACATTTTTATTGACCGTTAGATTTTGAATTGAATTTTTTTCGGGGCTCACCGTAAATTCCAGTACATTACTAGGCTAGCTTTGCAGACCCATCCACTGCATGTGTGTCCATCATGTATATTTTGTGAAAAAAGTTCATCAAAACTTACAAGCATTTCTATATACATTCTTGCCACACACTCTATATGTTATTACATCAGCTCTTATACTTTTAGATTTGTGTTTATAGATTAAAAAAAATACAGAAGACTGCAACAAAAAGGCTTAAGTGTGGCTGACACGCAGAACTACTGAGTAGTTGAGTTTTGTGCATTATTCAAATTGTAGATAACTGTTGACTTCCAAATTTCTCAGCAGTGGCCTAAACAAGTCCCCTGAGGTTCATATTGAATGTTTTGCTGCATTTTGGGAGGTCTGTAAAAGGTATCCCCTACCTTTAAAGGATGATAATGACAAGCAGCTTTTAACCTCTGTTGGGAGATCATTCCAATATTTAGGACCTGTATACATAATTGTGTTTTTAGCGAAAACTGTTCGAGTTCGTGGAAGGTGATAAGCGTCACTCTGGCGAGTTGGATAATGGTGGACAGAATTGTTTCTTATGAACATCTGTAAAAAGACACCAGGAAGATCTTTTGAGGAAAGTTTATACATAGAAATACCTAAATTATAACCAAACAAATCTATCAGTTTTAAAATCTTATTTTTCTGAAATAAGGCGTTAGTGTGAGATAAATACCCAGCATGGTTAATAATTCTGATCGCTCGCTTTTGAAGAAGAAAAAGTGAATCCAGTAAGTATTTAGATGCGTTACCCCACGCAAGAATTCCATAATTAAGATATGGGGAAATCATGGTTGAATATACAATCTGCAAGATATGGTTGGGCAAAAAATGTTTCAGTTTGTTTAGGATTCCTGTATTTCGTGACAAAATTTTGCTTACAAAATTAAAGTGAGTTTTCCAGGAAAGGTCACTATCGATGTAAAGTCCTAAAAACTTTGTACTATCTACTCGGGTTAGGTTAATATCATTAATCTTAACATCATCAGGAATAACTTGCAAGGAATTGCTAAATAACATATAATGTGTTTTATCAACATTTAATGATAACTTGTTAGCGTAAATTCAGGACTGAACAGATTTCAATTCATTATTCATTATACTTACGAGGGTATTGGGATTGCGGTGAGATAGAAATAAATTTGTATCATCAGCGAAACAAATAAAAGAAAGAATCTGTGACGAATTTTGGAGATCGTTGATGTACAGGATGAATAAAAGTGGGCCAAGAAGAGAACCCTGGGGGACACCGCAAGAAGTTGACGTCATACCTGACTCATAGCCATTTATGTAAACAAATTGTTTTCTGTTTGTGAGATAGTCTTTAAACCACTCTAAAGATTTAGCCAAAGACTTATTATTCATAGATTCTACAGCGAAATATCAACACGTACCATTATAAGGTTTGCTTTTTGAAGAAACTAATAGAGAATCTGTTGAGGCGCTGACATCATCACATCATTCACTTTGTGTTTTAATCACAATGCATGGTAATTGCCTGCGTAATTTCGCGATATCAGTATAAATACGTAAGGCTCTGAAACGTCCTGAATGCACAACATTTTGCAATGAAACATTGTGCACAATATTCAAGTTGGCTTTTACTGATAATAACAATACAGTAAAACTGCAGTACAGTGTATACCAAATTGGTGAGTCCAAGCGTGACAAGCAAGTATCTATTGTTTAACGTTTAGGGCGCCATCGTGCGTCATGTAACTTGCAGTGTCTCATGTCTATTGATCTCTACAGAGGAAATGTGGACATCTCATAGGCCAAACTCTTTGAAGCCACCGCGCCATCTTGCGACATACATACATCCTCATAGGCCCGAATTCACGAAGGTGGTACAATCTTTGTTACTTTATTATTTTATTTGTTTGTTTGGGGCGGGGCGGAGAAGGGGAGGAGTATCCTGAGTAGGCTGCAGCAACCAAAATTGTTATGTGTGTAGTGATTCTGTCGCTGCCCGAAAGGGGGCGTTACAAACATTCACTTTTTGCAATTGATAGACCAAATGCAATTTGCAATATTGGAAATTTGCAATTACTTGCAAAATTTGTAATTGATTTTGAGGATTGAGGTGAAGATGCCTATCAATCTAAATACTGGTACAACATTATTTAGAAAATTTGTTACATATAGGACTACCTCATACCATGATCATTACAGTGTAACTGTTCCCCCATAAATTTGTAGCCAAGAAGGAGACGAATTGATTTCATTTTGTGCACATGCAGTTGTTATCTTTCAACTCCTAAAATCCTAATCTCTTCAAGCTATTTGCTGTAAATCTAACACCATCCCTTGATAATTACGTGACGATCAGATCTTTTTTTTCAGTCATCATGAAACCACTGGACAGAAAGACTAATGCTGAATGAGGCATAAGCTGTGCCCTATTAATAGTGTGTGAAGGCAGTCGCGTAGCAACAGACGCCTTTCGCATCGCGTTATTCATTTTTTTTTTTCAGAGTAATAAAGCGCACATGGTTAGGTGTGTGAGTGTGTCAGTGATTACCAGCAATGAATGCGTATATCGATAGCACCGAGCGTACGTCACTTGCATAATCTAAGTAACTGCACTGCACTTTCATTGATTGCCTGGGCACAGCCGCAGCGTTTGGTGTAGACCCTACACTGTGAAGGTCTCATTGTTTGATATTTAATTACGTTGTATTTTTTTTTGTGTGTGTGTGTGTCTGTTTTCAGCATTCGTGCATTCTTTAAATGGTAGAGTAACTAAGTGCTATGCGCTAAACAACTTTGATAGAATTCGTATCATTTTGTCAGTTTTCACGAGAAGAGCTAATACAAAACAAAGAAGTAAACGGTGTTTCGGTAGTACACTGTCATAAATTATCAAAAGTCAGGAGAAAAAGAAAAACCAGAAGAAACCAAATCAGGATTCCGACGATGTAAGCAGAAGTTCTAGTTCATAATCACTTCAATCTATGCAGAGCGTTTTATCTAGAAACGCTTCGCACATTTATCACTTACGACAATCACAAATCATCGCTATCTGTAATTCCTTGTAATGTATGTATATTTATGTTATGAAAACATGCATTTCAGACAAATTAAGTTTCTTCAGAGAACAGCAATTCTGTAGAAATATTTCCAGTTAGAAAATATCTTTGAAAGAATTTATCAGTCAGGGAGACTACCTATTTTGAGGGAAGATTGAAATCCCCCCAAAGAGGGAACATTGAACCGCGAGCAGATGTTACGTAACGGAGCGACGCGATATGGTCAGAGCGAACCGTTACAGATGTTCTTTTTCCAGTCGCTATGAGAATATACTCACTGAGAGGGAGAGAGAGAAACACAGGTACACACACGCGAGCGTACACACACGGAGGGTCATCCGCATCGAGTTGGAGGACGGATCGTTGTGTGTGTAGCTATTTTTAGCGCTCCTCTCTCTCCCCTCTCTCCTCCATCGTTCTGTTGCTGCGTACCCGTGATCAGTGATGATGCTGATAAGCAAAATCCCCAATCACTTACCTTTCGCGACCCCCATGGCAGAAAAAACAAAACAGCAAGTGAATTGACCATGGACATCGACATTGTGTTGTTGGAAGGCGGAGCATGGTCGTGCAGACCTATGTTTTGATCGAAGTTAGAGCACGAGGAAGAGACATGCAAGTTTGAAGAACAACAAAAACCTTCACAAGACAAGACTAATAGTGAGAGGTAATTATCATCTATTAACTCTATTTCAATTTCAACTGTTTTAGTTAAAAGCATATGTGGACGTGTTGATCAAACATAGAGACAAAGTGAGGGTGGATGTCGCAATATAGTTCCCTGGTTCATTACCGTGATAGTGTACGTGTGATGTTGCGATGATCTAAAGCTTTTAGATGAGGTAACCTTGTGGTTGCATGAGGCTTGTAACTTGAGCATGATCGCAAGAGAGCAAGAAAGTATGAGGACACTGATGGTCATGTAGCAAGAGAAAGAACCCCGGAGCTCCAGCGGTCCGCAGTTGACGTTCGACGGCTGTGCGAGAGCTCCAGCGTCATGCAACCTATTAGAACACCTACGGTGGCGGTCCTCTCTTGCTCTTTTCATTCGGACATTCCACAGAAATACGGGCAAACCAGGAGTTTAGGGGACCGGACTATCTAAGTACAATACCAGTTCTCACCAATTCTTGATCATTTGACGAAAAAATAACTGAATTGTTGATAGAAATATCGGCAAAAGCATGACAGGCTACCACAATTCCCATAGACGTCGAAGCTCAGCGGTAACAGCGCTCACTTACGCACGGTACGTGCGTGCACTGTGTAAACGCGATTCATGCATAGCGCATTGCAGACACACACACAGTCCGTCCCTGTGTTTCGTTGAATAATCGCTGCAAAATAAGAACGCCTTGAAAGAAACTATGACACGGAGATTCAAAAAATACACTTTGGATTCGCGTTTTCATCCTTCAATTACAAATTTTCCTCACTACATGTGAATATTGATTTTTGGAGGAGATAAACTTTATTTATTCATCTTTCATTGGGTGAAATTTCAATATCAACATTAAATGAGGATTTTTTAAGGTGAATTTTTAAAGACATGCATGTCAAAACGATGCAGTGATAGCCATTGACTTTGTACGCGTCGAGCTTCGGCCAGAGACTGCGGAAAGGTCATGAATAATTCATTAAGTCCAACTTTCCCGATTTTTCGCGAATATCTCCATTCCCTAAAAATCGGCTGTCTCCCTGACTGTTTATTGGAACCCTGGCGTCCTTCTACGTTTCACAAACGCAAATACTCAGAGCACTTTGAAGTACAGAATATATACACCATCGTTATATATATATATATATATATATATATATAAATTCTGATGAATATATATATGTATATATATTGAAACCCTGGCGTCCTTCTACGTTTCACAAACGCAAATGTATATGCATCTCATTCCCATGAACACAGGAGAGTATATAGAACGGGGGGGGGGGGAGGATGGAGGGGGGGCATCCACAGGACTGGTAGCTTGAATCAGTCCCTGCAATAGCGGCTGAGGATTGATGCTGGGATGGTTGTGTCACGAATAATAATTAAACCAGGAAGTTTTTTCCATTTGGCGCAGCTGGACTGGATGCAGACAGTAGATATACTGTTATTAGTGAGGGCTTTGTGTGTGTGTGTCTGTCTGTCTGCCTGTCTGTCTGTCTGTCTGTTTTTTATAACTTTGAAAGAAGATCTTCCACCTTCCTCCCCTCGTTTTATTTATACTTTTTCCCATCTCATTTTGTCTTCGCGATACGACTTTACTTTTTTTCTCTTTCTTTGGTTTAATATTCCCAAGCACGTTACACATTGAATTTTTCGTGCATTTTGTTAACTCATGTTGTAGTCCTAGTATATGTGAATGAATGAATGAATGAATGAATGAATGAATGAATTTATTATCCAATGCAATAACAATCATTGTACAGGTTTATAGTCATGTCAATTACATAAAAAAGCGAGGATGATAGGAACCAGAAAATAGCATGAATACTAGTCAAGTCTGGCCCCTTACAATTTATGCAGTTATAGAGTATAATTATTTCTTAGTTTATTACCGTTCAGTAATGTGTTACGATTACCAATTATCAATAACTCTAGTACTAAAGAAAGGAAAAAAATATCTGATTAAATGAACAGTTTGTGACCTAATGAATCTACTGATAATAATCTGTAATCCATGTATATCAAAAACATACACATTGTCTATATATAGCGAAAAATAGTATTTACATCTTAAAAGGTAAAATATATGCTAACATAATGTCAGGAGTATATTAACTTTCTAACAAAAGTTCTACGACAGTTTTTCGAAAACTTGACCTTAATGGTTTCTTCCTAATTTTGATTGGTAGGTCATTCCAAAAAATTGTACCAAGGTAAGATAAACACTCTTTTCCCAAGCTCGTCTTTACCTTTGGTATATAAAGATTCTCATCTTCTTTTTTCCTTGTACTATATCCATATTGAATTAATGAACAATATTCTGACAGCGAATGTGGCAAATTCTCATTAATCAAGTCATACATAAAACTACAGATAGATAGGAAAAGTGTCAGAAAGTTCTCCACGAATCATGAATTAGGCTGCCATGCCTTCGTGGAAGAGCTTGATGATGTTGATGGACTTGTCAGGAGAGCCATACCTGCCAAGGACTCTCCACAACATGTCTCGGGTGTCGGGGGACGCTGTCAAAGGCTTTGCGGAAGTCAACAAAGCAGATGTATAGTGGTAGATTCTGCTCACGGCACTTCTCTTGAATCTGTCGTAGTGTGAAAATCATGTCGGTTGTACCACGACTTGGCCTACAACCACATTGTGATTCAGGAAGGTGTTTCTCTGACAGAGACTGAAGCCGCATCACCAAGATCTTTGCATAGAGCTTCCCAGATGATCTATGCAGTTGATAAACATCAAGTATCTTAATATCCCTGAATAATGGTCTTGACCTTGTCATGTACGTACCGAATGTTATCACACGTAGTGCCATTTTTTGAATTAATAATATAGAATTAAGATCAACTTTTTTAGCTCCCCCCCCCCCTCTAAACTTCGATACCAGTTGTGATATTAGCCTGTATGAATGTCTTATATAGCAAAATCAAAATATTTTGTGGTACAAAGTTTCGCAGTCGGTATAGGATACCAACCTTTTTGCGTATACATAATAATAGTTTGGCAATATGACTTTTCCATGTCAAATGTTTATCGATGTCTACTCCAATAAAAGTTGTAACATCTACTTCATGCAGATCTGTATCCATGATCTGAATTCTGCCTTGCACATTCATTGCCTGTCTACATCCTCTAATTAGCATGTAATTTGTCTTTGACAAATTTATAGTAACTTTATTAACATTACACCAGTCTAGGACTTTCTTTGATTCTGCGGTTATTTCTCTCAAATCTATCTCGTACTTTCCGACTGGAAATGTATGAAATAGATTGGAATCATCAGCAAACAATCTAAAAGTAATGTGGTAAGTCATTAATATACAAAAGAAAAAGAGTTGGTCCCAAAACTGACCCCTGAGGTACACCGCAAGCTTTTGGTTTGTACCCAGACAGTACCCCATTACAACTTATAAATTGAAATCCATCAGCTATAATCTTTAAACCATTGAAGGGGCACACCTCAATGTGCGAAAAGTTACAAGAATGACACCTAAATGTCACCGTTATCTTGACTGTGCGAAAACAACTGGACAGAAAGATTAAGTGTTCATGTGGCGAGGGCTGTGCAGTATTACCGCTGTGTAAGGTAGTCGCCTAGCAACAAATGCTTTCCCCTTGATTATGATTCTGTCTGCTTCCGTTACGCTTAGCCTTCTCTTGGTGTACGTCACACGTATAACTGAGTGCAAAGCACTTTAACAAATTGCCTCCCTTTATTTCAATTTCTACTGGTGTATACCCTCCGTACTCTATTCTTATTCTATGTAGGCCTACTTTGTTTTCCAGACATTTGCAGGATGTAGCAAAGGTGGTTTCATGTAGTTGTTACTGAATCAATGCCCTTTGAAAACGTATTGCATACAGTTCGGAAAGAAATGCCAGACGTACCTTGTTTTTGTCCGAATTGATACAGTTCAGTTTCTTCAATTTTACCTATACAAAATCTACTTGAACAAAGGATGTGATCTCTCTTTTAAGCTTGGAGAAAGGATATACTCCATGAGGAAATACTGGTAATGGATGCGACTACAGAGGACAACCACGTGACCTATGACAATCAGCAGTCAGCAATCTCGTTAAGACAAGGTATGTGTTTTCCTCCTGACGTTCATGACGGTTGCTTAGCAGCTTCAATTGCACTAGCATATGAATATAATATACTGTTTTATAGTCATTGATGTTTCCCTGTTGTAGCTTGTCATTCACGGTGTGTTGTGGCGAAACGACCATCAATTAAGATATAAAGGAAATGTACAACACGTATATCCATAAGGTAAACTATAATAAAAACAACAAACATCCATTTGTTACCATCACAAGGATGGTGTAGTTCGTTTGCGAAAGTACAAGCGTGAGAAACGTACCATTGATGTGGATTGCACGCACTTCTGTAGACCGGTTGTCAAGCTGTGCTTCTTCCACACTCTCGAATTCGATCCACTGCCTGTCGTCCCTGTCGAGAAACCAAAGGTTTGCAGGATTGGCATGTCGGTGGGAGATTGTATCTGCAGGAAAACGCGATGCCTTCGATATCAAAACTTCATTAATACAGCACTTCTGTACCAGGTAAAACTACGTCCCTGTTTTATGCTCTTAAATGTTCGAGAACTCGGCCGATCTTTCTCCTTTTCTTTTGGTCAACTTAATTTCTCAGTCAAGATGAGGCCGATAGGAAGAATGTGAAAAAAGTATCAGAACATTATTCTTTGATTGATTATGATTGATGTGACGTTTTGCTGCAACCGATTAACAAATTGCCTTTCATCGACGTTATTAAACACCAGTTATCAATATTAATGTCCCTCTGTTTTATTCATTATTGTTATCTGCCACGAGAAAGTACCAAACTGTTTTTATTGCATAATATTACAATACTGAATTATTTTCAGAGAATAACGTCATCAGTCTTGACACTCTTATTACGGGTTGAGAACTGCTCTTGTCACCTGTCATGTTTTGCCGAGCATTATCTAATACACTTATTGGTCGAAATCATGGACATCGGACATAAAGCAATGTTTCCTTGTCAAGGACAGATGCAAAACGAGGGCTCTTAATACCGTATATTCCGTAGTGGTCTTTATTTGTCATTGGTTGTTGTAGTGTGTGTCGGCAGTTCCCACAGGGATTCCTGGCCTACCTGTACGTGCCTAACTGCAGGGTCGATTCTCTGGTGAAGAGAACTTTACAGGAGAGTTCACTGTAGAAGTTCTTTTATAAGGAAACATTTGGAAGATAAACCTTTAACGACAACTGCTTCTCTGACGGACCCTGATCTCTTTAAAAGGAATGTTGTAACTTAGCTGTTATACATGTTCAGCATGATGTGTCTGGTTGATAAGCCTACAATATGCTGACTATCAGCATTCCTCTGGAGCACACGACACAGGCTCAGTGACGTTTTCCCGGTTGAATTCTGGTTTTTGCTCTTTCATTTTCAGAACCTTTGACGCACTCACCACCGGACTGCTCTCATGAGGAAATTTGAGTGATCAACAAGAACAGAATGGGTAATGGCGTATGTTCGCCATCTCACGGTGTTGCTCCAATAACTCACACCGACATTCCGAGTAAGCCCGGTAGACCAACTGGTAAACCTCAGTCAAACAGCAAAGCAATGGGTCCTCTATCTAACACGTTATCGCGAATGGGGCATGACTCTGACTTCGAAAGTATTTCGGATACGGAGTCAGCCAGCTTTGAGGTTTTCTGCAACCTACATGAGAGTGATAGAGCAGTGATTTTGGACGTAGAGAAATACCTTGACCATGTCTGCAAGTGCAACTTCAGCGAATGCGAGGTGTGCCATACAGGGGCTGCTAGTCTATCGCAGGTGGTTGCAAGGAATGGCTTCACTGGGAGCTGCAACGACACGGGTGTGCAGTGGTGCGGGTATGTCGCCGACAGACTATGCTCCAAACCCGAGTTCTTCTTTGCCTTCTCCAAGATTTGGAGAATGGAGAACGTGTTTGGATTGTTTGAAAATCCAACGCAGGATGACGGCAGGGGAGTTGCAAACACTTTGAAGATTATCCTTCATTGCTCGTGGAGATTTTCAGACTACTCCGAAAAATTTCGCTTGAAGTTCTGTCAGCAGGGATGCGTAGACCTGCTCGCCGAGTGGATGAAATCGCTAAAGCTTTCCGGCAAAATGAATGTTTCTAAGACCTACGTTTTATACATGGTAATCTGCATCCTGCAAAACTGCTGTAGAAGTGCGCGGAAGGCGCGAGATTCGTGCGCGGTCATAGTCAAGCAGTTGAAACGTTTGACCCGGAAGCGAAGCATCAAGAACAATCTCAAGGTCGTTACCTTCCTCACTCTTTCATACGTCTTGCCAAGATGTCACACTGGTGGCATCTCAATCAACAGCGAGTGCTTGGAGTACATCCTCGGCGCACTAGACAGGGCAAGTTCGAAGGGCAATCACCGGTGGAAGGGATTTTCAACAGTGGAGCTTATCCAGGGGCTCTGTCAGTTGGCTATCGACGATAGTAACAAAGAAGCAATAGTAGAGAAGGGTGGGCTTTTCGTCTTACGTCCGCTGTTAGCAGCAGATTGCAGCATCATTGAAAAGCTGTACTCTGCACAGTGCTTATGGCACTTGGCCTTTCTACCCCGAAATAAAGACCAAATTCTTCGGGATAAGGAGATTGTTAAACGTGAGTACATTTGCCAGAATGCTGGTTGAACATTTTCTCGGTCTTTCCTCTAATGTCCAACAAAGGTGTCCAAAGTAACTGCTTCTTTGATGTGATGATGATCGATATTTGTTAAATCGTACGTCTCGTGACATACTCAATTCAATTCAATTCAATTCGTTTATTCATCTCAATCATCATAAAACAAATACATTGTGAGATCAACATAGCAAACAAACAAAAAAGAAGTATTGATGAGGAGAACGGGGACTACAAAAAGCGATAGCTTGAGAAGGCGTAAAGCCCCCAGATTACAATGGTAAATAGAATGCATGTACATGTACATGACGTAGTGAACAGAATTTTTAAAATACAAATGTATAAAGACATAAAAAGACATACAAATGTATAAAGACATAAAAACTAGATTCGGGTCATTTCTACATAACGATTGTAAAATTAATAGTTTGGCTACGCCTACAAGTTTTTTGACGATGATGTACAAAATGCGTCGACATTTCTGAAATCTTCATGGCAAACATTGTAATATTTTAAAAAATGCACACACACATACACACAATCACACAAACACATAAACATATATGTATATTACAAACATAGTCACATATATACACGTATATATATATATATATACACGTATATATATATATATATATATATATATACATGTATGTCCTCTCCCCCCACCCACCCCCCCCCCCCCCCACCCCCAAAAAATACACTCGAATTTTCGCATTGAAAAGTTCCAATATGATTAAACTGTCTGTGCTATTTCAGGGTCTTAAAATGCAACATCTTTCTACCTATATTTTGTTTTAAAAAAACACCATAAAACTTGATTATGTGGTCACAAAGAAGTGTTGATCATTGTAATGCATGCATTGTCATGACGATTAGGTCTTATTCTTCCGCTTTTAACACGTGCATGCTCTTGGAACTGGATAATGTGTGAACACAATGGACAGAACTTGCTCTACAAAAATCAGAATTTCTCTTTGAACACTGAAACAAATCAGATGGGGTTTTCTGTAAGATGTGAGTACTTAGTTATTGTTTCAAACCCTAAAATTGTATTTGGATTGCTTTAATACTTTTAAAGTTGTCATTGCAGGGGATTCCGTCGTAATTATTTATATATAGATCTATATATACATTTTTTTTTTGTGGGGGGGGGGGACATACGATATATGAATTATATGAATACCTCGTTAAATCGCTGTGAATCTATACTTCCTTTCAATAGAGTGTATTTATCTGGTAACATCTTTAGTATTTTTCTCTTGCCCAAATCAAACACAGATCTAAGAGGTTACGCCGCGAGCAAAGATCTGCACGAAAAGATGCTGAAAAATGCATGCAAGGGCGCCCTCCTTGAAATTGGCCTCGCTGCTTTGCCTGACGACAAAGCCACGCCTCCCCTTCACGTGACAGAATCATCCAATAGGAACAACGGACACATAATGATAAGTTACCGATGGGAGTCTCCGTCGCAGGAAATCATGATGGAATTCAAAAGGCGGCTGGAGGAAGAAAACTGTGAAGTTTGGATGGACAGAGATATTGGGCGCATGCGTAAGCCATTTGTATACTTTTCTTTTTTTCTCTCTCTCTCAATGTTGTTCGTTTTGTCGTATATTATTTCATAGCCGAAGATGTCCTATTTTTGTGCCATAATAATACTTCCAGGATCCGACATGATGCGTCTATTTAGTACTTCCACAATGTTTACACATTGGTAGTTTTATACATGATTTCTGTATGATATTCATACACATTTTATAAAAACAAAAATCATACCTGTCGAATGCACTGCAAATAAAAATAAGCAATGTTTTGTCTGTTTCATTGTGCATCATTCAAATGTGGGCCTATTTGCGTCGTGCCCTTTCCGATTCATTGTTTTCAGGCCTGTGTCATTTCATCGTTTCTGGCTGTTAAGTATAATCCTCTTTCATGTTTCTGCGATTTAAAGGAAAATGTGTCTCTTCCAAGTGAAATAGCAAAATTATGAAGAGATATTATTCAAAACGTAAATAGCTGCCTCAATTTGTCTCGATGTTATTTATAACTTAGAAATATAAAAATGGTGATTTCCTCATTTATATCCATTATGCTTTCACAATTAAACGTGTAAGAGAGCAAGTTTAGATTGTTTCAAGAACTAATGAAATTGGGATCCCTTTAACATTTCTCTAAGTATTTCATTCAGTCGTTGCTGTATTTGTATGATTTCCATTCAACCCTCGTGCAATGATCAGATGGCAATATGATTGAGGCAATGGCGGATGCCGTGGACAGGGCGTGGCTGATCTTGGCTTGCATCACTTCCGCTTACCAGGAGAGCCAAAACTGCCGCTCTGGTAATACTCTCGAACAATTGGTTCATGTTAAATTTCCTGAGAACTCATCAAGTATTAGTGAATATTTTGAGGAAGAGATTTTCATGTTGTCTTTATCAAAATGTCATCACTTTACATTTTACTGCAATGAAGGAGGTCTCCCTCTTTTACGCTGGGTGTGTAACTGCGTATAAGAAGACACTATCATTATATTGTTGCATTGTTAGTAGTAGTATTATCATCAACACTAATTGATGATTCACAGTGTGTTCACAATTTTAAGACGCTCGAATTTAACAATGTAAAAATATCATTTTCACACTGTGTTCACAATTTGTTCATATTGTGTTTCACATTGTGTTTCACACTGTGGGGCACTGTGTGGTCTTTCTAGAGGGTTTCCTTACCATACAGGCTTACATGTCCGAACAAAACATGTATTCAAAACAAGATATTAGTCTCTCGATTGTTTTTTTTTTCCTCCTCTCTTACAGAAATCCAGTATGCCAGGATGAGGGGAAAACGCATAATTCCGATCAAGGCAGAAATGGGCTTTAAACTCACCAACTGGCTGGCTTTTATCATTGGTAATCTAAGATACTACTCGGTCACATCGGTTGACGAAGTTGGAGATGTTCTTCCAGATATCCTCTGCACAATAAAAGATTGTTAGGGAGTATGACTTGAAGAGTTTGTTCTCAAAAACCGATTTTTGAAGATTTTGAAGTACGGTCTCTGTCATAAAGTACAAAATAATACCTTTTAAATGATATATTGGTCACTACGTATAAAGGTACATTTTTTAAGTTATGGTCAAAAGTCGCAAAATAATTTGTATTATTCTCTTTATTTTTTCTTGACCTTTGATCGCAGATATCTACATTTGGCAAATATAGACTTATCAGTTTTTGCGAACAAACTCTTCACCTGTTCTTTCCGTCCATTCTACATTCAAACATGTGTCATAATACTACCAGCTGTTAAGAAAGAGTTTTATCTCAAAACGAGCTAACTCCGTTCGTATTCATAAGTCAAGATACCCTGTTTTGAAAATTTGGTAGCCCGACACACCCACCCGGTCACCGTTAAAGTCGAACCCTCTTGAAGTTTCCTCAGGTTATCTATTTGATACTAAAAACTTTCACTGGCTGGGGATGACGATAAATTTATATGTTTGAGCTTCTACCAACCTTTAATTGTAGTGGGCAAGCTTTCGTCCTACTCCTGAGGAATTTCTCAAGCCTTATGCAGTGAAGGGTTGTCTTGCTATACCGTTGCCTGTCTTTGTTGATCACTGGACCATAGATGGGTGAAAGAGTATAGCCCGAGTCTCTACTGAGAGCTGAATTGATCCTTCTGATCCAGTCAACCGGCCGTGATAAGGCAAAGGAACGTAACTCAAAATTTGGGCATTTTGAGTTATGAGCATATGGCTCCTAAATAAAATGCGCTCTTTTTAATGGTGAATGTCTCAATTCTCAAATGTTTACCATTTCAGAGATAAAAAGCGTAATACTATCTCACACACTTTTTTCACAACTTTGCCGTTTCCAGCTAGGCAAAACAACGTAACCTGAGATACGTATAGAAATGACAAAGAAAGCATTTTCACTGTTACGGCAAATGAACTTATCTTTACATACACTGTTTTTTTATGGTGGTTTCCCAAGAAAAAAGAAAGAAATTGCGACGCCAAAAGAACGTATGTCATCATACAGTGCTTTGCTGTATCAAATCAGGGCCATGCGCGCTACAGTCAGCACGGCAAAAGAACGTATGTCATCATACAGCGCTTTGCTGTATAAAATCAGGGCCATGCGCGCTACAGTCAGCACGGCAAAACAACGTATCAACATCGTGGCCATCACAACACATTCTACGCTGCATAACTCTATGTGTAATACCTACGGCTACGTGCTGCAGATCCATTTAAGCCGCGGCAGTGAATGTAGTGCCGCCGCTGCTGCCGCGCCGGTTGCGACAACAGCTGGCAGCAGCTGGGTGCAGCAGAGTACTCTCTGGTTGACTGGCAGGCAAGCTTTGCTGCAGTGTGAACCATGAAGTCATGCCCATCGTTCTGTTTTGCAGCCATGGAATGGACATTCTCCTGACCAGTTAATGCCACCACAAAGAAAATCAGCGGTAACACCGGTAAGTTTTATCTATTTTTTTTGTCAGGTCTAAGTTTGATCTAGCCCGACCAGACGCCGTGCGAAGTACGGCGATTGGGCTGTACAGAGTGGACGACAGTACGCTATGCTAGTGTAGGGTCCAGTACTTTCGATAATAGTTTTCACTAACATTTAAGAAAACGATGAGTAAAAAAAAATAAACAAAAACACAGCAAGCTATGAAAATAAAGAGCAAACTTAGAGCTATGAGTATGACAGCCTTTCCTTTCGGTGGGCTTGGCAAAACGTGGCTCATTGGTGTGGTTGTGGTTGTGGTTCTACTAATGTAATAAGGACTATGTAAATGTAGGATACTCGTACTATACTAGTGGTCTAGTAGATCAAGTAGTGACTCTCAAAAGAAATTTACCTATGCGCAAATGAATTAAGTGGACCCCAATATACTGTTATAATCATCGACATCATTCGACTTGACGTCGTCTACCTCCAATTCAGTTTTCGTCTAAAAGTATAAAGAAGTAACAGCTTTATAGTAAACAGTAGACTCGACTTCAAGCTAATGACCATAAAGCTTGATACTGATAAATTCCATTTAGTCTTCAGTGGCAACATGAACTGATGGCAGACGATATGTTCTAATAATATCATTAACATCATTACTCTGGCAAGAAAAGTAAGGACAAAAAATAATGTTTGGTATACAACTTTGGTTAAACACAAGTAGTCTCAGATCTTGTTTGTTATTCCTTGAAAGGATGAAGAATGTGTTGTGGCGTTTTCATACATACAGGAATCTACCCACTTAAAATTAGCCTAAAAAATAAAGTCATATTTAATGGTACCCTGTACCTGCTCACTATGGAGGCCTGATTTATTTATTTATTTTTATTCTTTGTGCAACTTTAGTCAGCTGTACATATTCTTTCAAACATTTATATTTTTTTTCATTTCGATACAATATAACGCATTGTAGCCATGGTAGATCCTATACATGCTATAAGTTCCACCCCTCCCCCATAAAAATGTTGAGGGCAAAAGCTCATGGAATTCAAACATTTATTCTTAAGTTAGGTGGTTTTAAATACTATGGAAAGTTCAAATATTAAGACCCAATCGTCTACTTTAGATAATATTAACATTCGTGTTAAATACATATTTCCTTGTCTCTCTTTTCAGTGTCCACAACAACCGCCAGCCTAGACCAGCACAGAAAAGGAATGCAGTGTATCAAGTACAATAAAAGGTACAAATGGAATAATCACCTATTAATTCATAAAATAAAAGTAGAAGAAGGGGGAAGAAATGAACCCCACCTTTGTCACTATCACTGCGACACAAGCCGGCATTTGGAAAAATTATTAAAAAAAAGAAAAGAAGGCAGAATCCATGATGATGACTTTCTGATAATTTGAGAATACCACATATCACAGCTCATTCCTTGGCGATAAAAAAATAATAATATTAAATGAAAACTGATGAAATAATCACCATTCTCTCTCAAAACAAACACACAGCCTTGTACATCCTCAAGGGGTTATTTGTATGATATTGAATAATATTGTGAGTGTGTTTCATAAATACTCATTCTCATTTTCTTTGCTTTTTTTTGGAGGGGGGGGGGTCTGTGAGAGGATTTGTTAGACACAACCATGTCTAATGAAGAATTTAATCACATAATATAACTAAAACAGAGTTGAAATTCACTAGCTGTCTTTTATGGAAAATGCAGAGTGCCTTATTTTGTGTTAATTTTTCTCTTCCGTTTCTTTTACATTTTCCTGCAGTGGTCTACCGAGCAGTTCAAAAGCAGAGAAAAGAGCAACTGGACAAATTTCAGGACAGCTGTGCACGCCCGTCAGAATCTCATGAAAGATGGAATGGAATGTGCACTAGATCAGTCAACTCTAGAAGAAAAATAATAACACTCGGATTGTTTATATAGGATCAGGTAAATTTTTCACAGTTAAATTAAGAACTCGCAAAACTCAACTGTGAAGTGTTAATGACTATTCTCGCGTTATGAAGGCACAAGATTTTTTTTTTTTTAATATTGATTTGAAACTAAAGATTCTATTTCGAAAAAAAAAAATTGATGAGGGCTCATTGCCCTTTGAAATGATGACTATCAACTTAGGTAAAACTATCACTTGTTCATATCAAATATTGTTGTAAATGCTTTCCCTCAAAATCGATATCATGTCGATTGAAACATGTCAACATGTTTCAGAAAACCAGGAAAATAGAAACCTTATTTCCTGCATAATTTTGATTTATTTTGGGCCTAATCCCTCCGGGAGCTCTCAGACAACGCAGATGTATTGCAGCACAGCAAATCACTGTTGTGATAAGACGTTTATTGAAATATGTTTAAAGTGAATACTGTTGCAAATTTTCCATTCGTTTCAGCTGCCTAATAATTGTTCTTTACCCAAGTATTTACTTCTTACTACTCTTCAACAACAGTAAGGATTAAAAATGTTATGTGTGTTATTTATAATTTGTAATTTGTAGATGTTCTGATCTTCCAAGGTAAAAATTAATGCGAAGGTCTGATATGGTAATAGTATAGCTAATCTCCAGAAAAAAAAAACACACAATTATGTTATGTTCTATCAAAATTGAAAATTTTGTTCCCAGGGTTTTGTTCAACTGTGGTACGTATGTAAGCTACTTTACTCGGGAAGTAAATTACATTTTTTTTTTATATTTCTTATTTGCCATCATGATAATGTTTAGTTACTGCTGATTTGCTTTCAATGTGATAAAAGCATAATGGCATATCAAACTCTGTCTTTAATTGTAAAAAGAAAGCGTAGATATCTATTTCATATTTTTAAGACTTGCAAATAATCGAATGATTTATGTAATGCTGCTGTCTTTGAGAAACAGATGTACACACATTTTTCCCTATAAACCTTTCAGAAGATGTAAATTAGTCTCTGCATCTACGTTTCTGTCATGTCTATCTCAAAGTTATTCTGCTGAGAGAATGTGTGCACCTCTGACAAGTCTGCGGTGTGTGTGTGTGTGTTTTGTGTGTTTTTTGTACTTGCTTGGTTGTGTGTGTGCATGTGTGTGTGTGTGTGTGTGTGTGTGGTCAAGTTACACCTAACAACATTAAAACCTGGATTCATAATTACCTGATAAATCATTGTTATTATTGTTGTTGTTCAAAGAATTGAACCAAAAGATTATTAACATGAGAAGTTTTAACCTTACGGATACAATTCATGCAATCAACCAAACATTAACAACTTATAGCGATAAACAAAGTACACAATATTATTCTTTCTGTTCAAATCCTTTCATCTCAATGGAAATCGTTAAATAAATAAAAGAAAAGATAAAAATTCAAATAGGAGTCTCAATATTAACACATTAAATGCGTGTATGTGTCTTTGAAACGAAGTGTATGTACAGATGTCTATACAATTCTTTTTTTATACCCAATTCTATTTTTTTTTGCCACTTCTCATACAGTCATAATAGTTGCCACTCATGCATTTTCATGCTAAAAATTATACATATTTAAAGTTCATCTTACTTGTATCACATGGCATAAGAAGTGTAATGAAATCCATTTTACAGACTTTACCCAAACTCGTAGTTTAGTTGTGAAGATTAATCCAAATCCATGTTTTTGTTAAATCAACATGAATGATAAACCAAATATAATTATGTTCCCCATGAAAAATCTTACATCAAGGGATAAAAAAACATACACTGTATATAAACTGTACATAAACTGTATATGCAAATGAAGTAAAACAAAAATTTACGGTAATTGGTAGATAACAACTAATTACATATTAGTATATACTCGGTAAGTTTCCAGAAAAAAAAAAAAATTGAAATGTTCAATTGCATCGATAATTGTGCAAGCTACTGTGTTTTACTATTCTTATATATTTAAAAACATATGACGGGACTTTTATCATCCAGTTAACAAATTGTCAAAGTAAATAAATGATAGAGATTGTTGCCATTGAGTCGGGATACGTCATTCTGCCTAATTAAATTGATGAAAGGGTTGAGGCGCAGATATTTGTAAGTCAAGATACGTTCTTTTGGCATACTGAAGTGGCTTCGCGGGAGAATGCTTACGCGCCGTAAGTCAGGATACGTTCTTTTGCCTAATTGATATGTTGCCGCGTGAGGATTCTCGCACAACGTAAGTAAGGATACGCTCTTTTGGCAAACTAGAATTACTCATCAGCACAGTGTTGCGATTCGGTAAAGTGCTGTATCTATTCTAAACATGGCAATTACTCTAAAACGGGAAGTCCTATTTTACTGAAATTTTCCCGAGATATTCTTTATTAATGCCTAAGAAACTTCGCTGCTTCAGAAGTGTTTTACTCGTATGACGGAAAAATGGGAACCAATTGAATTTTCAAACTCGTTTTTCTCAGAACATGATATTCTGAGTTACGTTGTTTTGCCTTATTACGGAGTGCTTCCTTTATTTTTCTTTTTAACCAGTTGCTTTCAAACTTGTCGATGATACGCGCCTCATCCCATTCAATGTTGTGTCCTGTATTGTAAGCGTGCTCAGCTATCGCCGAGTGTGATGGATTGTTATAGTCTCAGTGCCCTTTTGTGTTCCTTAAGTCTCTCGTTCAAGGTTCTGCTAGTTTCTCCGATGTAGCAATCATGGCAATCAGCACAAGTGATCTTGTATACATTGCCTGACATTATTTGCCTTGGGACTTTGTCTTTAGCATGAACTAGTCTACTTCTTAGGGTATTAGAGCTCTTGAATACAATATCAACGTCCTTGTTGTGGAATGCTCTTTTCAGACGGGAGGATATTGTGTTTACGAAGGGGAGGACTACCCTATTTCTAGTCTCCTTCCTTTCCTTTGTGGGTGACTTAATTCTTGTTTTATCCTTGGCTTCATGTCTCATCCAAGCTGAGTATCCACATGCTGTAAGAGCCTTGTCAATATGGTGGAATTCACTCTGTAGTGCATCATCGTCAGAGGTTACATTTCGAGCTCTCAAATACAAAGATCTAGCAACTCCCTCTTTTGTGTTGAGTGGATGATCCGAATCGAAGTTCAAATAGGAGCTTGCCCTCTACAATTAAAGGTTTGGTTGAAGCTCAAACATTTAAATTTATCGTCATCCCCTGCCGATGAAAGTATTTAGTATCATTCATGAACTATATGGCCAAGATGGCCTCCATCTAGCGAGGGAATACGAACAAACCTATCTCACTCTCGCCAATTACCGCAACCATCTTCGGTATACACAGCGTTGTCTTGACTTGGATTTAACACCTCCCAGTTTGAAACTACGTTGTCCCATCAAGAACGCATCGTGTAAACTACTTATCAAGAACACTGAACGTAAACTTCTTCACCAGCGTATCCAGGAAATACACAACAAGATCCGTGGATTAAATCAAAGCATTGAAGTCCTTTCCTCATCACTTAAAAACACCATCACACAAGACCTCTTCAAGGAATTGGAGATCCAGTGCAAAGCAAGACAGGAGCGTACCTTTCTGAGGACCAAGGAACGCCACATCAAGAAACTACATCTTCTGGAAACAAGATCGCGGAAGTTGAAGTCGACTGCCCACGAAACTAACACCAGGGATCAGCGACTTGTCGTGAACCTATCTAAGGCACTAAGTGAAGAGCAATCCCGTGTCCTTGAAAAGGGATTGAACTTTGCTATCGCTCACCCGTCCATTTCATACGATGACATTATTGCAAGTACTGAACAGGTATGTCACAAATTACCGGTAAATCAGGCTAATGACCTTCCTTCTGAGGTTGCCAGCATTTTGAAATCTGCTAAACCCCCTAGATCTAATGTCTCTAGATCTGAAAACGCAGCACTCGACAGTTTGGCAAAAGATAAAGACCTAATTATTCTTCCAGCCGACAAAGCAAGAGCTACAATTATTTTGGACAAGACTAACTATCAAGAGAAAGTGGAACAATTACTTTCGGACACCAATATCTACTCCAGTCTCAAGAGAGACCCCACAAGTAAGTTGAAATCCTCCTTATCAAAAACTTTGAGGGAACTCGAGGAGAAAGGTCATATCGAAGAGAAAACTTATCATCGTGTCTCTCCTTCTGTTTCGTGCCCGTGTACTGTCCCTAGATTTTATGGTCCTCCTAAGATTCACAAAGTCAACGTTCCACTGCGGCCTATTGTCTCCTCTGCTGACTCAGCCACATATAACCTTGCCAAACACCTTGCTGAGATAATTCAACCAATTGTTGGCCGCACGGATAGACATATCGTGAACACAACAGATTTTGTTGAGAAGGTGAAATCATGCAAAGTTACAGCCAATGAGAAACTGGTGAGCTATGATGTCAGTTCACTTTTCACAAGTGTTCCGGTAAAACGGGCTGTGGAAATTGTGATAGAGCATCTACAAGAAGACCAAACACTTGATGATAGAACAGAATTAAGCCCTAATGAAATTGGTCAGATGTTGCGTATTTGTCTTGAAAACACCTACTTCACTTACAATGGCAAGTTATACCAACAAACTCATGGAACACCTATGGGATCACCTATCTCACCGGTCGTTTGTAACTTGTAACTTGTAACTTTTCGAATGCTCACCACCCCCCTAGAATCTGGTGGAGATACGTGGATGATACTTTTGTTATCATTGACCGAGACCATACCGACGAATTCACTGAGTACAACAATAGTATAGACCAACACATTAAATTCACTGTTGAGCAAGAAGTTCAAAGGTCACTGAATTTCCTAGACACAAAGGTCTCTGTAAACCACGACCTTTCAGTTTCTATCACTGTGTACAGAAAACCAACCCACACTCACTCCTAGTCCTTCCCTTCGTAAACACAATATCCTCCCCTCTGAGAAGAGCATTCCACAACAAGGACGTTGATATTGCATTCAAGAGCTCTAATACCCTGAGAAGTAAACTAGTTCATGCTAAAGACAAAGTCCCAAGGCAAATAAGGTCAGGCATTGTAATCAAGATCACTTGTGCTGATTGCCATGATTGTTACATCGGAGAAACTAGCAGAACCTTGAACGAGAGACTTAAGGAACACAAAAGGGCACGGAGACTAAACAATCCGTCACACTCGGCGATAGCTGAGAACGCTTACAATACAGGACACAACATTGAATGGGATGAGGCGCGTATCATTGACTTTGAAAGCAACTGGTTAAAAAGAAAAATAAAGGAAGCACTTTGGATCAGAAGGGTCAATCCAGCTCTCGAGACTCGGGCTATCTATGGTCCAGTAATCAACAAAGACAGACAACGGCAGCAAGACAACACTTCACTGCATAAGGCTTGAGAAAGTCCTCAGGAGTAGGACGAAAGCTTGCCCAGTACAATTAAAGGTTGGTTGAAGCTCGAACATTTAAAATTTAGGTTATCTATTGTTTCGAGGGAATAAGACTTAAATTTCCGTTTGGTATCTCTACATGTCTTACAGCTGTTGGAAATACATTTCTTATAGATATCGTTTATTGGCCACTGTTGCATAATGTCAGCACTATGTGTAGTATCATTCGAAGAGTTTGTTTGCAAAAAGTGATAAGTCCATTTTTGTCAAATGGAGATATTTGCGATTGAAGTTCAAGAAAAATACCGAGATCGAATAATAACATTTTTGCTTCTTTTGACCATAACTTCAAAAATGTACCTTTATATGTAGTGACCAATATATCATTTAAAAGGTATTATGTTGTACTTCATGACAGAGACCGTACTTCAAAATCTTTTAAAAAATGGACTTATCGGTTTTTGCAAACAAACTCTTCATTTCGCTCTTTGACAAACACAAATCAGAAGATATGAAGAAAGTATAGTATATGGCAGGAGAGTAGTTTTGTATAAAATATGTATTTATTATGTTCTGCAATAAGCACATTTAACCACATTATACCATGATAAAAAAAGAATCCTATCAAATTAATCATAACATGTGTAGAATATGTGAATAAAACTATTGCTGTGTATATTGATACAACCAGCGGTGATGGGACTTCGATCATTAGCTTATCCTAAACGGAAGACAAAAGTCTAAAAAGACAAAATAAAGCAGCTATTCATGATATAGTGGTTCAAGAGGAGAACACGTATTTACATTGTAACAGCACGCATTGCACGAAATACATGTATATGAGATATTGTATACCAACGTTCATTTATGAATGAAATAATTACGAAATAAAAAAGAGACATATTATTGTTGTTTATATTAGTTGACAAATCAGCAAATTCTGGCCAGTAGGAATAGATACGCTTACATTATTAATTATTCAACATACAAAATATTACAAAGGAAAACATTGCTTCAAGGGCAAAACAAGGAGAGAAACGGCAATCATAAAACTCTTTCGTTTGCACCAAATTATTACATGGCAGAAGTGTTAGGATTTCTATAAAAAAAGACTGCATATTTTATTTTTATTTTTTTCATATAATGTCAGAACACGTAAATTCGCAGCCATTCATACATCTAAAGAACAGAAACCCAAAACAAAAGCAAGAACAACACTGAAAACAAAGAAATTTACACACAAAAGCGCCATTTCAATCATTGAAAATTGCAGTGTTACCAAAGAGAAGTTGAGAAATGAACAGACAAATACAAAAGCAATACTCCTTTTCAGGCTCTATTTCTACACCACTTTTACTAAATAAGTTCACTCTAGATAATTAAAATAATGCTGTAAAAACAGTCAGATTTTTTTTTTTCATTTCATACAATCGTAATGATTTCCGATGTTTCTAGCTGTACCTGTTTCCAACGACATCAAGTCAACTCAATCTCCCATTGGTACAAATTATTAAAAAAAAAGAAGTTTGCAATTCAAAAAAAAAATGTTGTTGCATTGGATAGTGAATGAAGTGATATGTAGAAATTAATTGCTACGTAATTATTGTTGGCAATATAACGCTAAATGCTTAATAAAAAAAAACAACAATTGGAATTTGATAGAACGGAACTAGCATATTCAACTTTACAGACAGTGGTAGCAGATCAAACTAAATGTAGATTCTGATCGCAATTTTTTTTTGATCGTGAATTTGATTGTCAATTTGAGCTAATTGAAATAAAAACGAGTTAAAAAAAACAAAGAAAATAATGATAAAACAAGATCTAAGCATCACACTTTTAGGAATATTCCTCGTTACGCAACACGTGAAGTATAATTTGAAAGATTTTATTTTGCTGTATCTGATGATGAAGTAACCTTAAAATGTCTGAAAATGACGTTAAACCAGTTTTTCAGTCAAACTCTTTAATCAGAGAATTGTATCTGAACAGGATGAAAGTGACTATACAATTTGCAATGCCTTTGTATGCATTTTTTTTTCCTTTTTATCCCTCTGAGCATCTATAAACGGCTCTGAAAAAAAAATGGTTTATTTTTTCCAATGTTTAAACAATATATTATTCATTGTAGTGCTTTGGTCACGTTTTTATATTTATTTAGTCTGACAAAGCTTTTTCCCAAGCATTATAACACGACACGTAACTAATGGTTAAGTTGTGTGTATATGTGTGCGCATGTGTGAGTATGTAATTTAGAGTATCTTAGCTAAAGAGGAACAGCATACCAACAACATGATTCCTATAAGTATAAATCAGAATGAACGAACACAATACAATATCACTTAAAGCCTACATGCCGTTGTTGTCATGTTTTCTCCTATATCATACAATAAAGCAATGCAGCAATTTTTCAACATCCAACATGTCGTGAATTCATATGTGTTTCTTTCTTTCTTTGACGCATGAATGAGATTAAAAGTCATGAGAATCTCTCATCATTACAGCATCCCTCACTATATTATAACGCCAAAAAACAACAACACTGTTTTATGTTCTTAACGATGAATATATGAAGAGTTTGTTATCAAAAACCGATAAGTCCATTTTTGAAGATTTTGAAGTACGGTCTCTGTCATAAAGTACAAAATAATACCTTTTAAATGATATAGTGGTCACTACATATAAACGTACATTTTTGAAGTTATGGTCAAAAGAAGCAGAAATTTTCTAATTATTCTCTTTATTTTTCTTGACCTTTAATCGCAAATATCTCCATTTGACAAATATGGACTTATCGGTTTTTGCAAACAAACTCTTCATAGGCCTATGTCTTGGAACCGTACCCAGAGAACTGTACAAAGACAAAATGAAAATAATTATGTAATATCCATTCGGAGGAAAATCGCTTTCACAGTTCGAATTCAGTCGGTGATATTCCCCTTTTAGTTTACTGTCCAATATTGAAAAGGGCACTGGTATAATGATAAGCTATCCGTATCGTGTACACTGTATGGTTAGTTTTTCCTTCAGTAATAAGCCAGTTTGGAGTTAGCTCATGTGCACATGGGTACAAACGACCTTTCTTTTTTCTCAGTTGGTTGGTTGGGCACTTCCCTCGTTTACAAAGCAAACTAAATAAATAAATAAATAGATAAATAAATAAATAAATGCAGCTACTTGTACCTTGCCCGACATAACAATACATGGATTTCTTCAATCATGTTCAAACATAGGCTGAATTTGTGAAGACCAAGTGGCCAGAAATGTCCATGATCAACAAAGTCATGTGAAAGCATCCATTCCATTATTTTGCATTGAATATTTTCGTATTGATATTACCAAATACCACTTTTGCTGTCAGGTGGACATGATGGAAAGCACCATTTAGAAGGATACTTGAATAATCATTACATCACAGATGCTTATCTCAGTGAATTTCAAAAACCAACTTGCCCTGTTGGTACAAATGACCTTTTTCTGCTCATGCGCAAAGTGGAACTCCGAACTGGCTTATTCAGTGCTTATGGCAACTGGGGGCGCCATAGTGAGTATGTTTACGACCACTTGTAGCGTGGGGAATCGATGGCTGTCCCGAGTTATTTGCTGACCATCCGAGTACATTCGAAAAGTACGAATCGCACGGGGTCAGCGAACATATTTATGCATGAAAGTGTATAAACTCATCGTGTGTATGGTCGAGCTACAAGTGGAGATACGAATCGGTTGTTTGTACTAATACATAGAGATGGTGTGCTGCATAGTTCGTTACGGGGATTTCAGAACTTAAGGCATATATCCGAACCGGGACAGCCTTCCCGCTGCATGGATCCCCACGCTACAGGGCATATGGGAAGATGGCATTATCTGTAGGGAACTCGGGGTTTTGATAGCACAGGGGAAGAAACGGACCTTATCTGAGTTGAGATCTCTTTGGGATTTTATATAACTATAGAAATACTTAAGGCATCACCTGATGTCATGGGAATTTGAATTGCACACCTTCCAAGTACTGCATATTGATTAATAAAACCAAAAGAAATACGAGAGACGTATCATGCAGCACATCTACTGGTTTTAATGCCATTTACCAAGAAGCATTTCCCGACTGTACTTTGTCATTGTGAGGTTGAAGCCGTTGATTTCTAGATAGTGCAAGATTCCCCTATAGACTTGATATGTCACACAATGAGTTCCCGCAAGCAGTAGCTTAAATCAAACTTCTGACGCTTTTTACCGTTTGTATGAAACTTGAGACACAGCTTTGAGATACTAGGACCACATCGTGATCTGGAGGTTTAACCACACTCCAATGATGACCGTACGTAAACCTGGACCCCTGATAGTTCGATGCTAATGGTGCCAAAGGTCATTGCCCTTTCACATGCACTTCAAACACCAACCATGCCAACTGTAACTTAAAGTGGAATTTTTACAGTAATCACGTACGTTGGAAGAGACCGTTATGCTTTTGTCAAGAGTGGTATAATTATCAAGGCTCATCGGTTGACTACTATGAACCCTACCTGTTCATATACATGTATATCCAGCCAGCGTTAGACTATACCGTCTTTTCCGGACGTGTAATGACGCAATGTACAGTCCCTCAACAGCAATGTAGATTCAAGTCACTTATACAATATTCACTCTCCACTTACACGTACGGTGTACTGTCTGGTGATATCATTATGTAGTCAAAAAATGCGTTTTGGGCAGATGTTTAGGACTAGGCCTCGAATCTAGCCCGTCCTCTCCGTCCCGTTCTCTCACTGATGGCGGAGGCACCGCGGGAGGCGGGGCGACAGTATTTCGCGCGCAACATCTTCTCCTCCAATTTGTTGGCGCGTCGGCGCGTGGCCTCGCTTACGTAGGAATTTGCGTCAATTTCGGCATCCCCCTGGGTATTCATGTAGCCCATGATGATGTACGGTACGGAATCTGTGGAGAATCGAACAAAATACCAATCAAAGGTCAATCAACACAAGAATATCCAGACAGTATAAAAAGTTTCGTAGTTTTATGCGTAATTGCACAGTCGTATTCTATCAATCCATCTTTTGCCTAATATATATTTGTATCTATTTTTCTTCCCTCCGCCCCCCCCCCCCCTCTCTCTCTCTCTCTCTCCCTCTCTCTCTTTCTCTTTCTTTCTCCTTGGTCCCACTCAGAAAATACATTACTCTGAATTCCAGCTGAAAAGTTAACATCTCAAAGTTTCAGACACGAGCGGTTACATTTGTTGGCAAAGCCTTTGTGGACATCTAGTCTTCCAGAAATTAAACACAAAGATTAAAACCAGACCCAGTCTGCAGGCATTCTATGTTCGTCATTGTCTAATTTTTTTTTCATGTTTGCTTTATAGTACAAGTCTGAGTTTGTCAAATATGACTTTATATTTCTTTTTCCAAACAGACCCCAAGAGGGAAACTAATGGTGTTTTTCGTAATAGTATTGTGAAAGTTGCGCTTGGCATGCGCATTTTTGCATAATCATTTTTTTCACACATTTACCTAGATATTAAAAAAGAAAACAACTTTTTGGCTGAAAACTAACAACACATTGAATTAAACAAACTTCAACAATCAACTAAAGTGTAATTGTCTTAGTAGGCGTGTGCACCAACGTCTGTTTGCGCGTTTAATGAGTTATTTTGTACGACGTAGCCCGTTGAATGCTTGTGATTAGACTGAACTTAATAGTCTGGTGTAACAATTCCTATCACTATGGATCTGATCACATGATTTCAATGTACTCACAGATAATCTCTAGTAGGAAGTATCTGGATATTTCATGGGCCACTCGTTTTGAAGCCACCAGGCCGCCATCCTACGACGAACTTCGCCAAATCATGTATGCACAAAGCTCACGACATTACATGATCTTGGTGACAGTCGTGAGCCTGGTGTAATGGCGGCGCTGTGGCTTCACTTTTTAATAGAATCGACCAATGGGATATCCAGGTACCTCTTATACAGATCAGTGGTAGGCCTACTCACTGGGTTCCAGGGTGTGGCACTGGCAGTTCCGACCACGCTGCGACATGTCCCTGATAATCGTGACATTGTTGGACAGAGTTCTCGTTTCCCGCAGAGAGAGGGCGCCCTGTTTGAAGACGTTCTGCACCTCAATCACCAAGATGTCGCCATTCAGCGAATTATGTTTCTGCAGGACCGTGCCCTCAATGGCTGCAGGAGGGGTGAACAGAACGAAGACCCAAAAAAACAAAACAACAACAACATTTAGAGAGAAAGAAATCTCAGAGTGAGATATATGATTCTTGAAATGCTATATTTCTATTTGCCATTTTATTTGTTTTTTCCTTCTTCTGATTAAGTCTGCCTTTTTACTTAGCTGGAGATTATTGCATACTGTGCGTGTAATTTAGGTGTTTTTTTTTTAATCGCCATTTACGTCGATCCTAGTGCCGTTTAGATTGTAATACAGCTATTTCTTAAAAAAAATACAAGCTCATGCATAATAATAGAGGAATAACGAATCCCCGACTGCTACTCTCAGTCAGTTCAAAAGGTTTGTAAAACTCTATGCATGTTTCTATTTGTTTGATGGAAGTGAAGTATAATTGGAGTAAAAAAAAAAAAAAAATAAAGGTCCCACAGATGGCGCTTATAACAACTTCTAAGGGAATATGGAATTCTCGTTCCCCATCGTTTTCTCACTCTGATGCTTCTTTTTTCTTTCACTTCACTCTGCATTATCAAACAATAACTATTGTCATCGTTGTTCCTATTATTATTACCGGTATTTTCTGCAAAAATTTTGGAGGTTTGTCTCACCAAACTCCGAATCGCAGAAACAGTTTTTCAATCTCTGTCGAACGCAGCGACACTCGGCAAGCCGCGGGTTCATCTCCACGGGTGGGCTGGCTAGTTGGCTTCCTTGCCGCTGAACTAAGGGGAAAAAGGAAAGGAAGGAAGAAAGAAAGAAAGAAAGTAAGTAAGTAAGTAAGAAAGAAAATGATAAAACATTATATCATTCAGGTAACTTTCACTTCACCATCCATTACCGGTTCATAGTTTTGGACTACTTGCGACTTGCGGTTGTGGTAGAGCTCCACGATGCAACATTCATTGCAGTACTGAAGTTTTGTCACTCAATGTCTGCCAAGAGGGCGAGGGATTTTTATAATCTACGTTCGTTTGGAACTTTAAATCGAGAGCGTTGTTTGAACTTGTTAAATAATAAAATCGTATTTCCAAGGGTTTTGCCAATGATACAAATTTACTGTACGATATTTTGTCGTTAAACTTAATCGATAGAACAAATGAAGCAAATGATTTTGGTTTACAGTTCGTACTGACTTTCCTAAAAAGAGAAAAAAGACAGAAGGCTTCTCGCAGGACATTGTCATGCTGCACATGATTTTGTTTCTTTTTGTTTGGGGGCTTTTTTTTTTTTAAGCATGTATCAAGTCTACAAAGAGAAAGTGATGTTTTTCATACCAAATCGCTAATTTTGTGCGAATAACAGAACAATGGAGACTTTTCTTTTCAAGGTGCATAAAGTTGCCAGCTCATAAACGTAATTCTTCCAAAAATAATAGCAAACATATAAGAACCTAAAGATGTGTGAAATTTCCTCTTCCTTGGAATATTATTTATTCAAGCAGAGTACTCACGGACGCACTGAGCCGTACACTCGTCACGCGTGTGAAAATTATTGCCGTTCATTCTGCAGCCTCCGTACACAAAATTAACGCACTCCCCTCTCTCACTGTCGTACGCCCATCTGATGAATCTAGCTCGGCAGGGTCCCGTGAAAATCGGTTGCTCGCACGCTGGCTGAGACGTGTACGGACAGGTACGGTTGCATTCCTCGTACGAGTAGAAATTGTTGAGATTCCCGTTGCATCCACTGTATGTAAACGGCTCGCACTTTCCTTTTAGCGAATTAAAGTACCTGAACATTCAATGCAGACGGGAACAAGAAATTGCAGCATTGGTTATTGGTCATGCATAGTGGCAGCTTGTTTCATCAAAGATTCATCAAACAGTTTCCTTGATTTATGGATTATGGTTTTAATCGGAGATGGCAGCCATCGTAATCATGATCACATCATTCACGATTTAAAGGTTCACAGACACGTGCTTCTTGAGGGGGCTGTTGCAGTGAGCCATTCTTCGTAGGTCTAGTATGTTTTAAACGTTCGGAGGTAGATAAGATTCTTACAGTGGGTATGTCATACTCGAAGAGCGTCAATCTCAGCTAGTCCCTTGATTCGGCCATTGCTCCTGGCTGGTTCTGCCTAACACACACGGTTCCCTCAAAGTATGCTTGTTACGACACCCGGATATCGTGATCTAGTTGACCAATTTAGTGTGTTACCAATCGTCATGTTTAAAGTAAGCCCTCTGTGAGAAGAAAACATGATATAACTATAATGTAAATGGTTTGTCGGGATAAAGAGGGTGATGGTAATCTCGATGGCAATAGCGCCCTCTTGATGTCCGTGTTTGTGTGCCTTTAATGTAGCAGACCGTACGTCTTGTGTGATATGATCAGCTTAAGACGACCGGAAAGAGAAAGGGGGAAAAGATGGCTTAATTGCATGGGGGGATAAAATACATGAAGAATTTCATCGCAAACTTTGTTAAGCGCCATTTTTATACATTTTCAAGTAAGTCCCCCATGAGAACAAAACATTAGATTATAGTGAAGAATATTCTTGTAATAATTATTTTTTTAAAAAAAAGACTTTTTATTAAAGTGTCCAAGAGAGGGTGGAAGACGAAAGGTGAAAGAGTGGGAGAGTTTATGCCAGCTCGGTAGTGAATGTTGTCTCCATCTGGAGATTAAAGATGACGGTTGAGATTTGCAAGCTTAAATGAGAAAGCTATGCATTCCTCAAGTCATGTGATTCCATGGTGTCACCTGATACTTACCATCTGTCTTCCTCTCTGTTACATGTGCCTTTGTTTCGTGGTTGGTAGCATACTGGATTGGTCAATGGACCAGCAATCGCCGTCTCGTCATCAACAATAGGGGGCGCACTTGTGGTAGGTAGTTGATGTTGGATTGGCGACATCGTGGTGGTGATGCGTTGTGAGACGTCTGGCAGGTAGCTTGCCATCAGCTGCTGCCAGTTTTCAGACTGCGCCTCGGAGTCGCCGGTGGATTCGGCAGCTTGGGAGTCGGCCACTACAGAATCGGGAACCACCTCTGTCTGAGTCGCCCCCGGAGGTGGCATGGTTGCTGTCAACGCAACAAGTACAATACTGCAATGACTGCATGAGAATCTAAATTCGAGCTCGAAAAGAGATTATCATGCAAATTTTCATAGCTCAGGGGAGCATTTCATGAAGCATTTTGTCCGACAAAGTTGTCGGACAAATTGCTCCCAGCCAATCGGATATGAGGATTTCAGTAGCATGTAACAGTTTGTCGGAAACATATCGGACCAAACTGCTTCATGAAATGATCCAAGGTATTTTTCACGCAAATCATGGATTCAACTTTGTTAGCAAATACTATAGTTATAATTTAGAAAATGTTATGATTGCTTTACAAAAAGCCATACTGAATGCATACATACACGCCCAGAGACAAACACAAAACAAACAAACAAATGGCTAGATAAAAATTCAAACCACGGTTACCAGGCAACGTCGGATGCATGTTAGTCAGCACAAACATGTCTTACCGTTGACGTACAGCTGGTACGACTTTGTGACGTATCCTAGGAGAGACGCTGCCACGCATGCGTAGTTTGCTGTATCCTGAACCCTTGCTCCCAGCACAGTCAACCGCCTACCATCACTCGATACTAAAAAGCAAACAATTTCACTTTGTGGGTTAAAAAAAGTCTGTCATTACCGGGAGGACAAAACAAGTCGCACATTAAGTCAATGATCTTACAAAGTAAGGATTGGGAAAGGGACAATCAATCACTAACTGTTCTAATTGTCACAGTGAGTTCTCAACTAGAATCAGCTTATCTATTAATTAATTTTACAAATAAAAGTGAACGTCGACTGCCGACGTACATTGTAGGCATATTGATTGGTAGATAAACTTCTTCATTTGTTCTGAAATTTTCCATGTAATTGCCTAATCCATTTAATCAGGGAGGCGGGTTCTCATACCTGTACACAATCATGCTCATTGTGCGTTTATACATGCTGATCATAGATTCTAATTACTTTTATCTGAAAATAGAAGAGATATATTTAGGAAATTGCCCAGAGATTTTGTAATATATATACGTTTCAGCATTTTAAAAGGTGCTACTCACCCCTCTTATTTCCAATGGTAGATCCCGGAGGGAAGACGTCTATTGTAGGGAAATCCTGCGCCGGCTGCACCAAGATCCAACCATAGGACGTCGGGATTCGCGAAGAAGCGTTGCAATACAACACCGCCGTCTCACCCTCGTTTACTGTCAGCAGCTTTGATTGGCTGTCCACTTCCGAGACGACTAAAAGCAACCAATAGGAAAGGACAATACTTAGATCAGCGCAGTTAGGAGGCGTCTTGAAAACTTCCTTGACCAGTAACACCACTTCCTTGAGTGCGCTTGTGCCATCTATATATCTTTTTTTCTCTCTCTCTGAAAGTTTAAAAGGTCGTGTCCTCATAGTTCAGTATATTTTCACATTACACAGAAAATCCCCAGTTGAAGTTGCAGTCACGAAGTATCCGCCATTAGCAGAGAAATTACATTTCTAGCATTAAAGGATGCACCGGACATAATTTGTCGCAGTGAAAATCTTTGAATTCAAATGGAAAAGGACTTGAAAAGAAAGATTGGACATAGTTATATGTTTGACTCGAATTCAAAGACTCGAGTGCCATCAACTCGTATCGCAATTCATAAGATTTCTTTCTGCCTCTAAATGGCGTCATCCTTTTCTAGTCATAATATTTCTCGTTTACTTATAAAATGTGCGCGACTAATATCCTCTGTTATGTTTATGATGAAGCGCTGAACAGTTATTGGAACGTAATCATTTCCTTACCAGGAACTCTGGACAGTCAGTGTGAAAACTGCAGCACTGCACACGAAGGTTTGATAATGAGCCTCGAGGGACTTACGACCTTTTTACTGTAATCATGGTTCTCCCCCGTAGACAGACTCGAGGAACTCTTGCTATAGGTCGCTAAAAGCATATCATGGAAACTAAAAAAAAAGAAAAGATAGGCCTATATATATATATATATATATATATATATATACATACATATATATATTCTTTATAGAGAAGGTTGAGGTGCGATTTTTCTTCAATTTGTCTCCCTTTACCAATGGAAAGCAATATAGATGACAGGTTCGAGTCCCGTGGTTCCTTTTTCCGACATGTTTGTTAAATTACAGATCAGCAGGTGCGATCATACGAATTGAATGAATTTTGTATAGAGGGAGACAAATTGAAGAAAATTCACACCTCACGCTAATCATTTTCCTGTTGTATTTGTTTCATTTCAGATTTGTTGTTTTTCTTTGGTTGTTGTTGTTATTATTATTGTTGCTGTTTAATTCCTCGCGAGCATTATAACATGTAAGCAGAAAGATGAAGAACACTATACGCACCTATGTGATCTCTTGGAACATCCAGCCGCACTGTATCTGAGAATGAGGAAGGTAAGAAAAGGAGAGTCAATAAGACGCGTGACATTAATGAGAGTCGTCACAGCGAATCGAAGTGAAGCACAGCTCATGACGGGCTGTCTCTACGCTGTAAAAAAGGCTTCCACTATGCAAACCTCAACCTTCAAAGCCTTCCGCTAATGAAGTGGGCTTATAAGAGTCTACAAATGAAGAGTTTGTTTGCAAAAACCGATAAGTCCATTTTTGAAGATTTTAAAGTACGGTCTCTGTCATAAAGCACAAAATAATACCTTTTAAATGATATATCGGTCAATACATATAAAGGTAAATTTTTGAAGTTATGGTCAAAAGAAGCAAAAATTTTCTTATTATGCTCTTTGTTTTTCTTGACCTTTAATCGCAAATATCTCCATTTGGCAAATATGGACTTATCGGTTTTTGCGAACAAACTCTTCAAATCTACTGACGCGACTGAAAAATCATGCTGCATGGGTATAGAGTAATTTCGATTGCGTCGACACCGTTTCTGGAAGAGTCTGACTAGGCAGTGACTATGCATGAAGGATTACCACGGGACTGACTAAGCATTTCGCATGCGTTAACTCAGCAATTGTCTGCGCAAGGCAGAGACTTCGAACATGTCTACATTGAGTTGACACTTTTGATATATTGCAGATCCCATAGTGCAGGAACCTTGGTAATACTTCCATTTGACTATGAGTTTACAATGCGCTGACTCTTGAGACATAATGGTTTCCTCATGCATCGATTAAAACGAAAAAAAAAATGTTTCACTATGGCTTGACTATGCGTTTTGTATGCTTTGACTCTCTTGACTTAATAGTCTCACAAAGCACAAACTATGCAAATACTATAGGTACCACAGCGGCTAACCAAGCTTTATTATTGTTTTTTTTTTTTTTTTTTTTTTTTTTTACTGTACTGGCCACAAAACAAAAGTGACATTGAAACGAAGATCAAAGTGGATATAACTGTCATTATAATTATTACAATGCAGAGACTGTGTGTGAAGAGGAATTTGCGATGGAATAAAGGAAATAGAGTCCCTCAGTGCAGAGGAGTTTTTGGTAGGTTGCCGTATGCGTATAAGATACCTAACACACGCTGATTTCAAGGGTCTTTAAGGTGTCGAAATGAGTTGACTCTTTATGTGGAATCTGAAAATGCGTTGACACTCTACTTTGGAGAGCCCAACTATAGGAATACGACTCAGTGTTTAGCACTTGTATAATCAGGTAACTCTTCAAAATTCATGATATATATGTTGTTCCCATCAGCGCTGTCCCATAGTCACCAACTTCAACTTGATTGGCAACAGCACCCACTTCTCATTCCAGTGAAAGGGGAAGAAAAAAACAGAAGCATGTTCCCTCATTATTCCAAAACGGACATGTTGTTGATGTGGCATGCAAGTGTTGGACTCAATCTCTCCACAAATAAAAGCACTTGGTAAACCAAACATTCTCTGAAATGAAATACACATGAATTATGAAATATACGAAATACTTATTTTCAAAAAAAAAAAGGAAAAGATTTTTCTGATCCGGTGCTCGTATCCTATGGGTTCTTTTCTGCCCCCTGATTAGATAGTATTGCTAGAAACATTACGTTGTGTTTGACATAGAGTTGTGTCGAACGTTTACATATCGACATGATTCCGGCATAAAACAATCAGCCTGGAGCTTGTCGCCGATATGATCCTATTCTAATTAGTCCAAACGTGGGTCTGTTTCAACTCCATAATTACATGACGAATCTTTGAAAGAGAAAAGATCGACGCTACTAATATTGTCTAGTAAAATTTCAATCGTGAGTTCAGACGACTGACTGTTTGATCGCAAAGAGCAGGGTGTTTAACCCGGTGAAGTGGTCCCGCCTCACATCCAACTGGACACCATGGAAGACCAGCTTAGCATAGCTGAATATGGGCTATCCATCCATCTTCTCAGATGGAAATGAACAAACAAACAAACAAACAAACAAACCTTACCCAACGGGAAGACGCAGGATTTTCCCCCGCAGTTGTTGTAGCAGCATTTCTTGGGTCCTTCACAGTCGCTGTCCGTGTCACATAGGTTCTGGTCACACACCCTGTTGGTCAGTCGATTAACAACCTCCACTGCTGGACATCGGCCCGACTTCTCGTAGGGCAGATCTGAAATTGTTACAAAGTATATAGGATAAGAGATTACAGACCACAGACCAAGAGGGGGTGCACGTCACGAGATCGACACCCACGAGTCATAACAGCCCATGAGTCATACAGCCCACGAGTCATACAGACCATGAGTTCCACACGAAGCAAACAAGGTCCACGAGACCACCAGTCCTTTAAACCTGTATCGAACTTATTGGCTGTGTGATTCCTGGGCTGTATGGCTCATGGACATTTTTTTTTTTTAATTTCGAACTCCTGGGGTGTATGACTCGTAGGGGTCGGTCTCGTGGGATGGCCCAAAAGGACGCAGACGTTTTGCAGTTCTTTATTTTTCTTTTGTACATCTCATTATACGGAGTACATCATAACAACTGGGTCAAAGAAGAATCAAGGAATTCTCCATGTATCCTACAAAACGTGAAACTGAGGTGCCTACAAGAGGGGAACAACAAACTAAAGTAAAGGAATAGATATTTTTGCGTCCCTATATCTTCCTCAACGCTATATACTTTAAAAACTAGACCCAAAAAGTTTAATTATTCTTTCATTTCGAATGATTATGCTCCCTACGTTTTTTCTACGTCTACGTTCCCAAATTCTCTAAGAAATGTTATATATTTCTCTCTGTATTGTTGTTACTATGTATTATTTTTGTTGTAACCGTGAACATTATCACTGGAATGAATGTAAAAGTGATTCCTTTTTCTGCAGGATACTTCACTGAAAGACTTCCTGTTTGTTCATTTGTTTTAGAGACAGTTATAACAACCAAAGCCAATACAGCGCACATTGATCATAATCACAGGTATGACTGAAAATTGTGAAAGAGGATGATACATGTGCTTGAAAGTAATATTCTCTTATGTTCACAGTGTGAAACACAAGACAAGTTTTGTGACATCAACAGGAAATGCAAAAGAAAAAAAAAACATAGAAGAGAGAAGAAATGAAACGGACAATACCAGACCTTAATTTACGCATGGCAGTCTCTTGAATTACATATATCTAATTCATTTACATAGATGTTGATAAACTCAAACCATTTTTTCATTTTTTTGGTCGAAAGTACTCTTCGTGCAGAGTTTGTTAAAATTGGTAAAATGCTGTTGTTGTTTTTTCTAATTTATTTTGGGTTTCAAAAAGTCTGATTAGCCTGAACGGGAAACGAAAAGCGGACATTTAAAAAGTTTCATTTGTTGAAATGTAGTTTGCGGTCGAACGGCAGGAAATACTTTATCACTTGTCGACTTAGCTAGCTTATCCGTTTAGGATGATCTCCCCGCAGTTTTTCTTTTCAAGGTAACTTGCTTTTCACCACAACACTGACAAATTCCCGTTCCCACTGTGATAACTCAACCATTATCATGGAGCAAAAGGTAAATCAATGGAGAAGAAAACTTTGCAACATTACTGAGAAATTGCGAAATTATACATTATTATATAGCGTTGAGAGAAAATGACGAGTTTTCTGTCATCCCCAGCCCCCCCCCCCCCACCCACACACACACAAAACACACACACACACACACACACACACACACACACACACACACACCTGCAGCAGGATTACACAAACGCATCTTTCTGGCAATATTCTGGATATAGTACTTTGAACTTTGGGAAGTATAGGCATCGGAACTGCATTATCTCCGTTTCCTCTTAAGTTGTCATTAATTGACCAATGGGTGTGATTCTGTAACAAGCAACGTACACACAAACACATCTAACACACATGCATAAACACACACAAACAGACAGAAACACAAGGACAAGCACATGCACCACGTATACTTGGCTTGTGTGAATTAACCTAGAGCTCGTAGCCTTGGTTCCGCGCGAAAACGATAGTAGAAAATAAGGGTTGCGATACCTGAAGGCTGCAAATTAAACTTAGAATCTTTTAATTACAAAGAAAAAGAGCGATGAAAAATACAGGTGCTTTTGTACGGGAAATTCTGTTCCTTATGTTCACTGTAATAATGTTTCTGATGTTCTCACATACTTCGCCGTTGTGTCTTTAGTTAATTAGATACAATGGAATTTGACTTCCTTCGAAAAGCAATAAGTTTTTGTTTGCTTGTTTGTTTGTTTGTTTGTTTGTTTTCTGTGTGTGTTTGTTTCTGTGAATGTGTGTCTTTTGTGCTTAGGTTTATGGGGCATATTTGTAATGAATGTGTAAATCTACTGGCTTCTCCCTCTCTGATTTTCGATTACTATGAATGGGGGAAGTGATCGTTGAAAGGCAACTGTCTTTTTTTTTTTTTGCTATTTTTGCTCCAGTTTCCTTTTTGACAATTTCCATATATACCAGCCTTCCTTTTCCAACAATGCCAACAATATCCGTTCACTGTTTTTATCTTCCCAAAAGATGCATTGAATAATTTTCCTCAAAACTCAACCTTTATGAAAAAAAACGAACTAAATGAGACAGTTCAAATGAGACCATTCGTCCACCCACGAAAGCGAAAGAAATGCATGGGTAATTTCCCTTCGTTTGTATGTTTAAGTTATATTTGCTTTCCTACTTTTGCTAAACGAAACATTGTTTTGTTTATATTTCCCCCTTTTCAAGACATGAGAAAGCAAATTCTATTTCAGTGTCATGTAGATTCTACGCATTTTCTTCCTATTCTCTTCCTATGTGTGTATGAGTGTGTTTCTTTTCTGTTGTTTTGCCTTTTTGTTTGAAGGGAGCTTGGAATATATGACGAGAAGACCGACATTTTGCAAGCAATACATGCTTTCACAGTCTCTATTAAATAGAATAAACCTTAGCAGAAATTAATCCCTAGGCAACCATTTTGATGATATTTCCACCCCCATAACAAGGCCAAAGACAATTATTCAGAGGTATTTTACAGCACTGAATGATGGTTTGAGTTCGTTTCTTTGGATGTTCTGCGAATAGGTTGTTCTACATAGTCATTCTCTCACGATATGAATACACATTCTCACAACAATGAACGTTGTGTGCGATTGTTGCTATAGTTATGTGTCGGTGTATACGTGCAACATTATGGTTCCACTTCTCCAGTCGAAGAAAAAGAGCTAAACTCATCCTGCGGTAAAGTGATCGAAACACATCGGTTGAATGATATCAGGGATCGAATCTGTTTCCTGCTACAGTCGCCATCTCTGATGGTCTCTACAGTATGCCCCCCCCCCCAAAAAAAAGAACAAGAATATAAAGAGTTTGTTCGCAAAAACCGATGAGTCCATTTTTTAAGATTTTGAAGTACAGTCTCTGTCATAAAGGACAAAATAATACCTTTTAAATGATATATTGGTCACTACATATAAAGGTACATTTTTGAAGTTACGGTCAAAAGAAGCAAAACTTTTCTTATTATTCTCTTTATTTCTCTTGACCGTTAATCACAAATATCTCCATTTGGCAAATATGGACTTATCGGTTTTTGCGAACAAACTCTTCATATATACATATATAGATAATCAGATTTTTGCATTGATAACTTCCAATACAATTAGACTGTCTAAATGCTATTTCAGGGTCTTAAGATATAACATCGGAGCTATAATTTGCAGAAAAAAAAACACTCAATTTGGTTATGTTGTCACAGAAAGATTTTAATATTTGTAAAGCATGTCATGGGTTTGATTCTTCGAAATTTAGCCCTCATGGATGCTATTGATAGTGCATAAAGTGTGGGAAAATGCAATGAACAGAAGGAGGAAAAGGATTTCTGACTCTACAAAACTCCTCATTTCTCTTTGTCGTGATCAGATCAGATGGGGTTTTCAGTAAGAGGTGGGAAATAAGTTATAGTTTTATACCCTTATTTATTTGTTTTGTGATTGATTCACTATTTCTAAAGTTAAAATTGCGGAGGGTCCCGTTGTATTTTTTTTGGGGGGGGGGGAGCATAGGGTATAGTCAGAGCAGCATTGAAAAAAAAAAAGAATGCCGTTGGTATAAGAGCGAAACCAGAGCAAAGGAAAGATATAACTGGCCCAGGGTATGCACCACAGGTCAGAGATGAACACCTCTTTCCCTCTTTGGGATGCTGCGCTCCCGCGGGAGGGGAAATCCGGCGGATAGCAACCCGAGCGTTTCACTGCCAACTGCTACCAGCCTGTTTAAAGGTCTACTACTTCACACGCGGTGTCAATTCTCGATGGTGTCAGAAACTAATCGTTTATGCTGGAGAAACAGGAAAATCGTGGCATTTCTATGATTAAATGCAAAAACAGCTACATTCATTCCAATTAATACTTACCCTCAAGTGGAGGTTATGTTTTCATCGGTTCTGGTTTGTCTGTTTGCAAAATAACTGAAACAGCTTTAAATAGATTAGGGTGACACTTGCAGGAAGACGTGATAATGATATAAGAAATACATGATTAAATTTGGGCAGTGATCCGGGATAGAATATATATATATATATCAGTTTTTCAAGATTTTTTTCTTTAACGCTTTTGGCAGATTGTGTCAATGTAGTTGGGAGTTAAGTTGCGTGTATTTAAGATTGGCATACGCGTTAAAGCGCGTGCTCTGCTCAAGGCGCCGCGCAGCATGCTGTCAGCAGGGAAGCTGATGATGTAAAACAAAAGGCTTCTACTGGGAAATTAGGCAATTAGGTGGTGGAAATGAGCTGCTTGGCGGAGGATTGCGCTCTCCGAGTGTTTTTTTTACTATGACACATATTTGGCATTTTTTTCTGATAAAAACAGAGACAACTATTAAAATATGTGATAATTTTACAAATGTATTAAAAAAAAAATCACGTTATGTAGCAGCTGCAATATCATTAATTTTTCTCTCTATCTGATGATGACCTTAGTTGGTATTCTGAAATCCTTCCTAGGAAGATATAATTTTCTTCGTAAGTCAGGATTTTTTCCCACTAAAGTGGTATTCTGAAAATCTTCCTAAGTTTCTTCGTAAGTAAATTTAGGAAGAAACTTAGGAAGGGGGCGGGAATATGCACATTTCTGACTTAGGAAGAACTTGTTATTCTAGGGTGGTATTTTGAAATCCTTCCTAGGAAGAAATTTCTTTCTAAGTCAGGATTTTTTCCAAGTGGTTTTCTGCAAATCTTCCCAAGTTTCTTCCTAGGTAAACTTTGGAAGAAACTTAGGAAGGGGGCGGGAATATGCAAATTTCTGACTTAGGAAGAAGTTGGCATTCTAGGGTGGTATTCTGAAATCCTTCCTAGGAAGAAATTTCTTCCTATTAAAGTCAGGAGCTTTTCCTAAGTGGTATTTTGAAAATCTTCCTAAGTCTCTTCCTAAGTAAACTTAGGAAGAAACTTAGGAAGGGGGCGGGAATATGCAAATTTCTGACGTAGTCGGTATTCTAGAATGCACTTAGGAAAGAAACTTAGGAAGATATGTAGGAAAGATCCACCCCTGTCCTATAAGTACGTTGTTAAGAATAGCATTGCATAAGCAAACTGCAATTATCGTGAAAGGCGCGCTTGTCAGTCACTGCGCGCACTATGTACTTTGGTGCCCTAAATGAACGTGAGAAAGGGGACATGCCGAGCACACGAATTGTATTTGACCCTACGTCATAGTTATATGCGATTGTCATTGGTTAGTTCCTTATGATACGGCATTTCGTATTGGCTTAAGAAAGGATGTGGACGGGGATAAGGATGGCCTAATTTGCATTAAGAAGTGCCTAGGACAAAATTTCAGAATACCATTTTTTTTTCTTTCCTAATAGGCACTTCCTAAGTTTCTGACTTAGGAAGAAACTTAGGGAGAAACTTAAGAAGATTTTCGGAATACCACCCCTTATGTCCAACCCCCCCCCCCCCCCAAAAAAAAAAAAAATGAAAGAGAAATGAAAATGCCGTTTATCTGTTTCGTATTTCACCTGCTCAAATATTTGTATATCTATTAGGATAGGAAAGAAATGAAGAAATTCAAAATTAAGTGATAAAGAAGAAAGTCATGAAAATGAAAACGAGGACGTCGAGGACCCGGACCTGGGAAAAACGAAGACATAAGGAGCCATTGCAAAGGAGTAAGAGGAAAGTGAAAAGAAGAAAGTAGAAGGAAAAAATAATGCCATGCTTTTTTTTCATTATGTTATTCTGTTATGATAATAAATAATGATTAGGTCTCCTTTATCCAGTGCAGCCACTGCAGCTCTGTCAGAGGGTCCTGTTATTACTATTACCCTTGTCTTGCAATGTACCCATTTTTACACTTTGTCGAGAGGGACATGGGGGATAAACAAAATCTTGTCCGTGGACGTAGACACTCGTTGGGATTCGAACTCGGGTCTTCCGATTAGGAGTCGGGAAACTTATCCACTATGCCACAGTGTCCCCACAATAGAAGGGAAGATGGGTTTTTCTAAGGGTGATGTTGCAGTTTGTTTTTTTCCGAAGGTTTGTTAATCCGAAAATGAAATAAGATTCGTTATTCAGAATGTTCTATATTCCGAAAACGAGAGAGGGTTCGTTAGCATGGGGGTTAGTTAATCCAAAAATGAAAGGGGAGAACAGTTTGTTACTCCGAAGGTTAAAGTGCGCACTTCCTTTCCATCTTCGGATTAACGAATTTTATTTCATTTTTGGATTAATGAATCATTGCAATAATGAACCTTCGGAATACTCGTATTGCAAAAAGAAAATATTCATATTAACGATATCTATTTCATTTTCTGATTATCGAACATCAAAGTACATAGGTAATTGCCATTAGTGTGTTTCGGAACAGCGAACCTTCGGAATAAAGAACCTTATTTCATTTTCGAGTTAACGAACCTCCGGAATAACGCACATTAGCCATCCTGACAAAATGATGCTACCTTCATGAGAAACGGACGGAGGTCCAAACGTCGGAAGCACTATGAACGGAAACCTAGTTTATTTCAGTCGTATACATCGTATGCATACCCTTCATTTGTGTACTGCGGGTTTTCATGTCATCAGTCTGCTGTATTGGTCATTCTGAAACGATCCTAAAATGTGCGCTTGAATTTTTCTTTCAGATTATAGCATTAAAAAAATACATTAAAGAAATCAGCATTAATTGTACGTTCTTTTATTCGCTGGACCGCCAACGGAACAAAGTAAGAGACACATCCATGATATTAAAGTTGTCACACAACGTTCAAAAGAATTTAAGAATAGTCAGTACCACTTGAAATGTTATTTCTTCGTCTAGGAAAACAAGATCTTTGCCCCCCAAAAAACAAAAAGTTTAGATGTGAGTCGTCTTAAACGTTTAAAATTTAGCAAAGTTGCGTTGAACGAAATGAACGAAAAATTATGGTCACAGCTGTCGTTATTAAGCACGTCTCCAGGAAGAACAAGAAGTAAAAAAAAAAATGCAATGTAATATCTTAGTTCACATTATTCACATAAGGAGGCCGAACAATTAAAAAGAAAGGGTTTTTTTCTCTCTCTCTCTCTCCCTCGATCAATTTTTTTTCTCTCTCTCTCTCTCTCTCTTTCTTTCTTTCTCTGTTTGTGTGTTGGAGAAATATTTGTCAGGAAGGATACCAGAAAGCTGTTTTTGTTGATGGAAATAATAAACTGACAACAATCAGAGCACTCTTCAAAAACAAATGAAAAGTGCTGTGAATGCTGAAATACATTTCCACAAATCTCATCTTATCTAGTCATGTAACCATTATCATTGCTTTAAAGTAACAAGTGCAAATCATCAATCCAAAGTCTGCTTGTTTAGGCGGATAAATTCACATTCTAATCTATGTTTATCTATTTCTGATAGTCGCTCTTTACTCGACACACTTGGTGAACTTTCATTTTGTTTTTAATTCTTAATCTGGCTGTTCTCACTATTCTTTGTTGAATGAAGGATTCTGTGACATCATTACAAATTTAGGGATCATGCAAACAAATGTATACCATTTTATTACCCTATGGCAGACATTCCTTTTTATTTAATATGATTTGCATACACGTAAATGGATTCCAGACGTAATAATTCAGACGAATCTAAAAAGGGCCCTGTGATGTGGCTCGATTGGTGACGGATGTATACCTTGCAATTAAAGGGACATTCGAGACGATTTTCAAAATTTCACGTCATGTAGTAAATAGAGCGACAGCTCCACGTATCGATTTGTGGAATTATTGTGGTCCTTGGGCAGAGAAACCAATACTCTGAAAATTTTTAACAACTTATACTGAACAGTGTTGATGACATAGGAGCCTCACATATGTCAGAAATGTAGCAGTGTAATTCCATGACACTGCTTGCTTTATTTTACCTGTGTATAATCTATGCATGCCTTCTTCTTTTGTTCTGCCTCCTTGAGCCCCAACTCATGCATTCTTATGGTGAGGCTGCCATGTCATAATTCTTGTTCATTGCAATTTGTTATAAATATTGAAAACATTCTTCTTCCTCATCCAAATCACTGTGAATTCTGAAACTCTGTACTCAGTACAATTAATTTATAGTTGTTCAAAAAAAAATTTAAATAAATCAGCTGGAGTTCTCCTTTAAATGACCCGGGTTCGATTCGAATTGGGTCTAGCTGAGCAATGTTGTGTGTAATTTTGCTATTCCCTCTAGTGCAAGAGGCAAAAAAGCACCCTGTCCCTCGGATAGGACATTAAATCGAGATGTTAGAGTTAGCCCCGACTAAAACACGTAAAGGATACCATTTCATTCATCCACGGGAGAGAGCAGGGTGCTGAGCCGGTAAAGTGGTGCCTACTACTCGTGGTTCTCCCCTAAGTGACCAGCTATCGTCAGCAACATTATAAAATAGACAAATTGTGTCACAAATGAAGGCTATTTTTGAATGTTGCCAGGCATTATTAGGAATTTATCCATCGAACCAAGAGGGAAAATGCGAAATGGCGGTCTTTCAGTGCCTTCACATTGTACTTATCACTCGTCAAGCTGAATCGCAGGCAGAAAACCATGAGAACAATAACTAGTAGGTCTAGATACGTTCGTCTCCCATTAATGTGGAAATGTCTTTCTTATTGTTTCTGTCCCTATTATCAATTATTTCGTGAGTGAAGAGGTGGAAGGGTTATGAGTATGCAGTACTCTCTAAAAAAAATCGAGTGAAAATATTCAGGAGTGAATACAAAAAAGAATGAATTTAGAGTGAAAATGGAGTGAATTTTGAGTGAAAATGTTCATTTTCACTCATTTTGGAATGACCTCAGGGATCACTCGAAGATTTTGGAGTGATCCCTGAGGTCACTCTAAAACGAGTGAAAATGAACATTTTCACTCAAAATCCACTCTATTTTCACTCTAAATTCACTCTTTTTTTGCATTCACTAATTTAAGAGTGAATATTTTCACTCGATTTTTTTAGAGAGTAAGAGAGGAGCAACACGATAGATCTTTATCCCATTTCGTGTTCTCATTTGAAAACAGGTTTTGGATGCAAGGTGGCACAAAAGCCACGGCACAGCTATCAAGCACCCAGAACAGCCTATTCTCCATACATAACAACCAAGGGAACCACACGAACCGGATGCGCAGACCAGTAGCGCGGAAACACAACTCTTGCGTTTTCGGAAGCGCTGGTCGTTCAATGCACTCCACTGAGGTCATAGCGCATGTGCATATTCCAGAGAAGATTATAACGGTGGAAGCCTAGCTGCTGCTGCATTGTTCACATTACTATACAAATACTACGCCTGGGTTCTGCTAACAAAACAAACGTACTCGCTCATGGAGATCTAATTTAGTGAAGGCGAGCCAAGCTTATTTCCTAGATACCGAGTCAACGATATATATATATATATATATATATATATATATATATATATATATATCAGGAGAGAATTTCCTGCGGTTATAAAAAAACACAACAAACACACATGCCCATACACACGCAGACACAAACACGAACAATTTTCTGTTACAAAGGTAAAACAAAATAACTAATCTTTAAAAACCTTCAAGAGTTATTGCACAAAGGTGATTAAGGGTTGTTAAGACTATGGAGTTATTGAACAGTCGATTTAACAAAACAATGAAATACCCGCTTTTGAGTTGTTTTCCCGCAGGTCTAACGGTTTATTTCCATAGATTTGAATTATATATCCGTCAAAGCTTCAAGTAAACAATCTTAATCAATACTGTCACCTCTTCATGATCTCGTGATAAAAAAAGAGAACCCAACTAATCATATGGAAAAAAAAATACAAAGAACAATAGTTGGATCAATAAGATTGGTATGCAATAATATACGGAAGGAAATATATGATTTGCGAATTCGATTTCATTCAATAGGAAATAATATAGTTCTCTTAGAGGACGATTTTTTCTTTATAGTCAGCAGAGGTAATATGTATAAGCTTATGTCTTCTTCTTTTTTTTTTCGTGGAAAATTGAGCAAAGAAATGAGATTCCATGCCAGCCCGGTGCTCTACCGACTGAGTTATAGAAAGCCCTAGTTCAGTGTCCGTCCCAGAAACCCTAAATTCTCAATGCTCGAATGGTCAGAAGCTATAGCAGTGTGTTTGTGTGTGACACACACGTACACACTTGAACCTGGCAAAAACCCGAAGAATAATTCAACTTGGGGATATAAATGCGAGGGATCACCGAAGTGATGCAGCTTTTTGAGTATGTAACAAACGCAAACAGAAAAACTGACCAGAATGAATATTATTTATCAGTGGAAAATTGAGCAAAGAAAATGGGATTTTATCGGGATCTTTTTTTTAAATAAAACTCTATGTAAGAGAAAGAGGGGATCACGCAATGGGAAGAAACTTGTGAGGAATGACAGACAACACGCAAGTATACGACCAGCTCACAACAGGGTATCAACACCTACGCGAGTGCGTCTATACGTCCTTGATGCAAGATGAAAATGCGTGCACGTCCCTGCCGAATTCAACATGTCAGTATACAGGCTTAACTTTTTGAACCGTCCCCTGGCACCCAGTTCACGTCTGGCCGAGGGAGTGCCGATCTACGCCCTGATCAATGTTTTCACTAGGACTGTACATAGTGAAGGCACTGAAAAGTTTAAAGGGCATGTTTCACTGAAATGTGAAATTGCTAAGAACATTGCAGAAATACGAAGTTTATAATATATAACATAAAATGTGCTCAAAAAATGTGAGCTTGGTCCCAATAACATTTGAAGATTAGACGAAGCGGTGACGTCATCTAACCATACCTATTGCTGCCCCCTTGATGCCTATATCAACAAACAAACAAAAAATGTCCTAAAATCATCTCTACGCATTTTCTTGTCTTCGGCCCACCGGCTATAATCACTTCGCTACTATTCTGCTACTATATTATAGTCAAAGGAATAGTTCCATGCGCTTCTTCTTCTTCTTCTTCTTCTTTTTCTCTTTCTTTCTTTCTTTCTTCTTCTTCTTCTTCTTCTTCTTCTTCTTCACTATCATTATCATAATCATCATGGTCTAAGGAAAGGAAACTTGTATAGGAGGGAATATTTTGTGTGAAAGCAAATGATAGCGTATAATGAGACAAAATGGCGTAATTTTTATACCCAACAATATGCAAAATTTGTTATTGAATTTTCTGATCCGCTCATTCTTCGGTTTCGGTCCTGAAATAAGAAAGTCAACTAAAACACCGAGTAGATTTTAACGTTACACACTGCTACATTCATCTAGGGTGTATCTTCTTGCCTTTTTTTTTTTTTACACAAATCACATGTAGACAGAACATAACCGACACTCTGTTTGTATTTCCTTTGATGTAAAATCATTATCCTTATTATTCCATAATCATTATGATAGGTTTCCGAGAGATTTCGCCTTCTATGGACAGAGACAATTGCTACATTTCACATAAATAAGTCAATTCCATCATACTATTATTTTCTCGGATACTAGTATCCTGTTTGGTGTTATACTAGAGTTGGACATAAAAAAATGAAGCATACAATTGCGGCAGTTCCAGTATACGGTTTGAAATCTGTGAAAATAGTTCCGTTTCCCTGAGGTTCTTACCACATGTTTTTCGGAGCAAGAGGTAAACTTTCGGGGCTATTTAGGTATAACCCATTGTTAGTTTGCTTTTCATCTAAATTAATAAGTGAAATCAAACACACCCATAAGTATTTTCTGTTTGTTATTGATTTTGTTTGCATTTATTTGTGTTACCGATTTGCAACCTTCCCATTTCTAAGAAAACCAGCTTGGGATGTTGTTGGATAGATTGATCTGTATCTTACTCGGTCAATCAAAAACATGGTTCAAAATGTGTGTGTGTCTGTCTGTCTGTCTGTCTGTCTGTTTTACTTCAATAATTTATGTCTAAACTATAAGCCAAGATGACTGCTTCAATATGGTGCTTTATTGAGATTTCAAAGAAAATATAAGTTGCCATGCGATGTCTTTCACTAGACGTTACCTTGCACATGAGTTAATATAATAATGAAAAGCAAAATAGAGGAACTTTTCGACGTTGAAAAAAAAGGAGAAAAAAAGGAGAAGCATCACATTATCAGGCACGTTCCAATAGTATTTACAATATTCATTTTATTTGCGTATTTACAAAATACTTGATACCAGACAGTAACATGAAAGATATCTGAATAATCCTGTTATTCTTTCTCATTTATGGCAAAATTAACTCAATACCTATAAAGCTAAATTCTGATGACTTTCGCAGAGATTAAAGCCAATGTCATCACATTTCCTGAATTTCACCGTCATAAAAAAAAAAATATAATGATGACAATCATGATAATGATAATAATAATAATAATAATAATAATAATAATGATAATAATAATAATAATAATAATAATGATAATAATAATAATAATAATAATAATGATAATAATAATAATAAGCCCCAACCTTACTGCTGCCAAATATTGGGATGTGTATCTATACAGGCAATGATAGTGGCGGATCAAGAAATGTTGTAAAGGGGGGGGGGGGCGAATAGAATATTTGTATTGTCTCCATTATAGTCACCATGACAAAGATGTGTCACTGCACTTGCGTTTTATAGGTTTACAAGGAAAAAGAGGTGGTTTAGACAGAAGGAAAGTACGCATAAAACTCTATACAACTCTTCATATTCGACAACAGTCACCCGACAAATAGAAGTGATTAGCTGTACCCGTCTGTGGGTGTTTTTTTTTTTCTTTTAAAGGAGGTATTCCCTCAAGTCATGCTCGCAAATGTAATAAACAGGTACAATTTATGGATATGAAGAAACAAGGCGCAAGGTTATCATAAAAAACATTTTTTTTTCGAATAAGAATTTCTAAATGCGATCCAAATCGTAATATTGATTTCTGTGGAAATAAACTCAGAAAAGCGCAGTCATGACCACACAACACTGTAAACTTCACCTGTGCACTTTCTCATTTGTTTTGTACTAAATTGTTATTCATTATCACTTCCTCTCTTACCAAAACAACAAAAAGCTAAACAAAGAAAAAACAAGCAAACATTTTGCATACCTCGTGTCAAGGTCGTATGTGTTTCAGTCCTCTAATAGACTTCCGTTTCCTTTCGAACGATCAATTATAAATCGTTTAAATAAAATGCCCCATGGCAGTATCATTAACGCTGGTCAAAGCAAAATTCTATTACATGACGTCGGTTGCGTAATTAAGAAAGTAACAACGGCTTTGCTTGTATAGGGCCTACGTAACGGATTTCGGTGGGGGGTCAAATAACTGTTAAACCGTAAAGTTTACGTAGTATTGATTTTATTCAATTTCCTGCCATTCAATTTGTCTGATTATTATACAGCATTTTTTTAAGACACCGATATTTCACTGATACGAACCAACATAACATTGGTGCTTCATTCAACGCCAAATTTTACTTTAACGAGAAGTTGTTGTCATGAAGAGGTACCAGAATGGTGAAAATATCATTATCGTTGCTGTAGTCTGAAAGTCATGGTTTCACAAGTTGTCTGATTTTTGCGACGGAGGTTCTTGCCACATAGGCCTACTGAAGTGACCAAAATCGTTAATGTTAATTGATGGTACCAATAAATTCATAGGCCCTAACGCTAGACATGTCAAAGATGTCGGCATGAAAATGTCTTCTGAATTATATGGAGGGTTTTTATGCAAAATTGGATATAGCTATTTTTTCAATAGATATTTTAAAGTTCATGGTATAATCACTAAAAGGAGGATCGTTTCAATGTCGATTCCATGGGTTATTTCTAGAAAGTTGAAGTTAATGGCGGATTTGAGAGGTTAAATAATGATCGGATGCTGGAAGAGTAGACGGGTTGCATCTTCCTTCCTAATTACGTCATTTCCGACCATTTTGTATACATTGTGTGCAAATTAGCAAAACCATTGACGCGGCTTTAACATATTACATCCGGTTCAATGCCGCTTTCTCTTCCGGGTCTACCTGCATTCCACTTCCCATTTTGTTAAATCGGTTAACCGCTGATCTACCACTATCACTTCAGCGACTTCCTTTCTTTTTTTAATCACATATGACAGAGATTTTGAGGTTTCGGCCCTCAAATACCGTATAGCCTTCTTCAATAAACCTCTTGCTAATGTCAGAGGGGAGAAATCCGTTTCCGGGTAATTACCCCAAGAGGGTAATAATTACCCCCACCCCCAACCCCACCACCACCCACCCCGGCTAAATACTGATGAGATTAAGGATATTTGTGAGGAAATCGATAAGAAATTAATGGTTGAGGGGTTAGAGAAAATGGTAACTGTTAATCATGTTAGAGAGGGTATAGCAAAATTGAAAAGTGGTAAAAGTGGGGGCGATGAGGGTATGTATTCTGATCATGTCATAAATGGAACAAACTTTCTGATTGTTTGGTTGACATGTTTATTTAATTGTATGGTAGTTCATGGAGACTGCCCTACCAGCATGTCATGGAAGGACCGAAGGATACCGAAGGATAAAAGGATACCGAAGGATAAAAGAAAATCTTTGGTTTGTTCAGATAATTATAGAGCCATTACTCTCAGCAGTATTATTGGAAAGGTATTTGATTGGGTGATTTTATTTTTGGAAAAAGATCATTTGAGTACTTCTGATATGCAATTTGGATTTAAAGGGCACTCATCAACAACTCAGTGCACATTTGTTATGTCTGAGGTTATTTCTTATTATAATTACAACAGAAGTGATGTATATGTCATGTTATTAGATGCATCTAAGGCATTTGATAGGGTGAATTATTCAGTACTTTTTAGAAAGCTGTTGCAAAGGAATATATCTCCGGCAATTTTGAGGGTGTTGGTGAGTTTATATATTAATCAAATGTTACATGTAAGATGGGGTTTAAAATGTTCAGATAGATTTTCTGTGCAGAATGGAGTAAAACAGGGTGGGGTACTATCCCCTGTATTGTTTTTGGTATATGTTGATGATTTGTTTTTAAGACTTCAGGAGAGTGGAATTGGATGTACAATGGGTGACAGTTATGCAGGCTGTCTGGGCTATGCAGATGATTTGTCACTATTAGCTCCAACAAAAAGGGGTTTACAAAAGTTGATAGATATATGTGAAAATTATGCTCAAGAACATAATACATTATTTAATGGTAAGAAGAGTCAGTTTTTGATTTTTAAGGGAAGAGGCAACCCATCCATAGATTGCCAAGTTATAGTTAATGGTACTTCTGTCTCAAATATTCAAAAGGCTACTCATTTGGGACATTGTTTGAGTACTGTTGATCAGGAAAGTTGTGTACATGAAGCCATTGCTCAGTTTTGGAGAAGTTTTAAAATTTTCAGATCTGATTTTGGACATATTTACTCATCTTTACAGTGTCAGATTTTTAAGCAATACTGCTGTAGCTTTTATGGTTCACCTATTTGGTCTGTCTTGAGTAAGGGATTTAGTGATATTTGTATTGCATGGAGAAAGGCTCTGAGAAAGATATGGAAGATAAGTAATAGAACTCATTGTGATTTTGTGGCTGAATTATCTAATAGTGTTCCCCTTGAGCAAAAGCTCGTACAGATTTTCATGAGATTTCATAGCAAAGCACTTCACTTTGGTTCCAATCTGCTGAAATCTACCATTAGGGTTGCATGCCTAAATCCGAATTCTATTTTTTGTAGTAATGTGAAGGAGGCTGAGCGCCTTAATGTTGGGTATAATAATACTAGTTTAAATATAGACAGTGAGTTACAGTGTAAAGCCCAGTCAGTGAGGGATTTAGTAGACATTAGGGATGGGGTCAAACATTGTGATCTTTTTAATCGAACTGAATTATGTGAAATTATTGATTCTTTGTGTTTTGACTTGAAATGTGATTTTTAAATCTGTCAACATTTTTTTTGTCATGTTTATTTATTGTATATGTGATTTCTATGTTATTAATTGATTGCCTTTAATTGTGCGAATAAAAGATATATATATATATATATATATATATATATATATATATATATATCTGATCAGTGGTAAGGTTAGAGTAAAGGGTTAGGGGTTTGCGTTAGGGTTAGGATTAGGTTCAGGATTAGGATTAGGATTAGGGCCAGAGGAAGGGTCCGGGGTAATTGCACATGGGGTAATTGCCCTAGACCCGAAAAATCAAGTATGAAACGTTAGCAAGCCAGCGGATTATGTTTGCTGAGTGTAACAAGACGGCTAACTAGTATAACCCGTGCTCGCTCAGCTCGTTTTCACAGCAGGCGGCTGTGAGAAAGACTACAAGCGCTGCTCGTCAAGGATATAGCAGGAAAGGGAGTTGCTTGTTGCAATCCATAACGTTTCTACTTTACACCATTTCTGAGTATGACAATTTTGCAATGGAGAATGGAATATACAAAGTATCCAGGAAACGGGATATTGACTTGAAGAGTTTTATTGCAAAATGGGCTAAGCGCCATTTTTAAACATTTCAAAGTAAGTTTAGCATCAGATAGAGCAAAATTAAACATTTCACCCTTAACAACTTAACATTATACAAAGAATATTCTAGAAGTTTAATGACTAAAATATCCTGTCTTTTCTCATTATTTTCTTTGTTTGTAGCACCTATAATCACAAATATCTCAACTTAATAACAATGGACTTAGCTCGTTTTGCGATAAAACGCTTCACTTTATCTTTATCCCCCCCCCCCAAAAAAAAAGGAAAGAAGAAGAATCGATAAATACCTCGTAAACAAAAAAATAGGGGGAAAGGTTGAGGATACAACAAATGAGTTTTCCACAGCAGACAGATGCCGACGATTACTAGTAATTCATTTCACTTATCACGTGGTTAGGATTCTACTAAATACAAATGGCAATGAAGGTACGGGCTGTTAGGAGATGGTCTACTCTCAGCACTATGAATGTTCATAACGCCTTGAGCAGGTTATGTCTCTGACGAGTGGAAACATTGAGAAAGAATGGGGAAGGAGATGTGTTCTACAGGAATAGTGAGATTAAAGCTAAAATGAAACTTTCTTCCTACTATTTTGTTTTGATTGTTTTTTCTTTTTCTTTCGTATAACGGCAGCCAAATGAAATGATAGAGTATTTTACAAGGGTTCCAGAGAATTTAATTCAATTCAATTCACTGTATTGATCATCATAAACACAGAAGTATATCAGTATGTACCGTGTCAAATGTGATCCCCTTTATAGAGTTGAATCTATGCAGGCCTACAACGCGGAGATTCAGGGTCAAATTCAGTATACTCAAAGTAAAGCATCAGATTAAATACACAAATGCAATGAAACTTGGAAACATTCTATACATACAGCCTAACTATAATGAAGCACACCAACATGATGTGTGTCAATGTTTCTATAGCTAAAAGGAAATCTATTTTCAGATAAACACTAATTCTGTGTAGTTTAACCAATCAAATTTTCCCTGTTTCACTGTACATTTTTTTTACTTCACTGATTTCTTTTTTGATATGTAGAATATGAAACATTGGCTAAGGACAGCAAAGGAATAAGACAGAAAAGGGGAAAACACCAAGGATTTTAAAGACTGATGATACCAAATTGTCGTATGATGAACTTTTGTCTAAAGAGTAAATGCATTTCCCCGCAAAATTTTCGTAATTTAAAGAGAATATGAAAATATGGTTAACAGAATGGTTGAAAAATGCAAACGACTTAATATTCAACCTGTTTTATTTAAATATAGTGTAGAAGAATGTATAACGTGAATTGCGCATGCGTAAAGTGCCACGCTTTCGACAGCGCATGTTGATGGCAAAAACCTGTCAGCTGAGACGGTTTCGCGCGCTACACTCCTGACACTCTACATTGGAGTAAAGAAGAAAACACACACACACAAACACACACACACACACACACACACACACACACACACATGTTATTTGAAACATTCGGTGTGTTTTCCTGTCCCTATTCTCGGGCTACTTCTCTCCTTTTCTTGAGGAAAGTTTTGACAGACAAATCGGTGTCAGTGGCTGGATTTCCTGTCTATAGAATGATTTGGAAACCAGACCGACACTCTCTTCATATGATGTAGGTATAATCATAGGATTAGACTTTACAACGCATGTGTATGTGTATGTGTGTGTGTGTGTTTGTGTGTGTATATGTGTGTGATATGTGCTGTGTGTGTGTGTGTGTGTGTGTGTGTGTGTGTGTGTGTGTAAAGGAAAGAAATATATATCCATTCCTATCAACTCGAGGTATTTGATATTGAAGTTGCTGAAAAACAAATAATATCATTGATATATATGACGATTTTGTTTTGTAACGAATGCCGGCCGTATCATTAAAAAGATTTTATTGTTCTCTATTTTATAAAGGCCTTACTTGAAACTATCTGTAATGTGTTTTTTTTTTCTTTTTGGTTTCAAACTCTTCATTTGTAAAATTCCATATGTAAAGTCATTTATCTTTGTAGACATATCAGCTCTAAAGGCTGCGATTTTTATGAGATTATATCTATGTATATACATAATAATATATGTCATTAAAAAGTTTTACGAGATATATGAAAAATTTGGATTTGAATTTGAATTTGAACTTCTGACTTTGATATACTGTACTAAAACCCTATGTTATATTTTTGGAACCCACATCCTACAAGCTCTGCTTTTTAGTGGGTTCCTCATATTACACGTTGATTATATGTCCTTATACATTTGTGCATTATTGGTTCAAACTGACCATTGTGTGAAAAACATTTCTGCTTCAAATCAAATGGAATATAAAACTTGTACGAAATGTGGAATATGGAACGTGAATAAAAAAAAAAAAATCCATTTTTTTGGTGATTTCCAGACAATTTTCTCTTAAAGGCATATATATATATATATATATATGCTCATGTAACGATGTGTTTTTTTATTTTTATTGTCAAATTGTTTTAGTTATTGTTGGCGTTAGGTGAGTCCACACGTTTGATTAAAAAGCTACAGGAAATTTGGCCATTTCAGAAAGAGCTGCAATGTCCGAGCTTTCTCCGTCCGTCCGACAATGTCCGAGGGGGATTCAGACCTGTGGCGACTATAGAGCTACCAGTGAACGAAAACAAAACACCTCCTTCCTTCCACTTCCCGATCGCTCCACCACCCTTCTTCACAAAGGAGCGGAAAGACCCGAATGGAACCTTGAGAATCACTAAAATAGGCGTTGCAGCTTCCGCTTTTGCCCCGAGATTCTTATCATCTGTCATATACCAAGTATCCCAGCCAAGCTGCAGCAGCCGAGGGGAGGTATACTAACCGAAGTATACCCGGTATCTCCAGTTGAAGAGTTCAATGTGTAGCTGTCTGTTTGTCAGTAGAATAATGTCGGTTTATAAACTTTATTAACTTTTTTACACACACATACACACAAACAATCAATGGCTTTGAGTGCGACAGAGTCAGACAAAAAAAAAGCTACTATTTGGAAACTTAATAATTAGTCATTAAACTTTCTTCACAATTCGTCCGTCAACTTTTCTGTGACGTTGAATCAAACTGTGTTCATTGACACAGAGCTCTTCAATTATCACGTACAAAGCACGAACGATGAATGGTCATGAGATCAACACGCCGTAATGTAAATTACGGTTTAATGTTCATTTCACTTCATAATGTTCATTTCACTTCATTTCATTTCATTTCATTTCATTTCATTTTAGACATTCCTAGCTTTCATCACTCAACTATTATGATTAGAATTAGGTGATCCGAGTATCCTCTCGGATCACCTTCTGTATCTGTACTGATTCTTTATTCTTCTTTCTTTGTTTCTTTCTTTATTTCTCCTCAAAAGTTGTGCAGAGGTTAGCTCAGAAAGTGCTATGCCTATCAAGTTCAAACTTATACCATGTATGTATCGTGTCCCAAAGACGACAGATCAAGTAAAATCATTGTGATCAGTTGACCGTGACGTCACTATGACGTCATTATATGAAAACACATTCTCAATCATATCTCATTAATGGGATGGAATTTTTAAATGAAATTTACGTCACATATATTTCAAGTCAAGCGAATTCTATTCATATTGTCAAAATTTATATTTTCTCTTAAAACGTGCGCGTACGCGCGCGTTGAAATATTTGTATGCTCCAATCAAGCCCAAAATTTTTTTGCACACGTTTCAGACCATTTAGAGCATTTTTTGAAAAAATGAAAAAATCGGACGGACGCGTACGCGCGCGCGCATATACGCACGCACAGCTCATATGCAATCGAAATTTCCCATTTTTTTCACTGTGATCAGATGTCTGAAATGTGAAGGAATATTTCTACCAAGTTTCAAGTCAATCCGACTCAATATGACGTCATACGGGCCCGTCAAAGTTGAAATTCCGCGCGCGCGTCAATGGCGATAGACAGTGCAACTATGCCAAAAAACCGCAAATCTTAAATCCGATTTTACTCGTCAGGATGGACGGTGACCCCCCATTTCCTTTACATATTCTGAAAGCTGATGAGTTGTATATGTCATTTCATGGGTTGGCGATGCTGAAAAAATGATTAAAAGATATCAAATTTCTTAATAAAGTAAAAAAAGTAAATTTTCAAAATGACGTCATCAAATTTCAAGTTTACTCGAGCGTATCTCACTTATCCTTTGCCAATTTTCACCCAAATTTCAATATGTTGTAGCTTATGAAATGCTCTTTCATAAATTAAATACACAATTTTCATTAGATGACGACATCACCTCGAAAAAATGGATTGAAGGTAACCTTGTCAAATTTGACCAGTTTACGTGTAATCTCTATGGGAGTGCAATTTTTATGGAAATGAAAATTGACATGACTATCTTTATCGAGCACTAGCTCACTTATGCTTTAGTGAATTTCTCTAAGGTTTTAATATGTTGTAGCTGAGACGTAGGGCTATCGTAAGTGTGCCCTTTGTTTTTTCATACGTTGTCGGGATCACGTGAAAAAACTTGGTTGAAATTAAAGTTTATCTTCGATGTATTGAGATATTCCTTTCTTTTTGCAACTTTATGTGCAATAACTCAAGAAAAACATACCCTATCACCACCATATTTTGCACATGTTTAGTTCATGTCACGAACATTATTTCATAAAATAACAACTACTTGATCAGACGCCATCTTGGGTATGTAAATTAGGGTCAAAGGTCATAAATGTTTCATCCTGTATCTTGGTGAATACATGACCTATCTTTCCCATATTTTGCACACGTAAAATCCATGTTACAGGGATCATTTCATAAAATAACCACTTTTTGCTCAGATGCCATCTTGTCTGTGCAAAGTGGGGTCAAAGGTCATATGTACTTCTTTTTCTATGTTCGCTATGACGTGTTATCTCTATGGGAGGGAATTTTTTAGATGTGAAAATTGACATGACTCTCTTTATCGAGCACTATCTTACTTATGCTTCGGTGAATTTCTCTCAGATTTTGATATGTTGTAGCTGAGACTTTGCAGTATCAGGACTCGAATCATTGATAAAAAAAATCGGATCACCTTAATTTGTCAGTGATGACAAATTACAATCTCTAGTTTCGACTTGAGTTTACCTCGTAACCCCGCCATCCCCTCTTCCATAGTGTGTGTAGTGTATATTTGATTTACTCTGTCCCACCCAAGATCTTTGAGCGCCTTTGTCATTGCACGGACAAGAGTTATCACTGGCACTGAAGGAGTTAATCACTATGGTCAATGTTGGGACGAGTAGGCCTATAAGAAAGTAAGGGAAACATTCACTGCACATGTCACATTCCAGCTGCCAGAGATTCTCACAATTCTGTCTAGTTTACAGAGAGTTTCAGGAAAATTTCAGACATGCATTCAAACGTTTATTCATCTTTTTTTTCACAGAAAATAGTAGGCAAAAACAATGACAAAAAATGGATTGCTTGAAAAAGAGGTTGTCTCCTGTGATAATTCATTCACCACTTATTCTAATAGAAAACTTTTTTTAATGTAAAGATATAATGATGTCGCCCTTGTGTTCTTGGATAGTTGGTAGAGATAAGATACCTTATTTTTGTTTGTTTCTGGGTTTTGTTGTTGTTGTTGTTGATAGGCCTACAATAACTTGTTGAATATGAATTACGTACCAGTATTCACTGTAATTCGATGTGAATGAGGCAGCTTGAATTAAGCCCATAATTATTTCCGCAATGCCAAGAAAGAAAGAAAAAAGTGGCAATTTCGTTGCAATTCAAAGTAAATTGAATACTACTGCTGATATTAGGGAGGGGAAATTACCCATTGTAAGCCGAGCTTGACTTACATTGTATATGTCATTGCAGGTGTTGTTGAAAGGAAAGAAAATTGATACTTGCGGAAATAAACATAACGTACAGGAAAATGAGCAACAGGTAATATTCTTTATTCACGTGCACGAGGTGTTCATATAATGTCCTTTCGATGGTACGTGACCTGTCTAGAGTGTTCGAGTTCGTGTGCGTGTGATCCTAAGCGTAATTTGTTTCCGTTGTCTGATTATTAATCATGCCTGTCTGAAGTCCGCCCTCACTCGTTAAAAAAAGAACAAGAACAAAAACAAGGATGTGTTAAGGTAGCCGTGTGTGTAAAATATCTGTGCTACCATCAAATGCATTTTATGATGCGCACCATTGGAAAGTATCCCTCATGATGCGATTTTTGGCGGCTTCGTAAATATGCGGGATTGCATTGATGCAAGTACGTATAACACGAGCCTCCGCTTGTCGTACCCTCACACCCAAACATCTATCCATCGATCTAGCCTTTCTTTCTCTCTTTCTCTCTCTCTCTGTCTATTTCCACCGAGATTGATTACAAGTCTCTTTCTTGTTTTCTTTTCCATTAATTTTTGTTTTCCACTTTAGCTTCTTTTCCTTTCCCGGTTTAGTCTTTCTAGTTTTGATCTTCTTTTGTTCCTCTTTCTCTTTCTTTTTTTCCGTTTCTCTTTTACTACATCATCTCTGTATTCTTCATTTTTTTTTTGTTCTCTATCATTAGGTTGTCTTATTTCTTTTCATATAAAGCCACACTTTGCAACGCTGGTACCTGTTTTTTTAACTGATGAGCATTCAAACAAAAGTTCATAGAAATCATTCATAAGAATAGCTGTTGAAATTAAAAGATTTGTCTGTTCAGTAGAATATGCCATCAAAAAGGTTTGAAACAAATCACGCTTATTTCATAGCGGATACTCACGTGACTCGTCGATGCGACCACGTGACCTCGCCCCTTCCAGTACCGGTGGACTTAAGAAGACGATGAGGCAGGACAGAAACGTGACGTCACAACAAAGGTTACGCAGTGCCATTCTAATGAGGCGCTCCTTACTGACTGATGCCGTAGATAATTCCCAAGACAGTAAAGGTGTAGTGTTCCTGATGAAATGCGTCCCGATATCTCACAAATCTGAAAATTTATTCAGAACCCTAAATACTCTCCCTCTCTAACAAATATTGATATGAATCTCAAGACTCGTGTTGTACTCCTTTAAGATGACTACATAAACATCCGGAGACGGGCGTTGGAATATTGTGTTTTTGCTTTCGTCGATATGGCTGTCCTTTTTTCTGTTAAGGGGGGAAACTTCGAAGTTCAAAGTCCTTTCGAATTTCACCTTAGAAAGTATTCGCAACCCACGGCCCCTTTCTCCACGGGAGATGGGTTTCACAATATGCCAGGAGCAATCAGACGAGAGACTGTGTACAGTCAACCATCCACTAGCCTCTCAACAAACCTAAGACTCCTTCCAGCTGCATATACATACGCACCAACTGACATACATCAATATAGACTCACACACACGATGACTATCATAAACTCGTCTCGTGGTGTGATAAGACCAGCCGTTATTAAATCGAGCGTCGTTCACGCGGTTTTAGTGTTCTCTCTGATCAGATCCGCCAAACACACTTACAGAAATCTTTCTTCTTTCTTTCTCCTTGTCTGTTGTTGTTGTCTCTCATGGAGTTCAGATAAGAGATCTGAGAAATTAAATCTTTGTCAGAATGGTGATATTTTAAGGAGAAAATGACATTCAATCCAAGCTATCCAAAGTCGTCTGACAGAAACACTGGCAGGGCTGACACAAACATACAGCCAACGGTGGACTTAAGCAGGTGGAATAAATGCTGACAGTTTCGGAGCGAAGAAAAGACCAAATATACCGTAGAAGTTAATCGGCAGCGTCCACTTTATCTTTGTCTGAACAAGCGGGCTTGTACAGGAACAGAACGTATGTCTACCACTCCGGAGAACACCATTAGCGTCCCGTGCACCATTTGACAAAACTTTGCAATCGATGCTGCGAACGTTGAACGATGTTGAGATAGCCAATCAGTAAGGAAGGCAATACTCCATTAAGATTGCTGAATCTCCAAGACTGCCTCTCAAGTTGGAGAAATTCCCAAGAAGTCCACAGATGTTCAATTTCTGTTGATGATACCGCGAATTCATAGATTTTCGTCATTCGCCACGGCCAATGTACATGTCTGTAGTTACGCCACACCGCGCTATGGTCATAAGGCACAAAAAAAAAGAAAAAAGAGACGAAAATATTACGCGTTAGTCGCTAAGATATCCTTTGAAACGAACGCGATATTTCTTCCAGTTCACTCATTGAAACTGAGGAAACCGGGATGACAAATTCTTATTCCACCGATTTTCCAAAGATGGCGAAATTGGCCTCCCTTAAGCCAAGCCTCCAAAATGCAACAAGCAGAACGAACAGAATAACGTGGCTGGTTACACACACCTTAGCTACCAGTATAGGTCCAGTCATAGTTGTGCTAAACAATGCCATTTGTTCTCCACTTGGATATACCTCGCTTAGGGGATAGGTCTACCTCTATCGGATGTAAGTTTCCCGTATCCTCTGGTAGCTTCCGATAGCGAGCGGTAGCCCACTCGCAATTATACCATTAGACTGTCACCCTACGTTGACGTGTCCAACAGTTCGCTTTTGACACACGTCAAAAGGTTAACCCTTGGACTTTCTCACCCAAGATAGATCACACATCGTCCTGTTAATGCCAAACGGCGTACGCGCGTCAGTTCTGATGGTATCCTTTCCTGTGGGATTCGATTGGTTAATCAAGTATGCAAATTTGTCACACAGTATTAACCTTCGATGACTCCCACAATAGGACTGCCTATATCTTTAATATCTCTCTTTTAATACTCAGAAGCACACATAGATATATCAATTATCCATGAATACTCATAACGATTACATAATATAGTCCTGTGTATTAGATATAGGTATAGATATACTATATGCATAACAAACATAGTAGTATGTATGTACGTATCTATGTGTTAGGATATAGAACATGTGATTACAGCCATGTAGAATATTGTACATGCCAATCCATCCACTCATTTTGTACACAACCATCTGTAATATCCGTGAAGGCATTCTACGATATGACTTCCTAGTTATGTAGATGTTGGAGATTATTTGGGGGTTACAAGATACACATTTATAATATGTTCAAAACATCACTTATGTACAAAAAGAAAGTAGACATACCGACTTCTTGAGTTGTCACTGACATATTATGTTAAGGGTAATATTATTCCCCTTGCCTTCTGAAAGAGGCAAGTCCAGCGTTCTTTTACAATGCGAGAAAATGGAAATAAGTTTAATTTTCTTTATATTTCTTTCCACCGTTCTACACATGTTACATCACAATCTGTAGTAATCTTCTCAGCAGCAGCAGGAACTAAGTACATGTATAAACTTCAGAAATTCATAACTTTTGAACGGAATATCCGCATTTCCTCAAACTCTCACTGATGTGTTCTGCTAGTATTGCTGCATTCACTCATTCCGCATGTCCATAAAAGGTAGACTTGCCCTTTAATGCGGCACATTTGCAGCGCACCGTTTTCTTTTGTTCTTAGTTTTATTTTTGTCTTTGTTTTTTATAAGAAGAAAGTGTTGATTACTTTGTTTTTAGGACTTTTTTTACTTTTGGGGGATGCAACATGCAAAATAAGATTTTAAACAGTCCTCTTCACTTCCAACGGCCTATATACATCGTTTAATACAACTTGAATTTATTCTATAGTTACGGCTTTGTTTAAAGTTTACTTACTTATTTCATAACAATATAAGCGCATATCTAAACATTTCAAAAGCTTTGTATTTCAGGGGCGGATCCAGCGGGAGAGCACCGGGCATACGCCCCTTCTTTATTTTTTGTTAAAACAAAAGAAACAAAAAGAAAAATAGAGGAGGCACTGCGCCCCCCCCCCCTTTAATTTTGTAAAGGCGCCTCCCCTTTACCGAATTCCTGGGTCCGCCCCATGCCTGCAATTTAAAACCCTGTGTCTGTGATTTCGCATAATTATAGTTCTAAATGGAAAAATGAGTCATGAAATGAAAATGTAAAAGAAAGATGAACAAAAAATATTTTAAAAAATGATTCAGAATCGGAAAAAACCCGACAAACCCGACCACTTGTCTTAAAAGGAGGTGCGACCAATACTCACAGCACAGAAATAATTTCAAAGAAGTGATGTTTGATTGTCTAGGAAATATGATTATATTTTCTCATCATTATCAACATTTTACTTGACCTCTTTATAACAAAAAGAACAAAAGGATATTTACAGCAAGCAGTCACATATTGAATCAAAATTAATCAATTTCAATTTCTGAATCTTAAATACTTAGTACTGGATTTAGACGTATCATGTTACTTTTTTTTTTAATTGGTATACATCACAATCGATTTTGCCTTGATTTCAGATTTCTCGTGCAAGGATACAAGGGTGAAAATAATGACCGAAATCAATAAGTCATTTCGATTTCTGTGCAAATTTGCATTATACTTATGGCATTCAAAGTTAACAGCAGTGGGTTTAAAGCAATTAAAGTGTGTGAGAGAGAGAGAGAGAGAGAGAGAGAGAGAAAGAAAGAAAGAAAGAAAGAAAGGGAGAGATTGGCTTCACTCAGAGTAATTCATAGTCTGGATTCCAGACCCTCTGCTTGTACTATTTTGCAATACAGGACATTGACGCCCTCAACGTCGAAAACTGGAGCAGGTTTACGTGGATTTGTCGTTTCCTTCGGCAAAGGCGGTGAATTTTATAACAGGAGTCCAGGTGGCAAACCTAGGGTCTGGCAACCGGACTAAGTAATTCAAGGTAATGGTAAGGCCTAGGAACTAATACAAGACGTCTCTTCCCTTACAAAATTCAGGCACTTAGCCCATTCTGCCCTACTTTGGCAAAATGAAGCTTTTTATGGATATTGACTTTTTTATTGATTTGGTATATTAAGGCATGCTCTATTTAAAGTAACAATTTTGGCCCATTTCTGGGATATTCGGGTGGGAAAAGGAAGCAAGTGCACAAAATTGCATGAAAAAATGGCAAAAGGAAGCAAGTTACAACCTTATGATATAATTGTCACCTGCTTCCCTTTGCCAAATCATTTATATTTACACACAATCTAAAATACTTTGGCAAAAGGGAGCAAGTAACATCCTAATGATATGATTGTCCCTTGCTTCCTTTTCCCGATTTTTTTTTATGTTTGCTACAAATCTATAATACTTTGACAAAAAGGAATTAAACAAATTTATCATGATATGATTGTCACTTGCTTCCTTTTGCCAGATTTTTCATGTTTGCTAAAAATCTGAAATACTTTCGCAAAAGGAAGTAAGTTACAACCTCATGATATGATTGTCAATTGCTTCTTTTTGCCAAATTATTTATATTTGCCCACAATCTAAAATACTTCGGCAAAAGGAAGCAAGTGACATCCTTATGATATAACAGTCACTTGCTTCCTTTTGCCAATTTTTTATGTTTGCTACAAATCTGTAATGTTTTGGCAAAAGGAAGCAAGTAACATACTCATGATATGATTGTCACATGCTTCCTTTTGCCAGATTTTTCATGTTTGCTACAAATCTATAATACTTTGGCAAAAGGAAGCAAGTTACATAATAATGAGTTTCTATGGGAATATCAAAATTCTTCTAATTGTCATAAATGCATCACTATATGACTTACACGAATACCGACATTATTTCTCATCACAAATTTCCATGTTGAAGGGCCTACCCCCCCCCCCCAAAAAAAAAAACATATTTCTTTCATTTGTAGCATGTGTATTCGATGTCACTTGCTTCCTTGTGCCAAAGTAGGGCAGCATTGTCTATAGTGTTATCGTGACAAAGTCACTGATAAATTCTTTAAAACCTCAGAGAATTCCATAATTTGCACATATTTTTTTAATGATCGTAACCAATTTCCCAGCATTGAGGAAGCATCTCACCAAACTTGAGTTACATTCCTTCAGTTTATTATTCCTTTCCTAATTACTCTTCCAGTTGGAGTTATCCTGGGGCACGTTTCATAAAACTTGTCATCAGTGACAACCGCCACATTTCTACGACAAATTTGCTCTCAGCCAATTAGATGCAAGGATTTCAGTAGCTTGTCACATCTATGACAACTTGTCACTGATGACAAGTTTTATGAAACGGGCCCCTGGACATTATAAGGTAGACTTTCCTTGACGTCTGCAGTCAGTCGTCACGGCGTGCGAATCTCGCACAGAGCGGGGAGGACTTATGCACGCTCGGAGCGGTCATGAATGCATAATTAGCTGTGCAGTGTTCTTTTTAAACTATCGTTGTGCAGACCCAGCACAACATTTACAGCTCATTTTTACATTAAATAAAAGTAGAAAGCTCAAGGTCTAATTTAATGACAATGATTTGATAATACTGGAAAGGGAATTAGGGTAAAAATACGAGTACTTTCACGCGTTGAAAATATAAAATTTAAACCCGAAAGAAGTGGGTCAAATACGTTCTTAACCACCTTGCATCTCTTTCAAACTAAATAAGTAGGATACTTGATTATCTTATTTTCAAAATATGGAAAAATCAAGTCACTCTATCCTTTATATCTCATGGGATCCAGCAAATTACAACAGTATGTCACATCGCCCTACGATGCTGGATCGTGATTGGTCAGAAACGACGGTCGCATGACGTCATCACATCGTCTGCTACTGTGGTTTTTTGACTTCCTGTGTCGGGTCTTGCAAACTGAAACTCGGCTTAAACGTGTATATATAATAGGTTTATTCTGTCATATTCTGTCAAAATTTCGTAGATAATTATTTAAGGATTCGTTATCACCACTTTGTATTCGTATGGATTTGTCATTTATTTGACTACTTGCAGATACGAGCACGTCAGCAATTTCACACGTTGTAAAAAAATAACAACAACACTTGGGTTAAGTCCCGTATACTAATATTTGTGTTACGATGTTTCTCATGCCTTTTCTATTCTGAAATGTTCCATTGTGATTTTCTTTTTATGTTTAGTTTTACATCAAGTTGTCTTGCAAGTTACGGTTTAATAAATAAAATAACCTTGTGTCTGTTTTTTTTTTCCTTGGACATTCTCACTCCTTCAAATTATATTTCTGGTTTTGATGATTTTGTCCGCTAGATTATGATTTATCCATTTTTAATTGTTATCTTTTTTTTTACTGGAACTTGGAAGCTGCAGCTGGGGACTAGTGGTGATTTGCATGAATGTTAATCTTAAATAATCTGATGAACTATTTATCATGTTTTTATTATTATTATTATTATTATATTATTATTATTATTATTATTATTATTATTATTATTATTATTATATATTTATTATTATTATTATTATTACATTATTATTATTATTATTATTATTATTATTATTATTATTATCATCATCATTCTAGAGCCCGATGGCCTGGATTCATGAAGCAAGCAGTTTCGTTTTCTTTTCAGGGTGATTATTTAACATGTTAATTTCCCCCTTTTTCTTTTTTTTTTTTTTTTTGGAGGGGGGGGGGGGGGGACTCCCGATTCCACAGAAGACTCTCTGGAAATGAACAATTATGAACCAGCATAGAATCAGAAGCATGTCATTGAACAATCTCCCTGATAATTGCTTTTCAATGTTGGCAGCTCTATGTTATGAATGCAAACAAAATACTTTCAAGGACACGCCAAGCTTCGCGCCATACCTGGTATGTAGGAAAAATCTTGACTTCTGCGATCGCAACTTCCGGTGCAAGTCTCTTTTTAGTCAGTTTTTGAACGAATTTTTAAGTAACTTACAGATATTGCATCTTTTCGACTTTTAAAACAAGCATTGGTACATGCTTCCTCTGCCGAATTAAAAAAAAAAAAAAAATAGAGTATGAAAAGTTTTATACCAGCCAGGATCCAGCAAAATAGAGGTTTATGTTTCGAATACATCAAAACTACGAGCAAAATATAAGGTAAATTTAACGAGAGATTAAACAGTGAAAATATTCTTAAGTATGGACAAATTTTATATCAAAATGAAGAGTACGAAACAGGTAATTGGACTCACCCCACCATGTCGAAATCGTATACACTAGCGCTAAGTGCATGGCAACTGTTGGAGCTTGTACAGAGTCTCGCAAAATCACGTGAAACCTCAAATTCGCGAGACGGTCATGCGCATCGAGCAAACACTGGCACACGGAACCTCATTATGTCTAATTTGCATACGACGTGACGACTGACTGTCTGTCATCACACAATGTTTTGTGAGAGCTGTTATACACAAAATTATCTCCTTTTTGAAGGATCGCTTTTCTATGCAAAATATGGCTCACAGTCTGTGGCTTCCATTAGTGACACATTAAAACTATTAACACTTTCTGTTCTAGGGACTTTGGACAGTGTGCACAATGCTATGGGGTTCTCTGTGCCGATCGGCACTCAAGGCACAACGGCCCGAATTCACCAAGGTGGTACAATAATAATGAAACCATGGTTTATACCATGGACAAAGACCGTAGATCTGTATGGGGCGCCAAGTATCGCATGGCCTATTTCGTTAAGAAATCAGTAATTTCTTTACGACATGTTGACATTACGCCGACGAAATGGTCATTTTGTGGACGAAATGACTGATTTCGTAATGAAATGGCACCCCATAAAAAAATACGGTCTCTGTCCAAGGTTTAGACCATGGTTTCAAGTGTACCACCTTCGTGAATTCGGGCCAAATGGTTAAACTCATGGATGTGGGTTGTAAACCTCGCATGAGTTATGAGAAAAGAGCAAAGTGCATGTGCTTTCGTTGTGTGATTTACAGATTGCGTTTTCCTTTTCACATTCTTAAAAATGCTTAGTGAGCAATGGACTTTTATTTCAATATTCAACAAATCTGCAGTCATCATGGGCTTATAGCAATAAACAACAAACAAGACGCATACACTGTTCATGTTATCATTTTCAATGTAGTCGAAGCCCGAGTTCAAGTTTTAGAAAGAACCGGTGGACCTATACTGCAAAATAAAAATAAATCTCAATAATTATATTCACAGCTAAATAAAAAAAGACGGACATATGGCCCCAAACTAACTAAATTCAGGACTTCTTTTAAATTGAATGCAGTTATTTGGAACTTGATTGCCTATTTACGAATTTGAATGGCCGTCGAGATTCCGTCGCCAGCTTGATATGAATTTGAATGTTCATTGCTGAAATGCGTGCTCCTCTCTTAAATTTGAATGCTCCGATAGTGAATTTGAATGCTCCAGCAGTAAATTTTAATGCTCCAACAGTGAATTTGAATGCTCCGATAGTGAATTTGAATGCTCCGACAGTGAATTTGAATGCTCCGACAGTGAATTTGAATGCTCCGACAGTGAATTTGAATGCTCCGACACTGAATTCGAATGACCTGATTTTGAACTTGATTGCTGATTTAGTGATGCGAGCGTGGAATGCGTGAAATTTAATGCTCTGAATGGTTTGCTGTGGTTTGATTTATTTCTGCATTTTCTTTCTCCAAATATGATAACAAATGAAAACAAAGTGATACAGAGTAGGCAAAAGAGAATATAACATACAAATCAATATAAGAAATGTCAATTTCATAACAACATCAGTCTGTAATAACTTATTATGAATCAGAGCAACATAATGCATACTGTATATAAAATGAGCAAAGGAAAAATTAACACAGAGGACCGTCATCATAAGCAGAGCTTGACATGAATGAGGCCCTTGACGTGGATGAGTGCTTAAGGAATAGGAACTTGAATGACAAAGGCATGAAATTGACCGGGAAAATCTATATCATCTGATGTTTTCAGCTTTGAATACTCGGGGAATTTATCTTACCGTTCGTGGCTGTAGTGTGTATGCAATGAGCTTCAAACACACCAATTGATGCATGCTTACGGCTTAGTGTTTTCTAGCCACGGAACGCCTAATACGTCTTTGAACAAGTGCAACCAATAAAACATCTGAAAACGTCAAAGAAAAATATATTTACTTATAGAGTACATGAGGGCCTGGTCTTATAAGAAAGAGCTAGAGTCACCGTAACCATGGTAACGGTGGGAATTTAAATCAAAGCCTATTCACGTCTATTAACGGTCAGAACTATTGTAATGAAGATTAGTATACGCGGAAATGAGCTGGCAATGAAACCAACATAACTACCATGTTATTAAAGTTGTGCTTCTTTTGCAGGGGCGGATCCAGAAATTCCGTAAAGGGGGAGAGGGATGTGTACAATTATAAAATCCTGTACCTCATTAAAAACGCAAAAAAAAATGGACGTCGTCAAAACTGGCGTAAATATTACGCCATAGATAGGCCTACGTCGTTAATATGACGTGCTAAATACGTAACAAAACTGACGGGAAATTTACATCATAACTACATAAAAAAATATGACGTGATGAACAAGTCACAAGACTGACGTGAATTGTACGTAATAAATACGTAGATAATATGACGTCATCCTAAATAGTCGTGAAACTGACGTGAATTTTACGTTGTGAACATGACATGATAAATGTGTCGCAAAAATAACGTGAAATTTACGTCGTCGTAAATACGTCGCTAATGTGACGTGATGAACATGACACAAAACTGACGTGAAATTTCGTCATAAATACGTCGCTAGTATAACGTCAGGAACACGTCACAAAACTGATATAAAATTAACGTCATAAATACGTCAACAACATGAGGTGATAAATACGTCGCAAAACTGACGTGAAATTTACGTCTTAAATGCGTCGATAATATGACGTGATGAACACGTCTAAAAATTGACGTAAATTATTCGTCATAAATGCGTCACTAATATGACGTGATAGATATTAGTCTTAAGACTGACGTGAAATTTACGTCATAAATACGTGCCTAGAATGACGCGATAAATACGTCACAAAACTGACGTAATGTTTACGTCATTTGATGGTCTCAATATGACGTGCGACCAATTTTACCAGTTGCGACAAATGTAGGACGTCTTATTGACGTCAGTCTGCTATCGGGGACATCCATAAACAATGTAAATAATTATATTCTCAAAAGCGGCCTTTTGACCATATACATGTATATTCAACTATTCTGCATTTAATTTCACCAAATATCAGGCAGTTGAGCATTGTGTGTTGTTTGTGAATAGAGAGAAGGGGGATAGAGACACTGAGTAAGTTTGTGCGCGCATATGTGTGTGTGTGTGTGTGTGTGTGTGTGTGTGTGAGAGCAACGCGCGCGCCTTTGTGTTCCATTGTATTAATGTATTCGGCGGTGTATCGCGAAAGGAAAGAAGTAAGTATAGGTGGAGAAAGTGAACAGGTGGTCTCACCGGATAGTGGTGCGTCTTTTGAGTGTTTCTTTGGACGTTACTTCTCGATCTCTTATTGATACGGAGGAGACGCTTTGATTCCGCTTCCAGACAAATTGACAACCTGCAACCCTGAGAGAATCCAGCATCAATGCATAGGATGGTAAGTCGTTCATATTTCATACGTAGTTTTTATAGTGTTACACAGCATGTAAGAAACACATTATTTTCTCTATTTTCTATGAGTGCGGATGTAATTGTCATATTCATTGTACTTTTATATGGACTATGTGGGTCTTGTCTCACAGTTCGCGATGCTGCCTAGTACTGTTATATCCTTTATGGCAGTAAAGCAATTAATAAATTATTCAAATATAAGAAAATAGCTCCGAACATATTATTCGAATTTACGATTTGTTTTTGAGATTCGCCAACGAAAGTTTCGTCTAAACTTTATTCTTCTGCCGTCGTGATGTATGACAGCAGACTCAAGATTATTACATCACTGGAAATCTAAAATGCTAGAGTTATTGTTTTGTATCATGTCATTTCCTCGAAATAAATAGAGAAGTTCGATAGACCAAACAAAATAAGCAAGCAAAGAAGTTCAAATAATCAGTTTGGAAGGTAAATTTTAAAATAAAGGGATGGTAAAGTAATGGTGGAGGTGAGGGTAGGGCTTTTAACTTTTTACGAGATACCAAGAAACCACATTTAAAATAGTGCAGAGCACACCAGTCCATTCTAAGACAAGCTCAAAGTTCATTTTGATGAGAATCGGTTTTGGAATGGCTGAGACATCTCAAAACAAAGTAAAATAAAGCGATAGTAATAAAAGCTGGGTCCAACGTTTTATCAGGATTACTCTGTTTTGGGTATTTCAGCCATTTCAAAACCAATTTTCATCAACTAAACGTTGAATGCCTCTTGGAATTATAATTATGATCTTTCAGATTTCATAGGAGGTTTCTTATCATCTTACCCAAAACTATCAGAAACCTGAAATTAGGTCTCACCAAAACTATACGATCCTTTTAAGCTGTATAAAAATGCAACATCAGCAAATGATTTTGGGTTCTGTTTGAGAGAAAAGAAATGACTTTGAAAAAAATGACTTTGTAATGCATGTTCTTTGATTTGATAAAGCGTTATCTCATTATAAGAATTTAAAGGGCATACAACACGATAATGATTTCAGTTTTACCCTTTCAGTGTCACAAATTTTGAACAATGTTGTACAGTCCTTCTAGAATTTGGCACCAATCAGCACTCAAAACTGGCAAAGGGCTGATGAAGAAAAAAAATCCAATCTGTCACGTCTACTGAAGATTGTGCCACTGTTTTATTGTGATAACGAATTTATGACAACTTTCCCCATGAAAAAGTCTTAGTTGTTCCATCTGAAAAAAAAGGACGGTACCACTGACATATCTTATAAGATGAATCTTTGACAACATACCGCAACAAGTCTTAATTATTCATAATTATGTAAGAAAACAGACAGTAAAGAACCAAAACAAAAAAAAGGAATGAATGAAACGAACAACAGGAAGAAGTTAAAGAGAGCAGGAGAAATTACGTTTGATTAAGAAACAAAAAGATATAGGAGATGCCAAAATTTGTTCTCTGCTACTATTAGAATGCTTATGAAGGGATAGAATTACTCTTTTAACAGTATATGATTTCACTTTCGAATAGATTGTTCACGGAAAAGTAAGGACAGAATATTTGAAAATCCAGAACGTATTTTTTCAACAGTTTTGATTCGGTGTTTTCATGTAAAGTCACAATGTTTTAATTGCATTACAGTTCACAGTATGTCCCTTTGTTATATTTTCTGATAATATTGTGCAATATGCATATATAGAAATATTACTGTTAATTACTGTATTTTTATTGTTGTTGTTGTTGTTGTTTGAAGTGAAATGGAATAGATAATTTCATTGATACTGAAAAGCAAGGCTGGAAAGAATGACGGGTCAATTAAGTTCCTTTACATTAGTCATGTTAGTACGGTAATTGTTATCGTGCGATGACACATTAAAGGGATGGTACAGTATTGGTGGAGATGAAAATTGGGCTTTTAACTTTTTGTAAGATACCAAGAAAACACTTATTATATAGGAATTCAAAGTATATTTGATGAAAATTGGGTTTGGAATGACTGAAACTTCCAAGAACAAAGCACTTTATTAGAATCGCTCTTTTTTTGATATCTCAGCATTTCAAAACCAATTTTCATCAAATAAATGTTGAATTCCTCATAGAATTACATGCTCTTTCATATTTCATAAGAGGTTTCTTATTATCTCACCAAAAAAAAAAAAAAAATGTTAGAAACCTGAAATTAGGTCTCAACCAAAACTATACCACCCCTTTAAGTTTTGGCCAGAAACACGACAGGTACGAATATTCATCTTTCCCAATGAAACAGATTAGAGTATTATATGGATCAAAATGCAACCTTTACGGAAATAATAATGCATTTTTATCATTTCTATTTATTTGGAATTAATCACGAAGTTAAGTTATGGATGTAAAAAGTGAGGTGATTCTAGGTGCAAACTGCTGGTTGTCAGAGCAGGAAAATGCAAACTTAATCACCGAGGCTTCTGGTCTTCCTTCTTATATAGTAATACCTGTTGAATCGGTATAAATTCAAATTCTTCTATTTTCTTATATATGAACTGATAAAATGTAAAGTGACTTTGTAAACAGCAACCAAGAGATGATCGACGTCATTGCTTAACATCACACGTCACACTGTAAAAACATCGGTGTTAGATTTAACACCACGGGTGTTAAATCTAACACCGATCAAACTTCAATAAAGGACCACACCCACAGGTGTTGAAAATGCACTGTGATGGTGTAGAAAAGTGTTCACCTGACACTTCGTGGTGTTAATTTGACACTGTACCTGGTGTTATTTTGACACTGTACTGGTGTTAATTCAAAAATGACACCACATGGTGTTGATTTGATATTTGTTGGTGTTAATATCAATGGTTTAACACCCGTCCAGCTTCAATAAGAGACCATACCAGCTGGTGTTACTTTGGTGTAAATTCATTTTCACATTTTTTCAAAAATCTTGTATTTTAATGTAAAATTCTTGATCGTCTTGTTTAGATTAAAAATCAACAAGAAGTGCAGTTACTAAGAAACTCTTCAAAAAACAGTTTAAAATTTGGAAATGACACCCGGAGGTGTTAATTTAACACCAGAAATGAGCACCGAAAATTTAACACCAGCTCGGTGTTCACTATTTAACACCGGACTTTTTGCAGTGCATTAAGTCTGATTCTATGGTGGATTCTACTTACACAACAACAAATAGAAATATATTTACATCATGAATTTTGGAATCGTTTGGTGAACATTATGCAGGAAATGTATTTTGACAATAACAATAAGGACTGTACATTTTCTGCACCTCACTGTGCTCAGTGTCGGATTTGTAAGTCTATTACATTCATAGAATGAATAAAAAGATGAATAACGTATTCCGATATGTAAAAATCTTTAGGACTCTTTCACAAGCACAACTTTAATACGAAATGCAATAGCTCCTGTTTCCTATTGTTTCCATATGTACACTAGCGCCCCACCCCCCCCCCAAAAAAAAATATTAAAAAAATAAAATAAATAACAATGTTGGGGTATATGGATATGTTCTATTAAGCGCGTTTAAAGCACGATCTGATATATCAATTTTTATAAAAATCTGTGATGTTTAAAGGGATGGTATACTTTTGGTTGAAACGGGGCCCCGTTTCATAAAACTTGTTAGCAGTGAAAAGTTGTCATAGTTATCATAAGCTACTGAAATCCTTGCATCTGATCGGCTAAGAACAAATTTGTCACATAAATGTGGCAGTTGTCACTATTGTAATAACAAGTTTTATGAAACGGGACCCTGCCTTCAGGATTCTAACGTTCTTTGGTAAGAGATAAGACACCTCTTACTTAATGACCATGAAATATCATATTGTAGTTCCAAGAGGAATACAACGTTTATTTAATGAAAATTGGTTATGAAATGGCTGAGATATCCAGAATAAACAATACTAATAAAAGGTTGGAATCATCTTTCATTAGGATTGCCTCAATTGACTATGTGTTTGGATATCTCAGCCATTTCAAAACCATTTTTCATCAAATAAACTTTGGATTCCTTATAGAGTGGTATGCTCTGTAACATTTTACGAGTACTTTTTCAATATCTTTTAAAAACTTAAAAGCCCAATTTAAAAGCTTTAGAAATGGCGCTTCTTTCAACAGCTCCCCATAAATGTACACATAAATGGTTGCTGTTCGTTATTCCGAAGGTTTGTTATTCCGAAGGACCGTTATTCCGAAGGTTCGTTAATCCGAAACACGCAAATTCCCTATACCTAGAGGTTCGTTAATCCGAAATGAAAAAAGGGTTCGTTAATCCGAACATTTTGTGGCGTTATTCCGAAGGTTCGTTATTCGGAAGGTTCGTGGATTCGAAAATGAAATAGGTTTCGTTATTCCGAAGGTTCGTTGATCCGAAAATGAAATAGGATGCGTTAGAAACCTTCGGAATAACGAACCTTATTTCATTTTCGGATTAACGAACCTTCGGAATAACGAACCTTTGGAATAACGAAACTTCGGAATAAAGAACCTTCAGAATAGCGAACTGTATCGCACATAAATACTATATGCATGTAAGTGTAAAAGGATATGTGAGTAGACATCGGGTATAAAGCATCGTTTCGAGTAAATCATACATTTTGGCTTGACAGACAAGTTACACAATTGATCTCACATATCCTAGTCTCACAGGTAGAATGATAAATAATGCAATGCATCACATACTTTATGAAGAAGGAGAAGAATAGGAAGGTGAAGGAAAATCTACTCTTAAAAAAAATCAAAGGTAAATCAACACTTTAGATGTTGTCCCTTCTTCACCTTTTGTAAAATGTTAAATCTTACCCCCAAAATGTTAAATTTAGCATTCAAAATAGTGAATTAATATTTCAGGAATGATAAATCTAACATTATTAGTGTTAGATTATAACATTTGAATTTTATGAAAGGATTGGGGATCGGAGTGACATCATTAGAAAATATTGATTTACCGTTTCATTTTTTTAGAGCGAGAAAAGGAAGAGAAAACGAAAATAATTTACATGAATATTCAGAGTGAGAAGACACAAAAATGTAACCCAAAGCACCACTGATCGTCTCTTCTCTGTCTTTATAGGTTATTTTCTTTTCACAAATACCATACTTTTTTGTCATGTGACCATTAGCCCCACCCCCGCTTTTTAAATTTGTTCTTCCATCTCATCCTGACGGATTAATAGCGTTTCTTTATCAATATTTTTACTGTGATCATTATCACCTCGGCCTATATACATGATTATAATTATACTTGTCAAAACATTAGGCTTGAATCTACACGTGGTCGTGTAAACAATACATTTTTCGTCAATTGTGATTTTTTTGTTGCTGGAAAATGGACAAATTGTTCTATCGTTACTTCCGTATATCACATCTAACAGACAGTTACCTGCAAGCTTTATCCAAGGAAGAAATGAAAAAGCAAACAAAATGAGTTTGAAAAAAAGAAGAAAGATACAGGTATTTAAAGGATCATGTTTATGTAATGACATAAGTACAGACACAAGGCAATGCACCACCATATCAAACTCCTTTTTACTGCCAAATTCAAGCCCTACAAAGGAATCGTATATCAAGAATTTGGGCAATTAAAGGCCGAAAGTGAACAAATTTGCAACATCCCGATACCTCTTCCTTTAGTCGCTATTGTCAAGGAAATGTCTGTTATATTAAGTAACCCTTTCGGCGCTTTTACTTCCGATTTGCACGAGAAACCCATAGTGTTGTACACAATGCTCCTGGGACTTGAAAGGTTAAGCCTGGTTACTCAAGTCAAGAGATATAACCCAATAGGCAGGATAACTGCATGAATGTTTAATGGTTTCTACATTTAAACTCTACAGCGGAAGGAAACGAGACCGGGTACTTTGCTTGAAAATTTAATGTGTTGAGGGAGGAGAAAACTTACATCTTATTTTATGCATCCGCAATCTCTTATAAAGCCGATTATAAGTGCAACCTGTATGAAATTAAAAGCACACCGTTTCCCGAATCCCGTAGGCAATGGTCTCTCAATAGTTATTCGATTTTCTTTCGGAGTTAATCTTGCTTTCATATTTGGAGTTGACGTTATTGTCATCATGTTGTTTAAGTGACGTGCAAACAGCTTGAGTACCAATTGATATATCCACCATCGATTGTCGCGAATAGTTAGTAAGTCTGATCTTCGAAATCCAGTGCAAATGAACTCTTTGTGTGTGTGTGTGTGTGTGTGTGTGTGTGTGTGTGTGTGTGTGTAGCAATGCAGTGACATCAAAAGTGTCTCTAGTTATTCTATTTTCTCTAAATATATACGTTTTGTTTTGCTTTTCTTTAAAATAGAATGAGAGATGTATTAGATTCGTTTCCTATGCTAAAACCAGATGGTATACTTTAAGGCAGATGCCTTTTTATCCAAACGAGATGAATGAAAATGTAGTTCATATAAGAGAATACGTTTTAAAAGTAAATACGTAATTGCAATACAAAATGTGAGTGAAATCTGGAACTGCGTCTCAGTTGAACACAATAGTCTCAATAGGGCTGCATCAAAACTTATAGAGAAAATTCTGGAAGGATACATACGTCTAAAAAGAGCCGTTTTAATATTAAGCTGATATTGAATTGCTGTAGTTTTTCTTTGAACATGAATCTTTCGAGGGTTAAAAAGAAAAAAGTCAGAAACGGGAATGACCTTAAAGAAGGTGGCCCTACGGAAACAGCTGTTATGCCAAAGTACCTTAACCCTTCATAGTACAGTAGTCAGTAGAAGACAAACTTTGCCCCCGTTTTTGCTCCACAAGTTGTTATGACGTCATAATGCGTACAAACAAACCCACGCCCAAAGATTATCCCGCCATTTACCTGCGCTCAGTGGCCGAATGCCGCACTGCCATCATGTGACTGCAGCGAATGTAAAACTTCCCCCGCAATGATTGCCATTTCACTTCATTTCGTGATAGACGAATTTGTTTTATTCTGTCGCTTCTCATGCACTGCCGTGTAGAGATTGTTATCAATGAACTAAAGACGTAGAAGAAACTACACACGCCACACATCGAGGGGAAATTTAAACAACTTCAATGCAACACATGACACGTAAAGATACAAAAAAAAACCTGTAATAGTGAATTTGAAAGCTTTTTAGTCCCATACCTGTCTTCTTCCACCAATGTAACAACAATATAAGCATGATAATGAAAGATCATGTCCCTATTATAATAAAATCGCAATGTTCATTTTAAACGTTTCCAAACGCCAGGCGATTTAGCTTGTTCTGGAGATTTCTAGAAAGGGGGAAGGGGAGAGGGCAGCATGTTTGTCATACTAGTATCGTGTGAACGACATTATTCTATCATTGTTCGTGTTATTTTTCATTCATTTTCACTCTGCATGCCTCTTTATTGTTTTGTTTTGTTCTAATTTGTTTCCTTACAGAATCTGCGAAGGACCTGCTTGGTTTCTTTTCTCATTTCTTTGTATTTCGCCTCCTGCGATTTCCAAGTTACACGCACCGCCGAAGAGGGCGCTCGACATAATGGAGGGCATCCTCTGTTAACGGAGACATCTGGTTGGATGGCGAGCTATCCTCGCAGCTATCCTCCTATAGGTGCTACAACCGACGTTACAGATGTAATGACCACTATCGTTGTAGGAAGCTCGGAAGTGTTTCCGCCGCCTTCGACAATCACTTCCGGTTGTTGCAACCTGGCGGAAATTGGCGACGTCACAACGACAGAGCGGACACGTGTTGCTGAGCTGCCGAAAAGAATGTGGACAGTGCACGCACTGCACTGGGAGTGGTGGACCATCATTCAGGCCATATCGGCCGGGTCGGGTATTGTGGGTAACCTGCTAGTCATAGCGGTAATCTTCCGCATTAAGTTCATAGGGAGTTCCAGTTCAACAGACACACTGATAGGAGCGCTTGCAGTGGCAGATTTTCTGACCTCCGTCTTCTTAATTCCTATCCCTACCATCAGTAACATCCCGTCCACGTTTCTGGGAGAGGTCTACTGCAAAGTGGTTTACACTGCCCGCTGCATGTGGACCTCTGTGTCTGCGTCAATCTTCACCCTCACCGCGATATCAGTCGAGCGATTCGTTGCTGTCACCTTCCCGATCAAGTTCCGGGTCCTCTTTAACCAGAAACGCACAAACTTGGCTATCATTCTTATCTGGTCCTTAGCTTGCCTGCTTAACAGCTTCGCATTTTTCATTTTTCACGTCGATTCCGACACTGCCTCGTGCGTCATCCGATTTCCTACGAAGAACGGTTCGGAGATCCTCGGCATATCTTCGTACATCTTCGTACTGATTCTGCCCATAATCGTCATGCTGGTGGCGCAGTGTCTCACCGTCCACGCCTTGCATCTCGAGTCCCTGCACTTCGTAGGCAACACTGGCCTACCTAAGCCGAGGGTGCGGCTGCTGCAAGCCAAACGACGCGTCATCAGACTCATCCTCATCATTAACGTCACTTTCATCGTTTGCTGGACGCCGAACCAGACGATGTACCTCGCTTTCAATCTGGGTCTCTTGCCAGAGTCCTATCTCTACGGCGCCCTCGATCGCGGGTTGGTTGTCCTGGCGTTCGCCAATAGCTGCGCTAACCCCATTATCTACGGGTTGCAGAATCCAAGATTCCGTTCAGCCGTCGGCAAGTTTTGGACGTCGGCGCCAAGGGAGCGAATGCCAGTGTTTGGATAGGCCTTTCTGCGGCGGACTCAGAGCGGGTTGATAGAATATCAATCAACCCGCTCTGGGCAGACTGGGACAGCTCCCTCTTCGAATGTCAAATCATTCCCAGCCAGGAATGGTGTCATGTGACGTGTCATGTGACAATCACTCTGTTAGCCCACAACCGTGTGACCATACAGACACTTACCTTTCTGAACTGAGTGAAATGCAAAGACATAGGCCTACCCAATCTGTTTTGTTTTGGGTTTTTTTTTCCTGGCATCAGTCAATCTGTTGTCTCTAATAATGTCTATCGGTGCCTATATAAACGAGTCAGATTTGTGCCTACACTGCCAGTTGTACACTCTAAAAAGATCCGGGTCAGAACTGACCGGGAAAGGGTCCGTTGGGGTAACACCCGATTCCGGGTCAAAAAAAAAAAAATGACTTGGAATCTGGTCATGGAGACCCGGACTGGGGGTCACCCTGACCCAATTCATGACTCTGAATGGGGTCACATCTGACCCCATTCCTTGTCATTTCTGACCCGGAACGGAGTGTGACCCCAAAGGACCCTTTCCTGGTCAGTTCTGACCCGGATGTTTTTAGAGTGATACCATCCAGAGAATTCATTTAAAATATTGTAGAGTGTCGACAGCATCGGCCTGTCTTTGACATTATCATGAAAATAATGGAGAAAAATGGTATCAAGCGGTAGATTGCATATTCTTAAACATGTGTTTTCATAATGTTTTCAAAAGCGAGCTAAAAACGTCGTTATATCCCAATATTTTCCTCCACATAAATTAACCCATGTCATAGGTTTCCATTAATTTGTACAATGAATTTATAAGACCATGACGATTATTCTCACAGACAAACACAATTACTATACTTACTACAGGTCACATCATCACAGCACATTTTTGTATAAACGCACTCCTTAACACCTGCACCGTTCAGCACCCTTCGCACCCCTTCGCACCCCTTCGCACCCCAAATCTCAGAACCCAGTGAGTGGCGATATTCGTGACGTACACATTATAGTTTACCTTCTGTTGTAATTAACTTCACCAGGGGCTATCTTCCTATGAAGTCACTAGCTTTTGATCTAGGAAGATGGTCTCCTTCAGTACCAGTCATTTTCCCCCTAACTGTATCAAAAATGTTTATAGTTTGCTTGTGTGACTTCAATTTGGCAATATCAAACGCTGTTTTTTTTTTCCTCTCTCTCTTTACAGACTTTGGCCTAAAAAATACGCTTGTAGGCCTACTATGATTACTAATGCATGAAATAATTCATATGATTATCCTGACACTTTTATTGTGTGATATTGTACTTAAAGAGGATTGCAGAAACAGCCGTGTCTGAACTGAAGTGAACAGGACCAGAAAAACATCAGGGCAAGTAAAAAGAAATGACTGAAGTTTTGGGGAAATATTTTCTATAATGAAACAACCTAATTTTAAGTTAAGATAATATAATTGCAATTTACGTGCGATATGTTTTGTTGTTGTTGTTGTTGTTGTTGTTGTTATTTTTGTTTCCTTCGACTCAATGTTCTTTCCCTTTACACAAACAGCGGTATAAAGAATGTTTATGCTGGTTGAAGATGGCATAGAAACCGGAGATAGTTTAGTGTCGTGATGTCTATATCATTTCATTGTATAGTCTTTTTAGATTTGTGCTCGAAAATGATTTTTCCTTTTGGATTCAATTTAGACCAGTGTTTTAGTTAGATTTGCAGTATAAAGTGTAGCTCCAATGGAGGCATGAAAACACTTGGATGAAAACATCACTGTTATTGTCGGTTGTTTTTGTTTTTGTTTTTGTTTGTTTGTTTGTTTGTTTGTTTTTACATGTTGTAGAGGAAACGGCGCTTTGATAATCTGAATACAGTCAAACCTCACCTGAGTCGAATACAAAAATATTCAGGACGGGAGAAAATAATTCTGATTCAGGGCCTATACGTGATAAATTCGCTATACATGTTTATATCCACCTGGGTATAATTATTTACCTTCGACTTTAGCCATATTTTTTCCTTCTTGTCCGAGGTCGACTCCATCTGAGGCGAGGCTGACTGAAGTTTGAAGTTTGAAGTTTATTTGAACAATTTCTAGCGATCCCTTTCGGGGTATGAGAAATTTACAATGTCTTTGTAACAGTAAAATACAACAAACATGATGTTAACATATACATACATGTATGAACAAATATAATAATCATAAAGTACATTGAAAACACGATGCAAAGGGATGCCTGACACAAAAAGGACATCAAGGTACCCATGTACACCCATATGTGTGTATATACTGTACTTTAGCATACAAAAAGCATGTATTCATATAATTATGCATGTACACACATACAAAATTTCCAGGTCCAGAAGATCTCGCTGTAACAGGCTACCACTGTAGTTCTTAACAGTTGTGTAAAAAGAAAAGGTGGTGAGTTCTATAGGGTTGTAGTAATTAGGCTTTAGATCTGTTACCAGTTTTGAAAATTCAGCTAATCATTTGACAGCTACAAAGATATCATTCCATTTTCAAAATACATGTTGGGCATATAATATACAGTATATAGTAAGTGGAAAATAAGATCATAAATTTTCAGATGAATACCAAAAGTGAGAAGTTGAATAGTTAATGCACCATTCCAAAATAGTTACAATGTAAAGACGTGCCATAGAGATAGGAGAAGTACCACTTCCCCACTACAAAAATGAGCATGTTCCAATTAGACTTAGTTACCTAACTTGAGCAGGAAAATTTTAACAAACTTGGCAAGCTTGGACAATAATTTTACCTTTTTTGTATTGAGCAAAAGTGACATTTTTAAGGTGTTTGGACGGATTCGATACTTGAGGGAATATAAGCTTCCCTTTCCAAGTCAAAATATGTACATTGAAACAAAAATGAAATTCATCTCCAACTAGGTCCAAGTTGCAGAGAGAGCACAGCCTTTAGAACTGCTCTTGGAATATCTGTGTAACGGCCTTTAACACAAGGGAGGCGGTTATTTCCACAACGATATTTACAGAGATTCCCCCATTTTACATAATCAAGTCGAAACAGATATAGGGCTCCAAATGCATATGGTTCTTAAAAATCCTATAATTTGTACATTTACCATTTGTATTGACTGTGACTGACGTAGACAAATAACCTGTCCGACTTGTTATTTGAATGTTTATGCCAACTACTACGAGGTTTCGCTGAAAAGATTGCAACTTCGTTCTGTCAGTGAATAAGACTGAATGTAAGAAGTCGTATTAAAGCGTGTATTATGGAAGTGGTTAAATCTGTCTGTCCTTTCGGACTTGTCTCAGGCTGATTATTGGAGTACTGTTAATTTGTATTTTGTGGAATTTGGCAGTCCATACTGTCATGCTCTGGGGTTTTGCCACGTTTTAACAGTGTTTGGGTATGTGTGGGAGCTTGTGTGAGGACATTTGAGTATCTGAATATAAGAACGACCCAAGTCCATGGAAGACAATTTCGAGTAAACTTAAAAAAAACTTCATATCTTTTTAATTTATCCAAGAATATTCCATTTAACTGTGATGGGAAGACAACATTGTGTATACAAATTAAAACATGTATTATTATGACAATTAACATTTACATTAATTGTGGAGAGGCCATTTTGTGTGATGGACTTGGGTCGTTCTTTGATTCATATACATGATATTCTGCTATAGAGATGAGAGAAGGACGAGAGAGGGCGCTATAATATGAATGTAAGAATGACCCAAGTCCTTCATTCTTACATTCATTAAGATTTAACTCATCTATTTCAGGCACTTCCGGGGGTAAGTAGGATTTATCATTTATACACAAGATGAGTCCATGCATAAGCTACAATTTCCCATGTCAAACTGAATTTGGCCAAAAATTGGACTTGGGTCGTTCTTATATTCAGGTCTTCATTTGCTCCTGTGACAATTGCTCCCATGAAATATCTTCACTCTAATCCAAACATTGATAATCAACCCACAAAACTAAACCCAATCCTAATCCTAATCCTAATCCTCATATCGAACGAAACATAAACCCCCCGGGATGTGATCATCACGACTCTAACCCTATAACCCCAAATCATTGGAGAAAACAAGACCCGAAACGCAATTTTCGCTGTAGCTGCAAATGTCGTGTCACCGTTACGGTTAGTGGATTTGGGGGGGGGGGGGGGGGGGGGACATGTCCCGCTCCAGCCCCAAAGTTTCCCCTACCACCTGTCGTGGACTTTCCTACCCCTAATTAATATGACTTCGAACAATCATTATTAGAAAAGGGCTAGACATGGAGCAGACTTGGATAAAAGCGGGGATATTTTTGTTCCGTAGGTGTAAATTACATTCGATTCATTCATTCATTCATTCATTCATTCATTCATTCATTCATTCATTCATTCATTCATTCATTCATTCATTTTTTCATCTCCAACAGAACTTGTAAACACATTTTTTTCTCACATAAAATATAAGTAGGCCTACAACGTGTGAACAATTACAAAATATGAAAAATGATATTTATGGATAAACAAATGATAGGGTTAAAAAAAAACCCACAACAAACATTTTGAAGTTTAAAAAATGCATGGAGATGGGGAGGAATGCTGAAGAAGCAATGCTTGTAGGGTGCATTCCACCCAAACATATAGTACAACAAAATTACATAAGATGCCATGATCTTTTACTTTTGCACACAAAATTCAATTTACAAAATGAATTACACCGTTATATGCGATATATTACGATATCGCTATTTCTAACTGACTAAAAATGCAGTGTCTTCTTTTTAATAGCAATGAAGTACCATTGAAAGTTGGAAGTTCCTTGGCATTATTCCGCTCTCTACTTTTGTATTACGGAGGCAGTGGTGCTTTATTTTCATTAATCATCCTATCCTATTTTTCACTTGAAGCAAAGTTATAGTCAACGTTGTGAGACCTGCAGAATTGTAATCGGCGTGAAAAGTCCAAACAATGATTTCAAGTACCTTTTGCGTTGTATGATGTTTACGTATTTCTCTGTTCATTCATTTTATCTGTTTTTATTTTTATCGTTCACTTCACACGACGGACACATCTCGTTACCCATGTGAAAAAGTACTTCAAGTACTGCAGGAAATACTGCAGTATTATTGCAGTACTACTGCAGTACTCGTAGTACTTTTGAAGTACTTGCAGTAATCATAGTATATTTGCAGTACTTTTGAGGTAGTACTGCAGTACTTCTATGGTAGTACGGCAGAACTACTGCAGTACTCGTAGTACTTTTGAGGTACTTGCAGTAATCATAGTATATTTGCAGTACTTATGAGGTAGTACTGCAGTACTTCTATGGTAGTACGGCAGTAATTGCAGTACCTTCGAGGTACTTGCAGTACTCACGCTATTCTCATTGTAATTTTGCAGTACTTTTGAGGTAGTACTGCAGTACTTCTATGGTAGTACGGCAGTAATTGCAGTACCTTCGAGGTACTTGCAGTACTCACGCTATTCTCATTGTAATTTTGCAGTACTTTTGAGGTAGTACTGCAGTACTTCTATGGTAGTATACGGCAGTACTTCTATGGTAGTACGGCAGTAATCGCAGTACCTTCGAGGTACTTGCAGTACTCACGCCATTCTCGTTATTTTGCAGTACTTTTGAGGTAGTATTGTAGTACAGTACTTCTATGGTAGTACATATACGGCAGTAAATCGCAGCACCTTACATCGAAATACTTGCAGTGCTCATGCCATTCTCATTTAAATTTTGTAGTACTTTTTTTGAGGCAGCACAGTACATTGTAGTAGTATTGCAGTACTTGAGAGGTAGTTTTATTGATGATTGTTCTGCAGTTTATAAGTTGGAGTACTGCAGTACTTTTGATTTTTTTTTTTGAAGTGGCTTATTGTCGGTACTACTATTATAAGTAGATCTGCATTACTGTTTAAGTATATCTATTGCAATAATAATTATGTAGAAGCTAAGTGATGCTCATGCATGTATTTATTTCTGCTATAAAAAAAAAAATCATACAATGGACTAAAACTCAAACCTCTTGGTAGTACCTGTTGTTAACGCTACTTTAACCTCAGACCAGATCTTTACTGACGGGGGCAATTTAACTTTCATATTAGAAAAAAAAAAGAATTCGCTATCTATCTTTAAATATTCCAATTTATGCAAGAAATCATATTTTGACTGAAACAGAGCTGCCAACCTCTGGATGCATGATTTATTAATTTTTCCAGATTTAGTAATTTTTCAAGAAGTGCCCATTTCAATGTCTTAAACCTATAATCAATGACTTAATGCAGCACAAAATCACACCGTAAGGTAAATATTCCAGCTCAAATAGGTTTTTACTGTTCTTACATTGTCACAAAATAAATCACACATTGACATAATTATACTAGTGTGAGGTTCCTGCCCTTAAGAGACTTTATTCTTGCCAATGTTTGACTTCATTAACATAGCAGCAGTGAAATACTCAACATTCTACAATAGCACTGTAATTTGTGCATGACATTATTGGCCCCCACCCAAAGAAAAATAGAATTACACATGCTTATAAAACTATACTGTATAGCACTTTGTATGAAAACAAACATGCTCTGTTATGTTCTATTGTATTCTAACCTCGCTTTTGATTATAACATCGTCAATAAACTGACATCAGAAAATTACTTTCAGGGTTACTGTGTTTCCTTGTAAGACATCTTGCACCATCCACTTGATGGTAATTTACGTGATACATGACATTAACCTTTGGATCAAAATCTAACCTTTCACATGCATGGCTCATACATGAGTTATTACACAAATACCATACCGTAGGTTAACCATAGACATTTCAAATACTTAGAACAATTCATCAACATGCCAAACCTTATTATACCGCATAGGAAATTAACTTGTAATGTACAGTATTTTTAACCAAGCCCCATTCATATTTACCTAAATCTCAAATAGCAGAGTGGCTGTCTAAATAGTTCCATTATTCAGGGATGTAATGGATACCCTAAGTCTTAAGATCACAATTTGGACATCCTCAAACATTTGGACATCCTCAATTCATACATTGGTGTGTTCCTTGACTTAATACCATTATTTAATATCTAAATTCTCTTGTTCACCCTTAAAAAAATACTTTGAATTAATCATGTCATGTTAAATAAAACAATGGACAATACACTTGAAAATTCTATATAGGCGACTATAAAATCATGAGTTGTAAGTCAAGATACATAATGTTCATCTAAATACATTGCTATCATTGACTCCATACGGCCTTAAAGTCTTTGCTTCAAAAACAAAATCACCTTTCTATTCAATATACCATAATCATGTATTGGTCTCAATCAAGGATTCACACCCTATGGGTGACACTGATAAGTCAACCCATTGTTGTTGTGAATGGCTGAAACAGCAAAGTACTATACATGTATAGAAAAAAAGACAGTATAAAACAACCCAATATTCACACACTATCAGAAATTTATGTTGTAAATGGCAGAAACAGCACATTACCTAAACCAACATTCTTCATTGAAATATTGATACAATGAAACCCCGCTGTAACGAGGTCCGTGGGACCGGCGATATTACCTCGTTACAGCCGGTACCTCGTTATAACCGTACGCATCAAAAACAAAGAAAAACATAAGCACGACGTCATAATATACCCATCGATGAAAGTTTAGAACATCCTTTGCATTGTTATCACACAATATGGGTAATTATTATCGAGAGAATAAAGGTAAATTATTTGTGAATAAGGCGAAAAAAGTCGGGGTTGAAATGGATATTTTTCTTCCAAAATCTCTTCGAATATAATAGAGCACGTTACATTCTTGAGAAACATAGGCTTATATTATTATTATCAAAATCATATTGCATAAAATGTGTTTAAGTTTTTCTAAACACCAGCGCAAATAAAGTAACATACATGCGTTGTTTACCGGACCTTGCGAGGCATTTTTACGCTGATTTCGAGCGGGAATGGGATAATTTCATGAATCACATCGGCTGTAAATCTTATACAATTTATGATTGTAGCGCCCGAAAGGATTAAAATGCGTTATTTTCTTTCGAAAATCTCTTCGCGTTTTGTACATCCGTTCTTGAAAAATAAGCGACAGGAATGAATCTAGAAGGTTGTGATTCTTTTTACACATCAGATCTGTTCCTAATAGACCATTCTGAAAGAAAGAAAATGTTCATTGTGAAATGCGTTGTTAAAAATTGTGGTTATGAACAAACCCAGATCTATTCAAATTGTTAAATGCGTTAATTTCTTTTTCTGAACACCGACTAGGTAGCTTAACATGCGTTATTCAACTATTTTTACGCTACTGTCCACCGGCGAGATCGCGATGATTAGAGTAACATAACATTATGTGTCGTTTATCGTAACTTGTGGGATTTCTTCTTTTTTTTTACGCTGTTGGTGCCCAGCGGGAATGTGATAATTTCATAAATTATTTCGGCTGTCATCTCATACAATGTATCATCGTTGCACCCGAAGGGATTGAAGATGCGTTGTTCATTTTCTTCTGAAAATCCCTTCGCGTTTTGTACATCCCTTCTTGAAAAATATGCGACATGATTGAATTCAGAAAGTTGTGATCCATTTTACGCAAATCTGTTCTTCGTAGACCATTCTGAAGGAAAGAAATATCTGCATTGTAAACTGCGTTGTTAAAATTGTGATAATAAACAAACCCAGATCTATTCAAATAGTTAAATGCGTTTGTTTCTTCTTCTGAACACCTATTACGTAGCTTAACATGCGTTATTCAACTATTTTACGCTACTGTCATCCGGCGAGATCGCGATGATTTCAGAGTATACGTGCGACGTTAGGTTATAGGTTACGTTGTTGGTGCCCATGCAGCGGGAATGCGATGATTTCATGAAACATTTTGGCTGTATAATCTCACACATATCGTTGCGCCCAGGATCAAAGATGCTTCTTTATCTTTTCCCGAAAATCCCTTCGCGTTGTATACATCCATTAAATTAAATAGAAATGCGACAGGATTGCGTTATTTAACATTTTTTACGCTACTGTCAACCGGAGAGATCGCAGTTGTATTAATTATTTCAGCTATAATCATATATTCGTACAATATTTTTGCTAACCAGCAAAAGAACTGGAAGTCGGGACTACAAATGTTACCTCCATTTTCTTATTTGGCACCATGACATAATCTGGTCTTGACTTCTATCCGTTCTCCGTTTCTTTTTCGCAAACACTGATTACTCGGGGCTTACAGCCAAACAAGATATAGGTCCCGTCATACTTCTCTTTAATCAACCCCATTTCGATTTCGATTTTGACCAGTTATCACTACATGTAATTATTGTGTTAACACCATGTATTTTGTGTTCCACACATTGTAAAAAAAAAAAAGTCTAAAGAACTGGTTTGATTTCTGTTTACAATGCTCATGAGAAGTATGGAAAAATAAATGAATTTAATTGAATTGAAATGGAAAGGTTAATGTTGAGTTTTACACGCATTCCAATTTTCATATTAGCCACGAGTGTCGCCTAATAAAAAGTTGGGGGTGCTTTTTTTGCTTGTTGCATTGTGGGCTGACCTAAAAAAATACGCACACGAAATGATTATGTTTGATAATTAATAGTAGGAAGATCTGATGGTATCTTATTGCATTTTTTTTTTCAAAGAAACATGGAAGGAACCGCGGTCTCTGCAAAATGGGAAAAACATGGGTGGTGTAAATTCGAAATTCCGTGTTTGAAAAGCGGCAAGTCTACAAAATGGTACCTCGTTCACCTTGCCTACTAGCTATTATGCTCATCCTAACAGAATTTTGTAAGCATGACTACCTCCGTGTCTCAGAATAACGTGGCACACAGGGGATTTCCACCATGGCACATAAGGAGTTGAAATCCGATCAAATTTCTTATGTTTTATTCTATCATGATGCGCCGAAAATGTACTAACCGGATCTCCGATAGCCCCCCCCCCCCCCCCCCCCCCCCCCCCATTCGTGTCTACTAGTATTTTGTGGCGCCAATCGAGTGCACGTGTGATCGCCAGCCCGCGCGCACGCACATATTGCTTCTATGACCACTGAGTGGGGTTATACGCGCGCGTGCGTGCGCGCACACTCGCGATGCGAGTACAGTGCATGTATTACGCAACGAGTCGAGTACCGCCGTTGAGTTGCATTTTCAAATTCTGTAAAACGTTACGCGTACAAAGCAAAATGGCAGCGCAGAGAATGAAGAAATTTTATGCCTTGTGACTGTGATGACAGCGTTGGAAAAGGTCCTGTGGTGGACTGGATAAAGGACAATGCCCAATATTCACGTTGTTGTTCCCATGAGGAAGTGACTGTAGTATAATGGGGCAGCGGAAAATCTGCATCAACACATCAAGCAAAGCTGCTTGCAGCTACAAATGGTAAGTTACGTTCAACTGTATACCCTACATGTTGATTGTGTGTATGATTGAGGGTACCACCTATCGTCACCCTATTGGATTTGTAGCTTGTTTATTCCAAAAATATATTACAAATTCGCCTAAATCTTACCTCAAATATGCCATAAATACTACAGTTTCGAATGTCGTGACCGTCTTGTTGGTTTTAAATCTCCGTTTTAAAAATAGCGCAATTTTAGTGCACGCAATCCGTTTTCTTCGCGCAACGTTAGTTCTAGCGATCGGCAACCCTCCCTCCATACACTGTAGGTATACACGTCAATTTCACAGCCATGCGTCGTTACTGAGCGCATGTGTAATGTGTAGAGCATCTAATTGAAACATGTCTAGGGCTACTACTAGTTTGGTTTGTTAGTTTGTTTGTGAGTTTGATTTGCGTTTCTTCGTTTTATTGTTTTCAAAGCTAATGACACTTACTGTAATCCCGCGCATACTTTTTCGTTCGTACGCAAACACATGTATGTTAAGTTCAGCCGGGGGAGTTTTCAGCCGCCTCTAGACTCTACAATCAACTTTGCATCATACCTTTGCCCAGATATCCTGAATAGTAACCACCTAAAAACCTATGTCACATCCATAGCCACAACTACTGACTGGGAACCTGGCTGTACTATTAGATCGTTCAGACCTAAGTTGACCTTTTCCTCATTTTACTTTCAAAAATGAGAATTTGGACACAGAGGCTCAGAATTTAATTTTGCACTTCCTTACGCGTGCAGCTAACTGTAAGGAGACATACGTTTAGATTTAAGACATTCCTTGTCAAATTCCTTATGATCGTGACAAAAGTTCTTGTCAACTAAAGGCTAAAGCTCAGTCTAACCGTTAGGATACACCTCTTCACTCCATCACAAGCATTTTGCAAGTAACTTTCTGTGAAATTTGTGGGTTTAACCACTTGGCTGCGGACCACGTAATATCCTTGGCAACATTCCATTGTGTGCTGAGCATGTAATATAATATTACGTCTTCATATAATGTGCAATTTGAAGCCTCAGCGCTGTGCTACCCCTACCCCTATGACATGATTGAATGTACGGGCAACAGCTGCCCCCCAAAATCAGTGATTTAGCTGTGATTTGTGAGGGTTTTGATTGGTCTCCAAGGTGAAAGTTTCTACAGAGTCTCAATTCAAATTGGCGACCTACAGTGGGAAGAAGGGTTTTGATGAATCTTTTGATGATAGTAAGTAAAGCTGCTCTTTGTGAAGGATTTGTGGAGGTATCGCAGATCAGGAGAGGATGATGCCTCACTATTTCATATTTCAAGCAATATAATCTTGGCCAATCTTTCGCCTTCTGGAAGGCATGTTTTGAGATACACATGCATTATTATGCATCAGCACCCAGGTGTTCAGTGTGCGTAAAAGCCTGCTGCAGTCCAGTGGTTAATTGTTTCATCCATTGTGAAGCATTATTATTATTATTATTATTACACGTGTACTTATAGTGCGCTTTTCCCACAAGGCCCAAAGCGCTTACAATCAATTCAAAATATGCACGACAGTATGCACGACAGTACGTCTTTAATCTTTTGAATGCTTTTCTTCATCTGCATTTTCAGATCAGAGGATGTTCACTCTCCATAGGCTTGAAGTATTGGAGAGGCTAGACCAACATGAGCAGGTGTACATTCAAATTGCAGAGCGCCACCACAGCAGGTTGCTTTACCAGTAAACATGGAGATTGGTGAGCTGAGGAGACTACGATGCCGCCATTACCCCCTCGAGAGTAAGGCAGCTTTCCAGGAGCTCGACAGCCTTCTAGCTTCTGGAGATTTCTTATGCTGGTAGAAAGATATTGGTGAGCAAAATACTAGTATTCGAAAGTGTTGCCTATATGTGTCATTTTTCTTTCCCTTGACCTCTGTCCTCTGTAATCTGTTGTTAATTTTTAACCAAATCAATTCAATAACAGTGAACATAGTGTTTATATGAAATTAAATGTCACATAAAATGAGAAATGAGATTTGAATGTTTTTTTACATGTATAAAAAAAGTAAGGAATTAATCATTTGTCTTGTCAGCTGCTTGTTTATGTTTAGTAAATTCTCTTATTTTATTTAAGGATTTGATCTTTTCAACTCTTTTTCAGACATGCATCCTCAGAATCAGTGGATCCTAATGGCAGGCGGTGTGCGGCAACTCTCTGGAGAAGATTGTGGGTCATGAGATCAGAAAGACCTGCATGGCAACAACAGGTCGAGCATGAAGGGGACATCTTCGTTTGCAGATTTACAAGGTTGCCATGCTTTCGTCTCAAGTACTATTTTCAGTAAGTCAAGCCAAGCCCTCTTCAAGAACAGAATTACTTTCTTAGCCATTTTTTTTTTAATTTCCACATTCAAAGTCTTTTTTTTTTCCTTCGTTTTTATAGGATACAGAGCTCTATCATAAAGTTTTGGTTGAGACTTGGCTTAAGGTTTTTGTCATGTTTTTGTTTTTTTGTGGGATAGTGAGAAACCTCTTGTAAAATACAACTGTATGAAAGACCATGTAGTTTCATGGGGATTTCATTTTTTTTTTTTTTTTTTTTTTAATGAAAATCAATTTTGAAATGGCTGGGATGTCCAAAACAGAGCAATCCTATTAGAGCGTGGAATCCAAATTTTATTACAATCTTTCAGTTGTACTTTTTGGATTTTGTAGCTATTCCATATCCGATTTCCATCAAATAAACTTTGAATTCTTCTTACCCCTAACCAGGCCAGGCCCTTTTTAGTGTTCTGTGGCCTGGAGGGGTTGATTCAATTACCCCCCCCCCCACCCCCCCGAGATCTCAGCGTTTGATTGCACAATCGCTATGAAATTTGGCTTGTTCATTACCCGTGGTGTAATCTACCAAGCTATACAAAAAGAAATGGAAATTTTCGTCATACAGTATATGCATAAAATCATGCATTTTGCTCCCTTTCAGATATTAAAGCTCCTAGAATCCTATTTTTTGGTGAAAACATTCTTTGTGGCATTTCTAACAATGAATTTGAAAAAAAAATAGTATCAAAATCAATTTCTTCAGTATTTTATTGTATTAATTTCTTGGTAATCTTAGGTACATGTATTTTTTTGTTTTTTCGGCCTGTTGATTTATCATTTTTTTCCCACAGAATTTATGTCAGAACCCATTTCAAGCATTATCATGATAAAATTAATTAGTTTCAGCCCATGAAAGTGAAAATGATTAGATTGTGTTTTCTCTTCTTATTCATAAAGATATAAATATCTTTATGAATAAGAAGAGAAAACTCAATTTGCATAGACTTTATACACAAAATCACGTTTTGAGCCATTTTCAGTCTGACAGGCATACATAAAACGTCATGCAGCGTCATGACAGTATCAAAAGATGTGCAAGACTTCAAAGTAAAAGTCAGGGAACGATGCAGTCAAAAAATTTCATGAGGCGGAGTAGTCGCCAAAATGTGGAGGGGGAGGGGGTTGATTCAATATCTGGATACTTGGAATAAAATTTCCATGATGTTTCATTTTTTCAATCTTGAAATACATGTATGTATACACAGGTATGTACTGACAATTTAGCATTTCTTTTTCTATCATCTTTTCTACTGCAGACATGATACATTCGTATGCACAAGCAAAGGGATGCAAGATACATTGTACCAGCGAGAAAGAGACCACAAACTGGGCTTGCCACTGGATTTCCAACTCGCGTGATCATAAAGGAAACATGCAGACGAGGAGGAGGACAAAGAGTGTGCAAGAGGCTCCAGCTGGAAATTAAGAAAAAGATTGACTGTCGCCTTTGTGATTGTAGACTATGGTGGGACATTTATCACATTCAGTGACATTTCTTCTCTCTTTTTATTTATAAATGAGGAGAATGTTGATTGTGTTGTCTTGAATGAAAAGGAAAAGTGTCAGGATCAAGTCGGCTATGTACTACTACTTGGACTGTAAAATCAAACCAAGTATTGGAAATTTTTTCATGCATCATTTTTATCTATATGATCATCATTGAAAATACATATAATTCCTTATACATGTACTGTATCATGATATTGACAGAACATTACAATTTTTTTTGCTTGCATGCATTGTGAATATGTTCCTTCATTTGCTGGACTTTCCATAATAAATAGTTTAAATTTTATGCTACATCAAGTCTACTCAGATTTAAGTTCTTTGTGTTCTCTACTCCTCTCAACTTAACTTCACATCAGGATTGCATGTTTTCGTAATACATGTACATCACATTGATCATTATTCCTGTCAGCGCTTGAAGTGTCATCTCTTGTGCCAACAAACCGTTTCTGTAATGTATTACATAACAACTTACAGATATTTCTTTTCCAACAGCCTAGAAATGAAGCATATCATTCACCTGCTCCCTTGCACCGAGTTCCACAGACATGAATTCCCCTGGCTGTTGCTGGTTTGGGCAAGCCTTCAGTCAAGCTTTGTGGTTGTTAAGGTTCAATTTTGTGAAGAAAGCATGCATAAAATCTGACTAAATTGCAGAAGCGGTCTGTTGTAATTCATCTTCATACATTTACTGTATGTTTTTTGTTATTTCATTACTTTGCAAACATTCACATGAGAGAAATCTGTGTTTCCACCTTGGAAAACAAATTTCCCTTTCAACCTAGCTACACTTACACTGTAGAATATCTTCTAGATTACATGCCTGCCCTGACAAAACCAGTGTGGGCCCCATGTGGTGTATATGGGGAAAATATGGAACTAAATTGGCAAAGCCCATTTGGCCCATATGGGCCCCAGATGGGGTGTAGGCCTACAGGGAAAAACATACATGGGTTTCATGTATACTCAGTACTTGAATTCTAGAAAAAAACAAACATTGTATTATATTTTATTGATTGTTTATGTATGCTATGAAAGCGGATATAGATTGCCACTTGTTTATCGTTGTAATTGTACATGTATATTCATTTGCAGTAATGAAGTACAGGGTAACCCTTTTATAATGAGGTTGGTGGGACCACCATTTTTTCCTCGTTATAACCGGTACCTCATTGTAAACATAGGCATACTGTATGTTTACTATTTCAATATTTGCAAATTCAGATGAGACCAATAAGATATCCTCTTTTCCCAGGTTTCCCTGTACTGGTACTACTGCAGTACCATTGTAGTACTACTGCAGTACTGGTACTACAGTACTACAGCAGTACCGGTACTGCAGTACCACTATTGGTACTGTAGTACTACTGCAGTACTGGTACTGCAGTACTACAGCAGTGCCGGTACTGAGTACTGCAGTACCATTACTGGTACTGTAGTACTACTGCAGTACTGGTACTGCAGTGGTACTGCAGTACTACTGTAGTACTGGTACTACTGCAGTACTGGTACTGCAGTGGTACTGCAGTACTACTGCAGTGCTGGTACTGCAGTGGTACTGCAGTACTACTGTAGTACTGGTACTGCAGTGGTACTGCAGTACTACTGCAGTACTGGTACTGCAGTACTACTGCAGTGCTGGTACTGCAGTAGTACTACAGTGGTACTGCAGTAGTACTGCAGTACTACTGCAGTACTGGTACTGCAGTACTACTGCAGTACTGGTACTGCAGTGGTACTGCAGTACTACTGCAGTGCTGGTACTGCAGTAGTACTACAGTGGTACTGCAGTAGTACTGCAGTACCATTGAGGTACCACTGCAATACCAGTACTGCAGTAGTACTGCAGTACTGGTACTGCAGTACTGGTACTGCAGTACTACTGCTGTGTAGTACTGGTACTGCAGTAGGCCTACTGGTACTGCAGTACCAGTACTGCAGTACTACTGATGCAATGACTACTGCAGTACCAGTACTGCAGTACTGCTAGTACTGCAAAGGAAGAAGTGAGGTAGTACTGCAGTACTGGTACTGCAGTACTGCAGTACTGCAGTACTAGTACTGCAGTAAAGTGTCCAATTTACTACAGTACTTCTGCAGTACTAGTACTGCAGTACTACTGCAGTACGTGTACTGCAGTAGTACTGCAATACTTGTACTGCAGTACTACTGCAGTACTTTTTCACAAGGGTAGTCAAGTTTTCTACTTCATGTATCATAAGTGACCCTGCATCACACTGAAAACCAACAAAAAGTCGCCAGACATAGATTTTTAGTTAAGGGTAGATTCTGAAAGAGCAGACTCTAAGCTTTAAAATGATGTATAACTCAATTCAAAAGGGCTCCCCTAACTTACCTAATGGAAAGAAAGCACACACTCTGGAAAAGTATAAACTTAGAAAAGAGGCTCTGAAGTACAATAATATGCGATTCCTAGGCGCTTAATCTTTCATCAAGCCGTGCTAGCTGTGCAATGAAAGGGACAAAACACAGGATGTCAACCACCGGAGCAACAACAATGAAGGGATTACTAGTATCAGATTAAGCTGAAATTGAGCAGGTTCTATCAACACGTGTCATTCTGTCCATGATTAATGCCAACTTACAAAGCAGACTTAGCATTATCCTTTCAAAAGTTATTAGACTTGAAAGTGAATTAAGAGTCTACAAAGGATTTCAAGAAATTAAAAGGTGCCTCTAATACATACCTGATCATTCGAATACTCCCCCCCCCCCCCCCAAAAAAAAAGGGGGGGGTTGTACAAAAACTGCTGAAAACACACTTTCCCGTATGTGTTATAGATAGCTCTTTCAGAAAATACGAAAAACTTAAGATTGACATAGTTGACCCTTTTCACCTGTTTTGAGTCCTCACGTAAAATCAAGGGGTTGCGACTTTTCGTTTGTTTTGTGGTGCACTGTCACATTATGTTCGGAATAGCGCCATCTAAAATTCACTCACCATTGCATCCGCGAAGGGCGCCGCAGGCTGCGTTCCCTGATTACTAGTATCACGTGTCCATTGGTCACCTGATTGTTCAACTTGCTCTCACGATACAATGCGGTGCGCTCCGACTCCTGTTTACCGTCACGCTCTCGATCTCGATCGGCGGCCAACCATGTACGTAGTATCCAGCCCAAGCTAAGCAAGGTCGTGAATAATGCCTATTAAATGGGAAAGCTAGCTGTCGAAAGGGGAAGCTTTACGGCATAAATACAAAACTACGTAAAGGAGACATACCAGTACATTAGTGTGTTTTTTAAGGAAGTGTTTCGGTTGTCTTGCTTGGGCAAACGAGTCAGACATTTGCCATTTGTTGTAGGCCCTGGCCTGGCCTGGCCTTGCTGGTACAGTGAGTTGGTGTATCGTCGTCTGGGTTTAAGATAATTAGTGCTTCTTCTAGCTTCTTGGAGAAAATGAGGTGGGTGTGTTTTCTGCTTCTCTGCCTCGTACCGATCATCATGGTACATGCTGACAATGATGTGACGTATCGCTCCCACTCCGTCCTGCCGAAACTCCACGGGGGACGCGAAGGTTGCCCCTGTGAAGACCCAACACTGTGTGACACAATTACAACAACCCCGCAGAAGGAGGTAAATTTTAGGCCAATTCACTGGAGAAAAATTGTAGTAGGATTGATAGTAGTATTTACCTCACCGTACAGACGCAGGAGTCTAATTGTTGGAATGATAACTTTCTTTCATTAACTTAGTTAAACTAGATTCATCATCCTGACGGACGTCTACTGAATTCTCTAACAGTAACAGTAACACTTGAACAGACTTGAGATAGATTTAGACGTTGCTGCTGCCAATCTGAAATACGTTAGTTACTGTTGAATGTTCCTTTACGGGCTTACAGCTATTGATAATTATGTGTTGATATGTGAATTATGCTGACATTATATCACATCAGTAAGTTTAAAGGGATGGTACAGTATTGGTGGAGATGAGAATTGGGCTTTTAACTTTTTGCGAGATACCAAGTTAACACTTGTGATATAGTTGGTCTAACTATATAGTACAGAACATACCATTTTAAGAAGAATTCAAAGTTTATTTGATGAAAATCGAGTTTGGAAAGACTGAAACATCCAAGAACAAAGTAAAACAAAGGGATTGTAATAAAGTGTGGGTCCACACTTATTAGAATCCCTTTTTTTTTTTGGATATCTTGGCCATTTCAAAACCAATTTTCATCAAATAAATGTTGAATTCCTTGTAGAAGTACATGCTCTTCAATATTTCTTTAGAGGTTTCTCATTATCTCGCCAAAAAAAAAAAAATGTTAGAAACGTGAAATTAAAAGCGTAGGTCTCAACCAAAACTACACGATCCCTTTAATGTTAGACTGAAAATGGTGATAAAAAATGTTCTCAGGAACAAATTTAGAAGGTCTAGTTTGTTTAGAACTCGACATATTGATATGATATTCGTGGAAAACACATCTTGCCCCATTACGACGAGCTCCTGGAAAATAACGTAACTGACATGATTATCATTAATTATAGGGTGAATGACACAAATCAAGACACCATTGCCTGGCTTGTACTTTGGCATATGCCATAAAATGATCAGAATTTGGTGGTAATGCAGTTTTATTTCAAGTGAATATCACGATTTACACGAGTTCTGCAGAAAAAAAAAAAAAACTGGGTTAAAAATGACACCAAGGCATATATTTTCCCCCGCTGGTTTCCTCATAAATCTTTCTCTCTTGTTTTGTGTGTTTGTTTCTTTAGATTATGATTTTTTCAGTCAGTTCCTCAAATTGGCAACACTATGACTGGGATCACATTACGACTGTGGTGATGTTCAACTACTACGACCCTAAGCTAATGTGCCATGCCCATTCTCAGGGAGTTCGAGTCGTCACCTTGGGTGAGACGTTGATTTCAGTTTTCTTTTCCTTCTTCATCTCCTTCCTCAATAACAACAACTACAATTAACCCTTTGTGCGCTTTGAGTACTGATTGGCACAGAAAACCCCTTAGCATTGTACACACTGTCCTAAGTCCATGGCACTAGAAAGATTAACTTGCTAATATATATATATATATTTTTTTTTTTTTGCTTTTATCATACTTTTTGTATTTTTCACTTTTGCAGGGAGGTACAAATTTATAAGATTTCATTTCATGAACATTTTCTGCAAAGTAGAACACAACTTTATTTCATTTATGAATACATCTTTTTAAATCCTGCTACACAACCAGGTAACTTGTCTTATCTTAGCATGTCTGTTCTTTACATCTTCCATCTACATTTGATATGTATTTACAAGTGATGTCACAGCAATTCAAAGTCAATTTTGAAATCTACACGATGTATGATTAGCTCAGGTCCATAAACTTACGTGTAAAAGGATGGTATAGTCTTGGTTGAGGTAAGTATTCAGTTTTTACCGTTTTGTGAGATATTTAGAAACCACTCACATGAAGTGTTAAAAAGCATACCTGTACAAGTCTAAGGGGAATTGAAAGTTTATTCAGTGAATTATGTCAGTTTTGAAATGACTGAGATATCCAAAAAAAAAGGTGAAACAAACAAGATCCTAATAAAAGTTGTGGCCTGTCACATTTTATTAGGATCACTTTTGTGGATATATCTCGGCCATTTCAAGACCAATTTTCATCCAATAATATAAACTGTGAATCCCTCTAAGAAATACATGTTCTTTCATAATTTCTCATAATCTCATGAACACACACACACACACACACACAAAGTTTGAAATCTGCAGCCCATCTGAACCAAATGTGTACCATCCCTTTTAGTTTTGATGCATATTTTGCCATTACATACAGCAGACCATATCCTGTTGCATAATTTCTCCTTGTATTGTCTTTGTGACATATTTTTGCTTCCTTCTCTTCCTCTTCCTTCTTCAAATTTTCAGGTGAATTTAAGGTCGACCTTTTAAAGAATGACACAGCTCGGACTGAGTGGGCAATGGAGAAGGTCAACTATGTCACTCGCCTTTTCCTGGATGGGATCAACCTCGATATCGAGTTTCCCCTGTCGGCCGACGAGGCGCCTCTTCTGACCTCCATGGTTGACATGACAACCAAAGTCTTCAAGAACTCCATACCACACTCTCAGGTTACAATCTCATCCTTTCCTTGTTTGCTTTAAAGGGATCGCACAGTTCTGGTTGCAACCTAATTTCAGGTTTCTAACATTTTTAGGTGAGATAATGAGAAATCTCTTATGAATATGAAAGAGCATGTAATTCTATGAGGAATTGAACATCTATTTGATAAAAATTGGTTTTGAAATGGCTGAGGTATCCAAAAAAAGAGCGATTATAATAAAGTGTGGGACCCACACTTTGTAACAATCGCTTTGTTTTACTTTGTTTTTGGATGTTTCAGTTATTCCAAACCCGATTTTCATCAAATAAACTTTGAATTCCTCTTAAAATGGTACAAACTGTATGCTCTGTGCTATATCATAAGTGTTTTCTTGGTACCTGGTATCTCGCAAAAATTTAAAAGTCCAATTCTCATCTCCACCAATACTGTACTATCCCTTTAAGAACTGTATTTTCCTCTCATTTTATCTCTTTGTCTGTCTGTCTGTCCTTGTATCCCAGTGTAGTGCACTGTCTTAAAGCGGCATTCCAGACGATTTTCATAATTTCACTTTGTAGTACATAAATTGACAGCTCCATGCATACATGTAGATTCATGGAATTTATTGTGCTTCTTAAGCAGAGAAACCAATGAGCTGAACATTTTAAAGGGGCATTCCAGATGATTTTCACAATTTCAGATCATGTACTGTAGTACATAAATCAAGAGCTCCATGTATTTATGTGGAATTTATTGTGGTTCTTGAGCAGAGAAACAATTAATACTTTGAGGAGCCTTCAACAAATTACACTGAACAAGGATGATGACATTGGAGCCTCACACATTTCAGAAATGTAGCAGTGTAATTCCATTACAATACGGCTTGCTCTACAAGGTCACCTACCAGTGAAGAATGTATGCATGCCATATTCTTTTGTTCTGCTTCCTTGAGCCCCAACCCATGCATTCTTACGGTGAGGCTGCCATGTCATCATCCTTGTCCATTACAATTTGTTATAAATTTTGAAAGCATTATCATTCCTCATCCGAATTACTGTACTATGAATTCTGAAACTCTGTACTCAGTTTAATTAATTTATATTTTTTCAAATGTAAAAGTCTGAAAATCATCTGGAGGTCCCCTTTAAAAAGGTACTTTTTTGATAGTACATTGTAAAAGCGACACAGTTCAGTACTGTTGGTTTAGTAACTCCAGAGAAGTCTTGATAATGATAGTATTTTGCTACTTCTATATATTGTACATGCCAACTATATAGGGTGGTCCCTGGGCCCCATTTTACAAGAAGGTGATATGATAGCAAGTCTTATTGGAATGGTAATTGTCATGGTAACGACTAGAATCCAGCTTCCTGATTGGCTGTTGCTATGTGAAGTTGTCATTCCAGCAAGAGTTGCTATCCTATTAAACATCTGTTATGAAATGGGGCTATGGTCTTGCTGTCTTAAGATGTTAATCTTTTATGGAAAGGAGGTTTTCCATCAACTTCTCTCAACTCATCAAATATTTTTTTATGTCAAACAGGTTGTTGTTGCTTCTTTACTCACCCCCTCTAGGTGACCTTTGATGTTGCATGGTCTCCAGGCTGCGTTGACCTTCGCTGCTATGAGTACAAGAAGATAGCAGATATCGTTGACTTTGTCTTTGTGATGTCATATGATGAACAGAGCCAGATTCAAGGGGATTGCATTGCCAAGGCTAACTCACCGTATGATAAAACAGCAAAAGGTATTTTCTTGTTTCTTAATTTATTCATGCATTATTTTTAAACAGTACCTCGTATGAAATGGCATAATTTACTCAGGAACAAGTTCCAATAAAAGGATGAGAGCTAGTGTATGCTTGTGATTGACTTTGGGGCCATAACACAAAAGGTCAAAGGTTTAAGGTCAAATACCAGGATGTCATCCTGCAAGCAGTAGGTTGTGTTTTTCTTTTATTTTATTTTTCATGAAAGGCAATCCAAATTTCCCTGTGGTAAAGCATTAAAAAAAAACACCCAACTCTGCTAGTGTATCTCTATTGGTAGGTTGTTTCTTTTTGTACAGTCATGAAAGTTAGCAAATCAAGAGCTGTCATATGTTACAAGAATCTTGCAACCAATTTTATCAAACTCAGCAGAATGGTATCGTTATGAGAGTTGACTGGTATGAAACATGTACATTCCAACAGTAAATAAAATCAAATTTTCAATCTTTTTGTAACCCTTTGCATGATTTGAGAGCTGATTTTCAGAGAAAACCTCACAGCTCAGTACACACTGTTCAATGTTCTGGATGTAAAAGGGTTAAGCCCTAGTTGATGCATTGACTGTTGGATTTCTGCCATTTTTTTTTTTCAGAAAGAAACAATGACAAATCATCATCTCTCTTTGCTTAAGGAGAATCCCACAAGATTTATTTATCTCCGAAAAGTGCGCAAGCACTGGCATAATATTATATTAGGGTAATATTCTCCCTACCTTCTGAGAGAAGTATCAGTTATTCTAGATCTGAGAAAGATTAAAGGGGATGGCTAGTAACTGATCAGTGGGAATCAGTGGGAATGCTGGAGGATGATTGTTCCAATCCTTGTGGTATCTGTTTAGAGTACATTATATATCTATTGTTGTGTGAAAATTATTTGCTTCAGAATGGTCTCATATTCAAGTAATGTGCAGTTTAATGTTTCCAGGTTAGCGTGCCTGGTCAGTGACGGGGCATTAATCTGCACATTACTTGAATATGAGACAGTTCTGAAGCAAATCATTTTCACACAACAGTAGATATACCGGGTGTCCCAAAAAAAGCGGAACGGTGGATTTTCAGTATCTTGTGGTCTAAAAGTTATATATCTTTTGACATCATTAGAAAGAGCATCTTCCGCAGAAGACTATGATACCAAAATCATTACATTTGGTTCAGTACTTTTTATTCTACGCCAATTTCTGAAAATGCAGTCATTGTCAAATTTTGCCGGATTTTTGCGACTTATGAGATAATAATTTGAGTGCGACACGCTATCCATACGGTGAATATTGTGTAAGCTCGGTGATCCATGTCAACAAAAGATACAGCTTTCACATTGAGCACGGCACGGGCCAGGAAAAAACAGTGTGTGTGTGTGTCTGTGTGTGTGTGTGTGTGCGCGCGCGCGCTCCCAATATGAAAGCGTTATCTTTTGTTGACATGGATCAACGAGCTTACACAATTCACAGTATGGAACGCGTGTCGCACCCAAATTATTATCTGATAAGTCGCAAAAAATTGAAAATGACTGCATTTACAGAAATTGGCGTAGAATAAAAAGTACTGAACCAAATTTAATGATTTTGGTATTATGGTCTTCTGCGGAAGATGCTCTTTCTAATGATTTCAAAAAATATAGCACTTTTAGAACGCAAGGTACTGAAAATCCACCATTCCGCTTTTTTTGGGACACCCGGTATAATGTATTCTTAAATGAATCCCACAAGGATTGGAACAATCATCCCTCAGCATTCCCACTGATTCCCACTGATCAGTTACTAGCCATCCCCTTTAAGTGCTCTTTCATTTTGCGGAAATGTGAAAATATTATATTGAATTCTGTTTGTGTTTTGTCAATTTTGCTGTCGTCCAGTGACTTTCCAAGCTAATATAGTATTCTCATCCAGTGATGGCGGCACTGAATTTTTAAAAATTCATAACTTTTGAACGAATTGTCTGATTTTCTCAAAGTGGCAATAATACAACGCTGCACAGTGGCACTGGTCTGACAGTCCCTGACCAGTAAAAATCACTGTCGGACCAGTAACCTTTTCAGGAATGGACCAGTAAAAAATTGAAGAAACTGGTTACCGGTACTTACTGGTCTGACAGACAGGTTGGGCTAGTAGAAAAAATGGGTTAGTGTGCAGCCCTGAATAATGTGTTCTTACACTTGTCTTGTCCTTTAACTCTTTATGTGCCACGTTCGCACGTCCGGCTCAGTCGACGGCGTGCCAACTTCGCATATTCTGCTCAACAAACAAAGCCAACAAAACCGATCGATAAATCGCTAATCCCGTGGTACAATAAAAGCGTTTCTCGCGCTTTTGTTCCTCTCACATACGGCTTGCATTCTATTTGGTAATTGACTATCAAGTGGTGTTCCCAACTATAGATTTGCGTGTACATTATAAGTTTCTGTCACTATTTTATGTGCAAAAGTCATGCCTTTACAGTAATGTAGCAACTGGTAATGCAAAAGAAATATGGAAAATAGAATTGTTGTACATTGTATATAGAAGCAAAGTTTGGCATTCCTCTGTAACTTTGCTCACTATAATGTTCAGCTTAATAGAAATTTGTAGAAGTTATGAAAATTGGAAAAACAGAATTCTTTCTCAAAGCATGACTATACCTTTGGGTCTCAGAATAACGTGGCAAACAGGGGGCTTTCACCATGGCACATAAAGAGTTAAGTATGGGGCCCTTGCCCTAGTTGGCATTTAAGGAAAGTTTGTTTAATTTGTACCCTCAGCTGATTTGCATGCTGTTTCACACCACATCAATTAATATTCATTTCCGCTCATGCATATTCATACCTGATTCCAGGAATCCAGGCGTATCTAAACCTTGAAATTCCTGCTGAGAAGATGGTCCTAGGTGTGCCTTGGTACGGCTACAACTACCCCTGTCTCAACCTTTCTGATGTACGTATGGCACTTGTGATAATTTATGAAATGTACTCAAACTCTTTGCATATATTGCTAATGTATCAAAACTTCACATGCATATTCAAAGTATATATGCATATCCTAATTTGGAAGTGTATGCATATTGATACTCTTAAATCTAAGCATCATCATTTACTTTCTTGAAATACTCAAAGTCATCAACTTTGGTATGAATATGTAAATCTAAAGTATATTATATATGTTTGTTGACCTGATGAAGATATGAATATGTATCACATGCAAGCACAGACATGAACAGAGTTATAGTCATGTAATAGTGTCTAGCATATTCACATGAGATTAAATTTAATAATAGTTCTCACTAACTTTAAGAATGTTGTCCAGTTCTGCACAAAATTTCCTCAGTGTATTTCCTTTGATTACCTGCCTTCATTCATAGTTTCCCAACCTAGATATTAAAGGCATAATTTACCATTTGCAGATGAAACAAAAACCCAGCATTAGTGCTTTGAAATAGTTCTAAAACATGAGTTAGGGATTGAAACAACTACCGATACTGTAAAAATTTGAATTGGTGAAATTGATGTTAAGTATTGCTAAACATAACAAAATGTGAGCAGTAGTTATAATAGAAATGTTTCCAGAATAAACCACCTACAGTTACGATTTATTGAGAAAAATACAGATAATGCCTTATATTTCAGGCTTTATTGCAAAAATGTATATGATAGGATGCTTGGTGCTACGACAGACCTACACTTATGGATTTAATGTCATATCCTGAACAATTTTTTAATCACTGTTCCCAAGGGTAAACAGGACCTTTAAACCTTGATTCAACTTTCCCATGTTCAATCCACTTGACTCCAGACTGACGTTTGTTCAATCAAGAGAGTTCCATTCCGTGGAGTGAACTGTAGCGATGCGGCGGGGACGCAGAAGGACTACTCAATGATCACCAAACTCTTGGCCGACAATTCGACGGGAAGGAAGTGGAGTAAAGACTATCAAGCTCCTTACTTTGATTACAAGGTGGGTTTCCATATTAGTTGATGTCAATGAAGGTTTGAATGGATAGATGGATGGATACATTAATAGATGGATGCAAAATCAATCTTACTTAAGTCGACCTCACATAAGTCGAATAATCGCCTAGTTGAAGGTTTTTTCAAGTCCTCTTCTCTGTGTTGATTTTATTCCCTCATAAGTCTTATTTTCTGTCATTAAAGTCGAAGCTATCTCTTTAGTCCAAATAGATTCGACTTGGGCAAGGTTGACTGTATTTGAGATATAACAAATTGTTAAGTTGGAGAAATAGATATATCTGGGTTTATTACATTAGAAGCAGAAAATAAACACAAAATCTGAAATCAAAATGATTGATGATGTTAGTAGAGTCTGTTTATCGCTATCCTACATTCTTTTTATCAAACACAGAACTCCCAAACAGGTCTCATGACGCAGGTGTGGTACGACGATCCCGAAAGCCTTCAGCTACGCTACAACTACGCCAAGAAGTTGGGTCTTCTGGGCGTCGGCCCATGGCACGGCGACGCCCTGGACTACAGAGATGATCCAGTGGCCAAAAACTTGACCCAGGCCATGTGGGCAGCAATGGCCAGCTTTGTAGGTCCAAAGCAGCAGTGGCTTTGAAGTGCGCCCTCTCTCGCTCATATCATGACAGGATCCTTAAACCTTGTCTAACTGAGGCAGAACATTTGAAGAGTTTGAAAGCAAAATGGGCGAAGCGCTATTTTCTGACATTTTAAAGCAAGTCCATCATCAGATAGAGCAAAATAAAACCTTTGCAGTGATACTTCACCTTTAACATTACCAGGAATATTCTTGAAGTTATTGGAAATTTGTCATAAATATGATATTTTCTTAATATTTTCTTTGTTTTTGTTTTTTTAGCTACTTTAATCACAAGTATCTCAACTCGACAAGAATGGAGTTAAGTCATTTTGGGATCAAACTCTTCATTTGGTCACTAGAATTCTTTTCCCTCATAAATTTCTGGCCTGTGCCTGGTAATTTAATAAATGTGACCCTGCACCTCAAAACAAACAAAAAGTCGCCAAACATGAATTTTTAGTTAAGACCATATTCTGAAAGAACAGACTTTAAGCTTTAAAATGATGTATAACTCAAATCAAATGGACTCTCCTAACCTATCTAAATATTGGAAAGAAAGCACAAACTCAGGAAAAGTGTGAACTGAGAAAAGAGACTCTGAAGTACAGTGTCTATTCAAGCGCTTAATCTTTACCAAACCGTGCTGGCTGTGCGATGAATGGGACAAAAAACAGGAAGTAAACCACAAGAGTAACAACAATGAAGGGATTATTAAATTAAACTGAAATTAAGCATGCCTCATTAACACATTCTGTCCATAATTAATGCCAACTTTCAAAGCAGTAGCACTATCCTGTCAAAAGTTATTAGAGTTGAAAGTGAAGAGTGTGGACAAGGATTTTCAGAAATGAAAAAGGGATTCTAAAGACATACCTAATCACACTATTCTACCAAAAGTGTTCGAGATAAACTGCTAAAAAACCACACTTTCCTGCCCGTTTTATGATACCAAATTTTAACATAATGTAAAAGAAGACCCGCTCTTTCGTAAAATATGAAAAAGTCAAGTTCGGCTAGGTTGACCCATTTCACTTATTTTCAGTCCTCACGCAAAATCAGTGTGTGCGACTTTATGTTCGTTTTGAGGTGCACGGTCACAAATGTAATCATATTGAAGCACAACTGATATGGACAGTTGTAAACCAATTGATAAAGGATTTAGACACACTACCTCCTTGATTGCTGGGATTAGTAGGCACAAAAAATTCAACATGAGAAAATTGCCAAGCCAAATTCAGCTGTATTTTGTGAAATAACTGAATTATTGCTCTCTATTTGTATTGTTTTGAGAACCTGCTGTATTATGTGCAATGCATTCATGAAATTGAATGTAAATGTGTTGATCTTTCATCAAATGGAATGTTTGCACTCTTTCTGAAATTCACATTTCTCTGTATATTATGATAAAAGGAAAAAAATAGACAGACTGTGCTATTTAATACCTTAAGGTGGCAATAATCATGATGAATTTCACCAGTTCAGTTTTGATACCAACTCTTTTGATTGCCAGTTGTGCTAATTGCTAATTCACTTTGGCCGTCCATTATTATACAAGTACTGGCCAAATTTGCTGGAAATATCACAATAGAGTGTGCGAAGTTATTTAGCTTTGTGATGTCACAGTAGCTAAAATTGAATATGTATGAAGGGGAGGAGACAGCACAGTGTTACCATGGATACAAGATTTTGAAATACCCACAACCTTTTCACAAGATGGACCAAGTTTCTGGAGGCCACAGATTAATACACAGTTATTCTCATACAGCATGACAATACCTTTGTGTCCCTCATAATCATGCTTCTAATATCCGCAGGTCCGGAGGTGATGTCATAAACACACAATATTGATGTACATTATTCTATGGAACGGTTCAGGAAAATTCTGCAATCTCAGTGGTTGAGGGCTTTGCACTGATTTTCGTTAGCTGCATATTTGATAACAAATAATTATTCAATTATTAATGTTTTAGCTGCTGAAGATTCTGTACATAATACCCTATTGTTCCCTGGAAGGTACAGCAATATTGCTCTCATTTCCACATTCTAAATGATATGAAATGGTTCACTGCATGTTTATATTAACTTTGTCTATTAAAGTTATGTGTATTTGAAAACCTATTAAGACTTCACCAAATAGACTGGTGTGTCACACAGGTAATTCTGACCTATGTACTTTTGTTGACCTTTGACCTTTTTCAAATGACATAATAATACCCTATATATAAAAAAAAAAAAGAATGGTAAAGCATGAAACTATTAAAACAAAAAACGGACAGTAGTTTTGGGCGTTTCTTCAGTGACTAATGGGTTAACCCGTTAAGGATGAACTGATTTTGCTATAACATGCATTTTTCATAGACACCTGCCCGAGTATAGGCCTATTCAGGACTAGTCTTCGACAGCTTTAGTCTTAGTCACTGTAAACATGCTACCACCACGCACATGAACGAAGAGTTTGGGCATTTAGCAAGAGACACCTTTTGGCTAGCTGACCATACATCCAGTAAAATTTTATACTGTGCACATCCAGTGGTTATTGGAGGCACGGCTGGAACTACTGGATGCATGGTAGATATTGCCAGTTATGTATTTATGGCAGGCAATAAAAAAATGAGTTCAGTAAATTTGTTATGCACCAGTCAGTATTGAATACATTTGAAAAAAAAATGAATTTCTGGCAAAAATATGTTCACCGTTTTATAAAACGGGTAATGCAATAGTGCATGTGTTTTCATACGTCAGTTAATGTAGGAATAATGTGCATGTGTTGACTGTGGAATCCAGGCTAAACCCACTCTGCTGCACCTCTTGGATTAAACAATTCCATAGTTATTCAAATTCATGAAATTCTTTCGTCGAGATGTTTTTCGTGGCAACGTACTGATTGACATTACGTCGATGTAGGACAATTTGTCAATCAGTTGCCAAGTGCCATAGTTGTCTAATGCACACAATTTCTACTGGCGCACTCAGACCTGTGCGGCATTTTGTGTAATTGTATGTGGTTATAAAGCAGGTTTCGCCTGTCAAACCTATGGAAGCACTCACTAGTGCAAACAAAATTGTGCATGATTTGTAAAATGGCGAGTTGAGCTAAGGTACGTCCTCTTGGTTGTGAGTTTTTCGTGTGTCTGTTTATGTACATGTACAGTATATACATTTGTGTGTATTTTTGTATGCATATGTGTGTAGTTGCCATATAATGGTTAGGCACGTGCACTCTATTCTTTGTCATATTTTTGTACGTTTTATTCAAATCTTTTACATTATATATTTCTGTCTGTTCAATCATGCACCACATGCTAGTTTTTTTCGAATGCGGGGTGAAAAAACAACAACTAAAAACAAGGATTTGTCTACTACTACCTGCACCGATAGACATGTTGGTCTGTAGATTCACTGATAACGTATCAGCATTTGTCATATACTGTAAAAGTGGAAATTTTCGCATATTTCGCACAACCAGAAACTCGCGCAAATATAAAAGCACACGAATATGTTTGCTTGCCTTATGGTCTTGTGCGTGATGTCTTGATTCCGCGGAATTAAAAACACGCGAAAGTCTTCCTACCCGGCCACGCGCAATAGTCACACGAAAATATCCACTTTTACTGAAATGATTATTCATGTGGTACTTGTAAATATTATCCTCCGAATACGACTGTGCATCATCACTATCATCATCCATTAGTGAGTTTACATGATCACACAAGGTTCTGTTTTCTTCGTGATCATCCCTTTTGTCCTCATCTTGTTGAATGTCATCATCAAAGGCGATCTGAACACTGTTTTGGATGACAGAGATTATTTGGCTTCTACTACTGTGATATCCCGTTGTTTTATGGGTTTTGTTACGGTTAACAGAGACATCAAACTCAGTCCGAAACGTTATACTGGGTGTGTGTGTCCATTTATTCTCGGGAGTCTTATCCCTCCATGACTGCTCAGAATGGCTCAACGATGGTTCAACGAAACGGAGACTAGCGCCCTCATAGTTCAAGACACTACAACTACACTCAGGAGAAACATAGTGTTCTCCATCTCCTTCAGGCAAATGCCCAACAGTTATGACAGGGATTCCGAAAGAATACAAGTTTTCTGTCCTACCCCGAGGAGTAATCAACATCGTTCCTAGATTTAATGTCGATACTATAAGAATTTGGATGTTATAGATATCTGAAATCACCTGAAGAGTTATGTGATCACCATACATTCCATCTTGCATCATACAAAGGTGTCATTTTTTTTTTTACAGCATGTACTGCTTCAGTCTTTACTTAATACCTATGCATTTACTCTCTGAATGCCACACAAATTTTGATGGACTTTTTAACATGAGCTGTGTAGGCCAACACCGCAAGATTTTCATGAGGTCGGAGACAGTGTTTGTTTGTCTGTCTATTTGTCTGTCTGTCTGTCTGTCTGTCTGTCTGCATGGCACGTAGAAAGTTGTTACATTGTGTCCAGTTGCTATGTGTGGATGGAATATGGCAGTCGCTGAAAAGCTCTGTATGAACATTGCAATAAATGATGTGCACAGCACAAAAATACATATTCAACTCTTTAGAAGTTTTCTTTCATTAAGAAAGTTCGTGTATGTGTGTGATTGTAAGCGTGTGCATGTTTTTGTTTGTTTGTTTGTTTGTTTGTTTTTGTGCTGCTGGTTTTTACCCTCAGTATAGATATTGACCCATAGACATCCTACAGTGGAAGCTCTGTATTTTATGATAAAATCAACCCGTGTTTTCATTCTTAGTAATTACATTGTAATAACATGTGAAAGAGAATTCATACCAAAAAAAAAAGGTCCTTGTTCATTTTAACACTGATAATGAACACTGTTTCAGTAGCACATTTTCAAAAACTGTATAACTACGGTCAATCTTGCCAAAGTCAAATCTATTTGGACTGAAGAAATAGCTTCAACTTCAATAACATTTGACTTGTGAGGGATTAAAATCAATAAAATGTAGAGAGAAGAGGACTTGAAAAGACCTTTGACTTAGGCGATTGTTCAACTTATGCGAGGTCGACTTAAGCAATGTTGACTGTACATTTGTGTTGAAATAATTATCTAGCCGAGGCACCATGCCATCCACTATACTGCATATCACTGAGAAGAGCACTCTGAGACCAGAACGATCTCATCCCTTTTGATTAGCAAATCTTCGGTAAATATATATTTTTTTTATTTTGAGCGAATTTTTATGACTTTAACCATGTTCCATAAAATCTTATTCTATACAAGATAAGCAGTGAATTCAGCATTGCCAATTTGATACTATGATACTCTCTGCAGTGATTCTCTCAGGACACTACTGGTTATTGAATAACATGACGTTGTGATTATTATGATAACTGCTGCAAAATTCCAATGATTAATTCAGTGGAGGTGACTTCCATTCTAACAGAGTCCTAGGAACTGGCAAAATTATTTCATTTAATTGGATTTTTGTTCCAGCAGATATGTAAAATATGTAAAGATTTGTGGATAATAATTTTGGGACCGAAATTTTTCCTTTGATTTAACAAAATTTCAGGCTTTCAAGCGGGATAATGTAAAAAAGTAGGAATAAAGTAGGAACAGAATCTCTAAGAAAGTAGGAAAAAGTAGGACATGAGAGGGAAAAAGTAGGACATTTGAGAAAAAAAGTAGGAATAAATCAGGACATGTGCAGGCAATTTGGAGTAGTTTTCGTCGAGACTCACCAGAACCCTTGATGTTACATGTAAATCTGAATTTGTACTCACAACCCTGCTGCCTCAGCCTCACTTTTGCTCCTGGGAGAGCCTGAAAAATACAACAAAGGCAGACATTCCTTAGAACAATGTCAGGAAACAAACAGAAATGCATGTTCAATCGTACAGGCAATATGAATCTGCATAGAAAAGACATCATTCTGTGATTGACATGAACACCTACCATTGTGACCCTGCATAGCAACACCAACAAAAGTCGCTCGACATGGATTTTTAGTTAAGGGAAGATTCTAAAAGAGCAAACTTTAAGCTTAAAAATGATGTATAACTCGATATAAATGGACTCTCCTAACCTATCCTAATATTGGAATGAAGCACACACTCTGGAAAATGTGAACTGAGTAAAGGGGCTCTGAAGTATAGCGTCTATTCAAGCGCTTAATCTTCATTAAGCAGTGCTAGCTCTGCAATGAATGGAACAAATACTTAGTAACAGGATGTTAACCGATGGAGCAGCAACAATGAAGAGATTAACAGATTAAGCTTTGCATGCTTTATTAACACATTCTGTAGATGATCAATGCCAACTTTCAGAGCAGTAGCATCATCCTTCCTAAAGTTATTGCAGTTGAAAGTTAAGAGTATGGACAGTTTTTTTTTTTTTTTAAGAAATGAAAAGAGGCCTCTATGAGAAACACCTAATCACACTATTCTACCAAAAAAGTGTTCCAGAAAAAGATTGCTAAAAACACAATTTCCTTTTTGTTTTATGATCCTAAACTTTAGTATAATATAGAAGAAGACATGCTCTTTCAGAAAATATGAAAAATTCGAGATTGGCTGGGTTGGCCCATATCACCTATTTTCAGTCCTAACACAAAATCAGTGTGTAAGACTTATTGTTGGTTTTGTGATGCACGGTCACATAATCTTATCATCCCACAAAATATGTCATAAACATTCCATGATGTGTAAGTTATACACTAGTGCCAAAGGTATGTTGTATACTTCCATAATTAAAAGATGGCATCTTTTATCTACAGTTCTTTGAATGTTTTGAAGTTGTGAAGACATGTGCTTCATTTCAAAATGTGAAAAAGAGTGGAGATAAGGATATTTGACAAAATCAATTAAAAAAAAGATGACACTTTTATCTCCATTCATTTAAAGTTGTAAAGATATGTTTCACTTCAAAGTGTGAAGAAGACTGGAAATAAGGATGTTTGACAAAGCTATTCAAGTAATGCTCAAGACTACTATGCTTTCAAGTTCCAGCTGAATGACCATGAGATAAGCAATAGATTAACTTTCCAAGAGACCTTCAATTTCAAATCCATGTAAGCATGTAACATGTGTTCAAACATTTTAAAATAACAGGAGAATTTAAACTACTTATATGTAGCAGTCAGTATTAGTCTCTGAGAGCATGTGTTATCATAATTTCTGGCAAGACATGCATGAAGAATGGATTGTCTCATGACAGTGAGGCCTTACAAAGTGAAATTAATACCTACCAATGCATTAACATCCCTATTTTGCAAATCCTGGCCCACTACAAATCTACACACTCAAATACTGTGAGTTCATGGCACAGTGTCCACCACTGAATTTCCAGAGATATCATCTTGGTATTATCATATGATATAGATGGAAGCATATTAAAGGCAAGCTCAATTTGAAACACTTTAACCAATAGGACACAAAACATCCAAAGAGAGAGACAGAAAAAAAATCAAATACTTTACATTTCAGTATCAATCAGGGAAATGTAGTACTGTCACATGTAGAGTAACAGAAGACTAAATATAACCAAATTACTCCACTTTATAAAAGTGAGGAGCATATATGCATATCTGCTTTTTGTTTCTTATTGTCTGTAGTCTTACTGACTTTATAGGTAGCAAACACGACTATTTTTGATAATTTTCTGTAGATAACGAATATAAATCAGTTTTCATTTCTTTGGTGTTCTGCAGATGATAGATTCCATGTATTCTTGAATGAACTTACATTTGTTAATCTAGAAAGAATGGTAGAAACTTATCATTCTGTACTTTCCAATGATTTCTTACTGTTTGCAATTTCTGCCAAATTCACCGCGGATAGTTAATAATTTTTTACATTCAACTTCTTTTCAGCTCATCATGACCCTTTTTGTTGAATATTCATACAGCTGTTTGATCTTTTTAGGAAGTTTCTCCATTTTGCAATATCATTCCAGGCACTTTTAAGCTCATTCAATATTCTTGAAATCAAATTTCTTCATATAATTTTGAGAATATCATATCCTTCAGCCTTTGAAATTTTACAAGGTTGAGGTTCTGCTTTTCATTCTCCAGATATTTTGCTGGCTCAGTATTTCAGCTTGTCAATTTTATAAACTACTCTTTACAAGATCTGGGGAATAAACAGTGACTGTCATTATCATTTAAGTCCTTGCCAGCTTCTCTGATTTCTCAGAAAATTCCAAAATTAACAAACTGTTTTGGTCATTTAAGCAAATACACAATAGATGATCTGTATATTTACCATGCAGTTCTCATCCCCCCTTAAATAGAGTGTATTTGTGTCCTTTCAATTTTGATATTCTCCACTGTTCTTTTGGTTTTCACCTTCAACTTACAGCTTTGTATGTTGACACAACTGACATGTTACACATCCATCCATTCACTTTTTGTAAGAAGTTTCCTTGTCTCACATTTTACCAAGACTCTTTCACATGGTTCAATATTTTGGGTGTGTCACTTCAAACGATACATCACACTTTAATCACTTTCATTAAGGGATTTCTGTTCTACCATTTTCTTGCATCTTGTTCAAACTAGCTGGATAATAAAAAGATGTTCAGCCTTAACTAAAATTTGCAAGATCTGTGGAATAAAAAGTCGTCATGGCTTCTAATTTTTCTGCAAGTTGCTTCCTCCAAACTTAACAAACTGTTCTTGGCGGTTCAATTTAAAACATTCACACACTTGCTCTTCTTTGTGGAATTAACATTCATTAGCTTTCCTGCTTGTTTGGGTTTTTTCAGGTATGCTTCAGATGGCTTTTCTCTCTATATATTCCTGATAGTTCTGTGTCTTCAGGAAGTGGACTTCAACGTCTCATGGTTTCAACTTCAATCAATCTTTAAACGATAGTGAAATATTGTTTTTGTGTTTGTTTTCCTTGAAGTTCCTCCATCCCCTGCTTACTTCTAAGTTCTTCGAGGTAATGTATGTCTTACCTGTGATACAATTCAACCTCTTAAACAATACTTCTAAGATGTAAAAAGCCATCAACTTTTAAGATTGTCCATAAAGAGGTTTCAGCTCTCCTATTAGTCTTTATCTTTCAAGATGGCTAAGTAATTACTGTTGTTCTCATTCCTTGTTCACAATTTGTGGGATCTGTTAAATACACATTTCTCCCTGTTTATCTGATTTGACGTCAAATTCTACTTTAAGTGTATGGCAAGCTTACCTGGTAATTTTGAGCGATGATGAGAGCTGGTTCAGCACTGCTCCAAGTCCTAGGCTGCAATATCAGTGGTATCAATCACATAAAGGTCTTCACAGGAGCAAAAGCTGAGGCTGGCAGCAGTCTTGTGGTTGATTGGATTGTGTTGTCCCTCTTTCATGTTGAAGATAGAGGCTCTCCCCATCGGTAAGAATCTGCAACTAGAGTCTACTCATCATTTCTGAATATCAATTATTCAAGTAGCCTTGCACATTTTTTTTTTTTGCGGGTTTTTTTCACCAAAAAAGTAGGAAAAAGTAGGAAAAAGTAGGATTTTGAGAAAAAAAGTAGGAAAAGTAGGACAAGCAGTAAAAAAGTAGGAAAAAGTAGGAAAAGTAGGAACACTTGAAAGCCTGAAATTTTGCTATGTGTCGGGCAGCGCACTGTATGCAAATAGCTCAAAAGCTTCACACAAGATTATGGGAAAGAAGGTTTTTAGAAGGAAAAATGCATTGCAAACAGATAACTTGCATAAGAAATAGATATATTCATTTTATTAGAGAGCATTCATCTGTGCTTCCAATTGTATCCTGAAATATATATCATGATTCTCTAAACATGTGTGTACGCTATCATACAGAAAATTGGACACAACTTCCATAGCAAAAAAAGAGAGAAAAAAAAGATACATATTGAATATTTGTATTGCATTAAATAAAGCACAAAGCGGTACATCACATGACAACCAAGCCATGCCAAAATCAGAGCATGTATTACTTTGTGGAAAAATGGGAAAAATGATAATATTGAAGCTTCTAGGGGCCTTTGTACACACCAAGTGAATGGCCCAATGAAGGGGAAGATTAATAAAAACACATCTATTCACCTCATTATCCTCAAATAATTTAGAACCGTCAGGGAAATTTTTGATATAATCAAGTAGTTCCAAGCAATTCTATAACATATAGAGTGACATTCAGAGTCTTTGCTCTTTGTAACAGCAATTCATGTACCAGGTACTAAAAGATACCACATAAAAATCTACAGTATGTTGTGTTACAATGCCCAGCTATAGGCCCACTTGCAACACAGTACATAAACTAGCTCTGGCCTTACCAACAAACTTTGTACAACAGGCCGCAAAGATAGTGCGCAAACAGTAACTTTCACACAACGTTCACTGTTGCCTAGTTGTTATAACAAGTCTTGATATACTGTGGAATAACTGCTGTAATAACATAATCCTACTGGTATGTACAAGGTAAAAATAGGTAGAAATAATGCTTGATTTTAAACTGGTGTAGATTAACTCTAAAAAATTAAAGACTGTGTAGTACTTGTTGTCAACAAAACTACAGACCCTGCTGCTCTGTAAAGCCATCATTAATCCATTGAAGACGAGTCCTAAGAATACTCGGGAAGGTGTCTATGGGAAATGTGTGTTATAGCAAAATCAGCTGATCCTCAATGAGTTAAAGGGATTGTATATAGTATAGTTCTGGTTGAGACCTAACTTCAGGTTTCTAACACTGTTGGGTGAGATAATGAGAAACCTCTTATGAAAGAGCACGTAATTCCAAGAGGGATTCAATGTTTATTTGATGAAAATTGGTTTTGATATGGCTGAGATATCCAAAACAGAGCGATTATAATAAAAGGTGGGACCCAGCTTTTATTACAATTGCTTTGTTTTCCTTTGTTTTTGGATGTTTCAGCCATTCCAAAACCTATTTTCATCTGATAAACATTGAATTCCTCATAGAATGGTATGCTCTGTATCATTTCATTTAGTGGTTTCTTGGTATCATGCAAAAAGTTAAAAGCCCAATTCTCATCTCCACCAATATTATACCATCATATAGCTGCTAAACCATTGTACATCAACATGCAGCTCAAAGAATACGGCTGGTTTCCTTTTGACAATAAAGGCATTTCTGTTCTTTTCTGTAATTGTGGAAATTGTTGAAAATGAAAGAAGGCACATTCACACATCACTAAGTGGAGAGTTTGAACAAGGAACAAATGCTTGAAATCAAACAAACAAATGTATTAATACTATGACTTTGGGGCATTGACAATTTTTTACACTTTGGAGAACTTGTTCTATTCTAAAGGATCATATGATGCACACTGTATGACTTGAATATACACCTCTCCAATATCAAACTAAATAAATGAAATAAGATTTACATTATGGTAAGGAAGATGCATAACTTATCTGGTCAGCTTTACTTGTGGCAGGTAAAGCATGTCAGAGCTAGATAAAAGATCTACATTTGACTCAGTGGACAAGTGTCTTTTTAATGGTTCCGCAGAGCCGCGATAACCACGAGTACATGTATGTATGTTATGTATCTAATTATTCATTCAATTCATGAATATGATAATAAAAAATCCATATCAAATAAATGAAAATAAAGTGGATTTCTTTTTATCCAATCTTTAAGATTAATATGAACATTTGCAAAAATTAGATTATTACATGTACACTGACATATTTTATGATCATTAATAAACAATGTGAAATCAAAATATGGTGCTACGTGCACTCTTGATAATTCATGACTGTTCTTTTTATATTCACATAACTAGGCACTTTTATCATTGTAGTAGTGAAAATACTACCACCAATAATAGCACTGGCAGAAAAAAAAAAAGCAATAGTACATTTAGAAGTTGAGTAGCAGTAGTAGTAGTAGTAGAGTAGCAGAAGTACAAAAGAGGAAGTGATAGTGACAGTAGTAATGATAGAGATAGTAGTAATGATAGTGGTAGTACAACAGTGTAGTAGTAGTAGTAATAGTAGTAGTAGTAGTAGTAGTAGTAGTAGTAGTAGTAGAAGTAGTAGTAGTAGGAGTAGTTACTAGTAGTAGGTTGTAGAAGTAGCAGAAGTAGCAGCAACAGTTAGAGGAAGACAACAAAAGCAAGCTGCTCACAATGATTTCATTTCACACTGATTTCAATATTCCTTTCTATTAAAACTAAGGACATTTGCCAATCAGTATTATGTATGATCTGCTTGGTTGTGATCAACTGGATGCAGGCCATCGATTTCATACACCTGTATGTCTATTAACTTTGTGTGGTTTTGACTTATTCATACATTCTTGCTCATTTTGCATAACATCATGAATATCAATGGCAATTAGGCAGCTTCAATATGACCCCTCAGCATTTAGTGGGGTGATAACTGGCGGTACAATGTAGTATTACGATTAAAGACCTAACTTTTACTGTCAAAAATAAAGTGTGCTTTACCTCTAAACTTCAATGGAGCACCATGCTCTATAACTTGATCTCCTCTATAATCATCTTGGGACCAACACACTGAGATACTATTCAGGGCTCAACATTAGCGGTGGCCCAGTTGCCCAAGGCCACTAAGAATTAATGTAGGACCACCAAGCTTCAAAAAGGTTCTTTTGGTGGCCCAGCTGGGAAACTACGATTAAAAATGAATTGCTATGATTTACATTTATTTCCGGCCACCACATTTCTTCCTTAGGCCACCATAATCTAAAATTTAAAGATTTTAGTAGCCCAAACAGGCCACAGTGAAGGGAAAAACTAGTGTGGTGCCCTGCTATTAGCAGTATGTGCAGTAAAGGTGCCAGTGGTATGGACCAAGTTAATAATCACTCATTCATCACCTAATAATGTATAAGAAGAAAGACTTGCAAGCACCTGTCCTACCAAATACATTCTTGGCCTCTTAAAAACCACAATGGGTCTGTTCATGAATATACACACTTGTCAATCATCATGTAGTACTTGTACTTTCATATTTTACGTGGAAATGTACATACAAAGTTGTAGCTATATCTTGCTAGGCTACATTTAATATTAGCAATCACCTTGATCAGCCCAAGAACTTGACTGAAATGTCTGTGAAAGAAACTCTCTTCAGGTTTGACACTTTCACAGTCTGACACAAAGGCAACCATGCCACAACCGTATGGAGGGGATTTGAAGAATAACAACAGTAATACAGTGCACTCCCGTTATAACGAAATGCTCGGGACCGGCAGTTTTCTTTCGTTATAACAAAATTTCGTTATAACCGAAAAAATACAATATACAACGAAAACAAGGAACCACGTATATATATCATATTATTTTTGCTGAATACTCATCATAGTGTACACTGGAAAGCTATGTGAAATGTGATGGGATAACTGTATTACAATAATAAACGCAAGTTCCCCTCAGAAACTGTGCGTGACACAAGGAGCGAACACAGAGTGGTGTGAAGCGTTCACCCATGCAGAGACGCTATAAATGCTTGTTCCGCTACGTATTTTCGAAAGCAATTCACATTTCGTTGTAACGGAGCACATTTCTTTTGTTTTTCTTTGTCTGTTGTTCTCAGAAAAGACTTCGATATAACGGAAATTTCGCTATAACCATGTTCGTTATAAGCGAATTTTGTACCATAGACTTTAATGGTGATAATTTTGGGACCAGAAGATTTACTTCGTTATAACGAAATTTCGTTATAACCGTGTTCGTTGTAACGGGAGTGCACTGTAATAGCATAGCGCACCGGGCCATCTTTCGGTGGTCATGATGAATGATCTAGTTCCTGTTCACTGACAGTAAATTCAACATACCATGAGCAGGGCTACCACCATTAGCGCATCAAAGTCGGGAAAATTCTGAAGAGCGATCATGGAGATACTTGTGCATTGGAAAATACACCTGTTTTGGAGGGCAAATGTAGTTCCTACATCAGAGGGATTTTTTGTGGATTGCTCTTATCTAGCCATGAGATATGGAAGTTTTTAGAAAGCCTTCTGCAGAATAAAGGGAGACTTGTAAGGTGTGCTATTAATGCCAACCATTCACGATGGCATTACAAAGGTGCATGCTGTAAGACAAGCGCTGCAGACCAAGGATTACATATGGCCAACACACTGTGATTCCAGACACTCATCAATTAACTCATCTCCTCTCACTTTTACGTCATATAATTTTGTGAATGTCTCACTTCTGAATGGATATTAAAAGGCAGATGATAAAACTCTTCATAGTCAAGCGCAAGTATAACTACCACTTGAGAGATACATTAAAGTTGACCTTTGAACATGTGGATGGGTGGCCACTACAAACAGACATAAACAGACAGGGCTTCATGTAATTGTAATATCTGTGGCTACTTTACACACTAAAATACAAAAGATTACCGGTGTACCCCTATGAGAGTAATACTCAAATAGATGTTAAAACAATTATTTCACTATTAAACTTTGGCTAGCATTAAAGAATATTAAAAAGCAATTACAATCAAAAAGGTAGCATTGTACGCATCATATACTGTATATATCAACATGTATATAGCCAACAGATACCATCACTGTATGACTTTGTGAAAATGCAAATATATCTATGTCATATCACGATTTTCGAACTGCACCACAATTTCCTTGGTTGAAAAATTAATCGCTATCAAGTGACTTGCTTCTATAGGCACCAAGTGCACTCCATGCTACAGTGTAGTTGTGATTTGGGATTTTCACCCGAAAGAAGGCTCGCAGGGCTGCGAGAATCATCCCTGTTGCCACGGCAACCCAGGCATGGATGCTGCGTAGTTCAACAGCCTGATGACATCATCTAGGACTTTCAGGGTCATGCAACGAAAGGAGAGACTTGGTGTGGTTCCAAACATCCTTCAAAATTGACTCCACTTTCGAGGAGAGGACCACGATCCACGGCAGGGAAACTAAGGGTTGATGAGGATGCTGCAATCCTTGTCAGTTTTTAAGAAGAGATGGAGATAATGTGAACTTCTCAAGAAAGGTTGAGAGTGAATGAATAGTATCCCCATATCATCACCTTGAAGGTATTCAAAGTACATAATTTGGATATTAAAGGATTTACTGTCTCCATTGGAGTTCATGATACTATAGTGCCCGTGAGAAACAGGTCGGAAGGTCGCTCCTTAATCCGAGCCAAATGTCTCCTGCGCGGCGTAGACGAGGTACAGGAACCCATCTGCATCCTTCTCCGTGTGGTAGACCTCGGCGATCGGCGTGGAAACGCTGACGAGAGACTTCTGGTTGACGAGAAGAAAGAATGCCTGGTTGGGGCTCAGCTGGAGTCGCCTCCTGCAATCATGACATCAAGAATATTCTGGAAGGATTACACTCTGTGGAACATCACAGAGAGAGTTCACTGTAACCCTATCTGTGGGTGGAAACTTTGGACAGTGTGTATAATGTTGTGGAGTGTGGAGTTTCCTGCACCAATTGGAACTCACAGCAAACAAAGGGTTAACCAATACACACAGTCTCACATAAGACAACGCTGAACTCTGACAATGGTCCGATGGTCCAAGACCATTTAAAGTCAAAGTTGGACCAGTAACTTTCAGGAATTGTTAAAATTTACTGGTCCGACATGACAGATAAAATTACAAAAATAACATTGAGTAATTGCCGGGGCCAGTTCAAAAAGAGACAAAAATACAGGACCAGTTAAAATTTGAGGTTCAGACCAGTAGTAGGAAAAATGGGTTAGTGTGCAGCCCTGCATAAGAGCATAACTTGTCATAAACTAGCAGGATATGTCAGAAAGTGAGGAAAAAGTTATAGCAGTACAGACTCTCTCATCTGCAGATGAGAGCCCTGTCATATAAAGTGGTTCTTGATATGGTTTCTCTTTTGTTTTCTTATTCTTGTCTAATAATTTTTGAATTTAGGTTTAGCGCCTAGCACAGAAAGGGTTACCGGTACAGCTAAAACATAGTTCTTGTATATCTGCAGAACTGTCAATTATTGCTCCAATGACACATTTGACAGTGCTTATATAGCGCATAACACATAGTGATAATGTCCCTATGCACTCAAAAAATGAAAAGATTGTAACAAGAACATATAATTCCAATTACAGTGATGGTACCGAGCTTCATTTTGCTTACACTGTAAACAAATGCGTTTTCAAGGCAGACTTGAATCTATTCAAATGTGTGGAATAACGCTGTTATAAGACGATGTTATAAGACGATTAAACTTCAGTAATGACGAAAAGTGTACAAAATTTTCCCTACAGACAGTAGTAAGAATAATATTGGAACCTGAATTTTTACTACTGTTTAAGTGAATTTTCTAATAACAATGTTTGTTGAAATGGTAGGACCCTGCAAAAGTTTTCTTGCCATTCCAACCCGCGACCATGCCCTACCTTACAATCTTGACCAGCTCGCCCATGGTCACATGATCAGGAACGAGGAACTTGGACTTGTCCAGGAGCGGCAGAGTTTTTTCACTCTCAAACCTTTCAATGATGACCTATGGATAAAAGAAGTCAAAGGAAACAAAGTCATGAGATGGGTTAGTCTGAGGAGTCAGTGATTGGACAAATATAATCATCATTTATGGAGGGACCACTTGAAATATTCTACTGTGAAGAACATCTGGTGTAAACAAATGGTGATCGCGGAAAGCAGCGTAGAGTGCGTTCCCTTCATAACCAACGAGGTCAGAGTGATTTTTTTCTTACAATAAAGTAAAAATTCAGGCCCCCAAATTACTATCTGCATAATCCTTAACATTAACAATAAACTTCATTTGTTTGGCTTTAACAAAATTTAGATATAACATTCATACACTGTAAATCCATTGAGGATGAGCTAACTCTACTACAACACGCATTTCCCATAGACTCTTGCCCGATTATAATCGGGACTCGTCCTCAACAGGTTAACAAAGAATGGCAGATTGCAGCAAGGAAAATACAACTTTATATTGGGGGGGGGGGGATCATTATTTGCAAGGAACTCTTTCTCAATCAATAAGTTTTGCAATGGTTGAGTAGACCGCTACAGCGACTGATACTTACTGGAATCTTGGAGGGATGCTTGATGCGGATGTCTTCCACATCCTTTCTTCTTTGCTCTACAAAAATATAGCAATGAAGAGAAGAAGCAAAATGAAAGTTTTCCTGCTGATACACCTCCACAGTTATGTGGGTTGAGTGAATGCAGCAATATTAGTAGAGCACATCATTGAGAGTTTGAGGAAAATCGGACAATCCGTTCAAAAGTTATGAATTGTTGAAGTTTCTGCTCACTCAAGGCTGGATGAGAAGACTACTATAGCTTGTGATGTCACATGAGTACAACAATATAAAGAAAGAATAAAGAAAATTCAACATATTCTCACTTTTCTCGCATAACAAAAGAACACTTGACTTCTCTCTTTCAGAAGGCAGGGGGAATAATATTACCCTTAACATATGTCAGTAACAAGTCGAAGAAATGTTCGCTTAATTCAAAAAGAAAAGTTTTGTGAAATTCTCTTTTTATTTTCTTAATATGGTTGTACCCATATGACATCATACACTATAGTAGTCTTCTCATCCAGCAGTGACTACGCAGATACTTTAAAAATTCATAACTTTTGAACGGATTGTCTGATTTTCCCCAAACTTTCACTGATGTGTTCTACTAATATTGCTGCATTCACACAATCCACATGATGAAGGTGGACTTGTCCTTTAAATGAAATCCCCACTCACAAGAAACATAATGTAAATTTTGTAGGGGGAGCAGGCAGACACATCATGACATTTCTAGACCACCGATGTTCAATGAAAGTGGTGGCATGAAGGCTGATGAATCCAGGCATTAAATAATTTTCCATCCTTCTTTTTAGGGGAGCCAAAAGTGTGTGGACTGTGTGTGTGTGTGTCAGTGTCGGTAAGCAAGCAGAACTAAATTTTACACCAAAATATTTTTTTTTTTTCAATATACAAATGTACAATAATGTAGAATTTAAATCTATTGTGTTTGCATTAGGGAAAACTTCTATGTGTACGTTACTGTAGTGTTAGTCTACTATGACAATCTATGCAATGATGATCAAATTACTGACCAGAATCGCTACTAGTACTACAGAGACTCCAACCCCAAGCACCTTCTGATCGGGAGATTCTCCCGCCTGAAACCCCTAGCAAACGGGAGACTCCAATTTAATGTGCGCGCGAAGCGCACATCACAAGCGCAAAGGGCGAAGTTCCTTGCGCCCGGTGTCCAGGGCCCGCTTAAGGTTCCTGGAAGCTCGGTTCTAGATGCTCTCTTGTGCTATCTAAGGCTTATAGTGGGGTGGCTTAGTGACAAATATACTGATAATCGTGACACGCCGGACAAAAGTGTCATTTTTTCCTCAGACATTTGTATATATATGAGGATCAAAATTAGGGGGTGCTCCAAGAAATCCGCTAACAGAAAAGATGAGAAAATGCCCTTAATTTGTACATAACAATAGTGTCTGAATTCAAAGACTATACACAGGGCATTCGCCAGGTTTCTGTACAATGCAATGCAATGTACATGGTTGCTAGTCTTAAAATTCAGACCCATAATACGACATATTGTGTGCATGTTTACAGTAATACACCATTTTTACTGGTTTTCCTATGGTAACAGGTGGTTAGTCTGTGTTGCAGACCTGAGGGAGGTGTGTTGGAATAGTCCAGTTTTCTTAAGCACCTTTTCATTAAATAATTTCCTATAATTTCTGGTAAAGGATTTTTTTAGTACTGTCTACCTCCTGTAGAGAAATGGCAAAGAGTGACATGTGACTCTGGCTCAGATACTTTAAATCTTGGGCAATGACTGAGCCAGGTGTAGGACTATGTCACAGTTCATTTTTTCTCCCAGAACTACTAGTTTACCAGTAGAAGAGCTGCATATTCCATTGAGAACTTAAGGTTTTGGGTATTGACCTACATATTTCCTAACAAATTTAACCCGTTTCCTCCAAGATTGTGTGAATTCCATAGGTTTAGCGCAGGGATTACCTGGTTCCCGTAAGCAATTTTTATAGTCCGCACCTCCCCTCTTTATATGTTTCTTATTTCTTGTGGGGGTTATTCAAATGTTTAAAAAGGTTAAAAGTCTATTTTCATAGATGAAGTTGAATTTAGACAATTTGAATATTTTTAAAAATATATTGATATTTGTAATTTCACTCATAAAGACTTAAAGCGGTTTGAATATTTTTGGTCTGATAGCTATGTATAGACATGTTATTAAAAAGTAAAAGCAATGTTTGATTGGTTCACATTATCCAAAGAGGGTGGGATGTAGTTGGCTGGTGAACAAAGTCTATGGGGAAGTTTAAAAAGTTGATAGAAATAAAACAAAATCGGCATAGAGCAGAATCTAAATCACAATATGATATGACAAAATTCCCGACCCCAAAGGCGGTTGATTCTATGATGCTTTATGTCAAAATACATTCCACCCAAAATACATGTGATTGATAGGAGGAAAAAGTATAGTACATTAAAAACAATATAGTTCAACTAACCCCATTAGTCGAGCAGCATAATGAAATGATTGTTAAGTTTTATCGCCTTGTCAATTGAAGATGATGTTACATAATGACAATTATCAAAGTCAGCTAGATCTACGAGTATATCAAGAAACCAAAAAGAAGGGGTGGGGTGGGGTGGGGAGAGAAGAATGAAGTAAGTTATTAGTATTTGTAGTTTTGGTTTTCAGTATATTCATTTTAATTTCCTTAATTTCCGTTAGGTCATCATGGATTGGAGCATTTGTGTACTAGTAATCTGCCAGGAACAAACACAAGAAAAACTTAAAGGTCCTATATTATACACTTTTGGGAGAGTGACTTGAAAAAAAAAATGTTCAGGATATCACATTTTATGCATAATATGTGTAGGTCTGGGGGCATTTCATGAAGCATTTTGTCCGACAAGTTGTCGGACAAATTTGCTCTCTGCCAATCAGATGCAAGGATTTCTGTAGTTTGTAACAGTTTGTCAGAAAAATATCTGACCAAACTGCTTCATGAAATGCCCCCCTGGGGGGCATTTCATGAAGCATTTTTGTCCGACAACTTGTCGGACAAAAATGCTCTCAGCCAATCAGATGCAAGGATTTCAGTAGCTTTTAACATTTTGTCAGACGAAATATCTGACAAAACGCTTCATGAAATGCCCCCCAGTTGTATCACAAGACATCCTACCATATACAGTTTTTGCAATCAAAGCAAACATATAAAGAGATATCAGTATTTTTCTCATTAAAGCATAAATGCGGACGGTTTAGTCTGGAAACATGTTATCATAGAAATATTGTTCACATTTTGTGTTATTAACAATACTTAACATTGATTATACAGATTCATTTTTTACAGAGGTTCTTTGTATCCGTAACTTACACTTAAGAATAATTTTCAAGCACTAATTTTGGGTTTTTGCCTTTAATTATCCACAAAAAGGAGGACTCAGTGCATAAAAGGTGTATGCTTTATTTTTGGAAAATGTTGAGGAGATCAGGAAAATAATATATATTGATGTAGATTTTGGACCTGAAGGAGCAGTTGAAGCATTTTTAAGAAACAATGCCTTGTGGCATCGTTCTTATCATCAAAAATTAATAATGGCAAACTCAAATGAAAATTGGAGGGGGGAAGAAAAGATGAACATAATGACATGAGACAGCTTGGTAAAGATTAAACGCTAAAATAGACAATGCAGCCTCTTTTCTCAGTTCATACTTATCCAGAGTGTGTGCTTTCTTTCCAGTACCGGTATTATTATTTAGATAGGTTAGGGGAATCCCTTTGAATTGTGTGATACATCATTTTAAAGCTTACAGTCTGCTCTTTCAGAATCTGTCCTTAAAGGACAAGTCCACTTTCATGCGCACGTGGATTCAGTGAATACAACAATATCAGTAGGACACATCACAGAAAGCTTGGAAAAAATCGTACAATCCGTTCAAAAGTTATGATTTTTTAAGGTATCTGCACAGTCGCGGCTGGATGAAAAGACTACCACAGTGTATGATGTCACATGCACACATTCTAAGGAAAATGAAATGAGAATTTCACAAAACCATACTTTTTGAATAAAGTTCACATAGTTTCTTTGACTTGCTACTTACGTATGTCAAGGGTAAAATTATTCCCCCTGCCTTCTGAAAGAGAAGTCGAGTATCCTTTTGTAAGCGAAAATAATTTATGTTGAATTTTCTTTATTCATTCTTTATATCGTTGTACACATGTGACATTACAAGGTATAGTAGTCTTCTCATCCAGCCTCGACTGCATGAGCAGAAACTTCAAAAATTCATAACTTTAGAACGGATTGTCCAATTTTCCTCAAACTCTCACTGATGTGTTCTACTATTGTTGCTGCATTCACTCAACCCACATGCTATAAAGGTGACAAATCTTTGTCTGGCGACTTTTTTGTTGATCAATTATACCAACCCTGATGGAAATCTCTTCAAATTCATAAGTTCTGAAGTCTCCTTTAAGTTTAACCAAAATCTATATATGTAGTTGCCATGGCAACATACCACTTAACACTAATGAAAAGTATTTCAAACCTCTATACATCCCGTTGATCAGTTGTACCTATTCAAATGGAATCTCTTCCAAACTGGAAAATAGCCTCCTGTAACTAACTTCAATCAAAAACCCTCGTTTTGGGTTGCCATGGCAACGCACAAATCAACAATTATATTTGACCCCTGGTTTATACTCTTGGTACCTTCTATATAACGTTCATATCAAATTTTGTGAAAATTGAATCTTCCTACCTGGAGAAATAAACAAAAACATGATTTTTAGAAAAAGTTCATTGACCTTTGACCTTTGACCTTTGGAAAATTCACCCCAAATTCAATCAAAATATTTTACTTGTTCTCAATATTCTTCCTGCCAAGTTTTATCCAGATTGGATATTCCTGACCTGAGAAATAGCCAAAAAACCTATTTCACAAATAAAGGTCATTGACCTTTGACCTCTGACCTCCTTCCCAGCATCAATTTTCTTGGAGCACCCTATTTTTTGAGAAGGTACATCATGAAGTACCTTTGGTGAAAAAATCATGCTTTTGTCCGCCGTGTCACGATAATTTCACTAAGCCACCCCACTATTATTTTTAGACATACAATGATATTAAAGTACCGGTAAGAAATCATTTCAAGCGGGAGACACAGAGCCAGGGCGGGAGAAATTAAATCTCAAGCGGGAGAACGGGAGATTTTGCAAAAATGGGCTTTCGGCGGGAGATCTCCCGTCGAAAACGGGAGAGTTGGAGTCTCTGGTACTACATTGTAGAAACTACTGATTATTTATAGCCAAACTGGCATTTTGCCTTTTTGTTTGGACAGCATTGATTGGATATGCACACAGCAGCACAGAAATGATTGTCCCAACTTCCTTCCCCTGCTGGGCATTCCATTGACTAGCAGTCTGAGTCATGCTACGAATGATAGACCCTATTACTATGTCACAAGAAACAAACCTTTAAAATGACGGTGAACAAAGAGAAAATAGAAAGGCAAACCGTGTGCTTACCGAAACTCCTCCTCTGTTTGAACGTCTTCATTTCTTCAGTCATTCACAATTGTATGGGTCACAATCTCACTGCGCATCTGTCGTGCCAGTGCAGTGCAGTGCAGTATTGTAGAAACTCTGACGTTACGTCCACTAGCTACGCTCTTTACTCGAAAGGTTGGGACTTGTTACTCAGTATTTGATGTGTGTTTCGATCGTTTCGATCGAGTAGACGTGGAACAAGGGCAATCCTTCGCGTGAAGATGTTCTCTTACCTGTTCGGTAGTTTGAACAGTAAGCGAAAGTAGGCATTAGCGCAACGTCATGCTAAAAATAAAAGCCTACCGCTAGGTTATCGTTGGCTGTTGTAATCAAAGCTAGCTAATGTTTACTGTGTGTGTAGTCGAGTCTAGTACAGTATCGCGTCTTGATGCGGACCAACACGAGCGAGCGGAGTTTGGGAAATTTCCCCGCTGCTGTTCGCTGGCGGCCGTGGCCGTACGTGCAGCGTAAAAACAATACTAGTATGGTAGGTGTTCAACCCACCGACCGGGTCCATAACGACCGACCGCGCATTATAATGGCATTGCGCGTACAGAAAGAAAATGTACGCATGGGACTACGCGCAGCGGTGTTCGATTCTTCACTGGGCTACGCTACCGAGTAAAATGTGGCGAAAACAACTAAGTATGGCATGCCCTAAGTATTCCCTCTAAATTACCGAAATTTAGCAAAATCGAATAAGGTTTATCGTGTAAACTACATATAACTAGGGCTACCTTTGCTGACTCGTTGTTAGATGTAGAGTATCCTTCCCTAATAAATTTGACGATTTTGACCGCAAAATTGTCACCGCCGCTTGTACGATCGTGCACACACGTTACACACACACATGACACAAACATTTTGTCGCCCGCTACGACCGTACAAGTTGATGCAGAAACGAGAAATGAATGTGAAAAAACAAACCGACTCATCTAATTTATTTCAATTACGATGAAAAGCTTCCTAATGAAAATCAAGTCAAATTCATCAAACAGTCCTTCAAAAGTAATATCGAAGGATTCAAAATATATTCAAATATTATTGGGGAAAAAATGACGGCTAGAAAAAAAACAGTGGCCTGTCGAAAAAACGCATTTAAGTGCCCTTTCACGTATTGTCAGGGTGGTCGGTAGAAATGAGCAGGGCAACTGAGTGCGGAAAAAATGACACCCCACGCGTTCGAAGCCGCCACCTAAGAGCGCGTACCTCAGATCGCATTTTCAGTGCGCGCTTGTGAATCCAGAGTATTTTCTCCACACGTGAGTAAAATTTCAGGCAAATTGTGAGATTTTGCACGTTTCTATTGATAGAAAAACGTTAGGTGTCCGGTATTATGAACACCCAACCATACAGTACACACAGGGCCTAGGGTGTTGCGATAGCGGAGGCGCAACACGTACGGTACATAAACCAAACAAAACATGCAAGAGCGTCGAGGCGAGGCGTCAATAGGCGAGCCCACTGTTTATGGACGAGCTACGAGCTCAATGTTTACAACATGGTCCAAAATTAACCATGATGACGTCATAATAAGCAGTCTAGCACAATACAGTACAAGCTTCGGTCTGCTACAATGTTATGGAGTTGTCAATACATGTATCACAGGGATAACGAAATAAAATGTTGTACACGTGTATTATAGATTGTGTCTGTGTGTGTGTAAGTGGCGTGTGTTATTATTTCCATTGTGTGTACCAGCAAGGGTGAGTTGTGGATTGCCAAATGCAGATAGCGAGAGACAAACCAAACATAATCATATGATGATGATGATGATGATGATGGTGGTGGTGGTGGTGATGATGATTGTGATGGTGGTGGTGGTGATGGTGGTGATGGTGGTATGGTGATGATGATGGTGGCCGTGGTGGTGGTGGTGGTAGTGATGATGGTGATGATGATGATGTTGATGATGCATAATGGCCGGTGGTGGTGGTAATGATGACGAGTGATATAATCAACAATATTCATAGTGATAATGAAATAAATTCAAGCTGCATCTAAGTTATGTGTAACCTTCTTGAAATTTTCCATGTATAGGTAACCCCTACCTATAGGCAAACATTGAGCCTGACTCTATAGCTTACCCTTTCAGAGCGAAACACTTTTGATCCCCTTTGGAGATGATCTAGAAAAGACTGGATATGATTATTTCTATTCATTTGTCCTGCTTATCAAACTCATATTCCATTATACTTACCAGACACTGTATATCATAGTCATCTTATTGGATATTGTATTTAGCTAACATATAGTTATATGTATATATGGAAAGGGGTGTCTGTAATAATATTATCATAGATACACAAATGTACAGTGCAATTACCTCATTAAGAACAAGGTGGTATGTTTGTTAGCAAAACCCTCTCACATCAAGGTGAAAATGCAAGTCCCAATTCGATCTTTGCATTTCTTTTGTTTGTGTACCCTGATAATGAGAAACCTGGTATAACAAGGTACTAATTGTTTATATTTGTTATAACGAGGTCCCCCAGTATTTTCACCTGCAATGTTAAGATCTGCCTTACATTCAAAATCTCTTCGTAGGACTCTGTACAAACATGACTACCTCTACAGTAATGAAAAAACATGCATTTCCATCTAACTTATAATACCTCTATCATGACCAGAATATTAACTCTTTCACACCACACAGTAAGAACAAATACTAGTAAAACTACAGAGTGTATGTGGCAAGCCTCCTGCTAAACATTTAATTGCAAACACATGACAATAAATATGAAAATACATCTCTTACTCTAGAAACCACAAAATTCACAATACCCCTGCTTGAATACTAAATATACATACAACAGGCTTTTTCAAGGTTCTCACTATTATATGCATTTACCATACTCAGAAATGATAACAAAAAGACAAAGTAACAAATAAGCACGTACAGTGATAATTAATGTACATGAACAACCATTAAACATCATTAATATAGATAAAAAAAACATAAATGACCATTTCTATGCACCAATGTTTACACCTACATCAATAGAATTCATTCAAAACAGTTTTGTGCTGGATCGGCTGAAGATACGAGAAGGGAAATGTGGGAAGAAAGGAGAAAACCTGAAGAGATCATTTGCAAAGAGTACCAGAGTGATGACGTCACAGTCATTTGTTATAGATTGGGTTGGGTCCAGGTGTGTGCATTAACACTCGGACCAGGTGAGCTTGTTAAAGGACAAGTCCACCTTCATATAAATGTGTATTGAGTGAATGCAACAATAGTAGAACACATCAGTGAGAGTTTGAGGAAAATTGGACAACCCGTTCAAAAGTTATGAATTTTTGAAGTTTCTGCTCAGTCACTGCTGGATGAGAAGACTACTACAGCTTGTGATGTCACATGTGTACAAGGATATAAAGAAAACATAAAGAAAATTCAACATATTTTCACTTTTCTCGTATAATAAAAGAACGCTTGACTTTATACCTCTTTTAGAAGGCAGGGGGAATAATATTACCTTTAACATACATCAGTGACAGGTTAGGGAAATGTGCACTTTTTTCAAAAAGTTAAATTTCGTGAAATTCTCTTTATATTTTCCTTATATCGTTGTACTCATGTGACATCATACACTGTAGTAGTCTTCTCATCCAGCAGTTACTGCACAGATAATTTAAAAATTCATAACTTTTGAACGGATTGTCCGATTTTCCCCAAACTTTCACTGATGTGTTCTACTAATATTGCTGCATTCACTCAATCCACATTAAAGGTGGACTTGTCCTTTAAGAACCAGTTTCCATGGCAATGAATGGCTATGACATCATACTTTGGCACCGGTACTCTATGCTGAATACTAAAGCTGACATGGTTAGACATCATAGAGAGGGTTTAAAGGGATCGTATAGTTTTGGTTGAGGCCTAATTTCAGGTTTCTGACATTTTTTGGTGAGATAATGAGAAACCTCATATAAAATACACTGTATGAAAGAGTATGTAATTCTATGAGGAATTCAACATTTATTTGATGAAAATTGGTTTTGAAATGGCTGAGATATCCAAAACAGAGCAATTCTAATAAAGTGTTGGACCCACCTTTTTGTGACGATCGCTTTTTTTTACTTTGTTTTTGGATGTTTCAGTCATTCCAAACCCGATTTTCATCAAATAAACTTTGAATTCCTCATAAAATGGTATGCTCTGTACTATTTCATAAGTGTTTTCTTGATATCTCGCAAAAAGTTGAAAGCTTAATTCTCATCTCTACCGATACTGTACCATCCCTTTAATAATATAAATCTCTACATTTGACATACACATTGTCAAACTTCTGAAGAAATCTCATGGAAATGAATGCAGTATACTAGGAATGAGAAAGCAATCAGTGTGGAAGGAAAAAAAAAGTGAAATCCAGTCCATGTTTCCTTGATATAGAGAGTGACATCACTCATACAATACAATGTCAAAGATGAATTACCGTGAGATAAGTTTAAGACTAACTGAATACCTGGACTAAAATTGGATTCCTTAAGTAGTGATACCTGTCACAGGTACATGAATATAATGAAAACAAGCTGAAATAAAAGTGCAACAGCCTCATGAATTCCCTGTTTCCTCAAACTAAATCTCAACTATTAATAATCTTCTTGACATAGATTCAAGGAGATATTTCCTGAACATCAAATTGTTCGAGAGGCTCAATAATTTGGAAAGAACTTCATAGAAATGGAGATTTTATGATGCCTCATCAATGAAGTAAATAATTTTACGTACAATTTTAGGCACCAACCAATGGGAGAGCTGTTAGGCGATGACATCCATTGTCCTGCCTAATTTGCATACATGAAGGTAACCAATGCCAATGTGTCCTTTAAACCAAAGGAAACATGTTTATCTTTAATATCTCATTACATTTTCACAATTTGTTCAGTTTTCATTATACTTCTAGAGTTCTTTTGTTCCACTTGTATTTTCACATCACAGTTTGACTTAAACATGGAGTGGAGATTTCACTTCAAAACAACAACAGCACTGGGTTAAAAAAAAAGGAATAGAAGGGGATGTAGAAGGAAGACGTTTCTTCAAGAGACAGCAGACTGAATTTGAGAAGAAAAGAGCATATTTCAGATATCTCCTACTTTGGTAACAACTATTTTCAATCACAATGAATTGCCGAAACTAGGTGATGCAGCAGTACAGAAACTGCCCCCTAGGTCCTGCACAATTTGTCATTCCTACAGTATCATGTATGAAACCAGTCAAATCAAATATACAGTGTTGAATGTACATGTATAGTACTAGCTATAGTATCTCATCATCTACTTGTTCGTTCTTGTCTATTCAGTTCTGTCATAATTTCATCAAATGAAGACAAATTGCAAATGGTATGAGAAGAGAAAATCATCGTTCAAATATGATAGTAGTCATCCTACTGTTGGCGATTTCAACTAACAATTACACACAGCGTACACGAAGGATTACAGGTATATCAATTTTTAATCTTGCGCTTTTAGTGCTTCATGGTGTATAGATGCAGTGTAAATGTGGTGTAGCTATGGTGTAGATACAGTACATACACCCTCAGTAATGGCTGCATTTCATCTATGAATACACAGTGCTGAGAATCAAGAAATTTATACACTTCATCACATAACTATGCAAAAATGGCAGTGGCTAGAGAGTGAAGACTATCTCTAAAGCACTCAATCTACTATTTCAAATATTTACATACATAGTACTGTGCCTGGCATACCACCTTGCCTGACACTGAATATCGAACACATCTCTTCATATCAAAATATGGATGACTCCTTTTACAATGAAATCCTCGCATCAGTCAATTTTCTTTCCTTATTTTGAAATTTCATTACAGTTGAACAAATAAGATATACATGCAATAATTTTGGGACCTGAATTCTTTACTTCGTTTGAACATTAATGTGACACAATAATAGATGATGAGAGATCTGAGATAACAGAGTCACTACAGCTTATCACATTCAAATATATTTGACGTAGATAGATTCATTTTCCATCAACCACTGCAAGTTGCATGCTGATTTTTCCGATGTTCAGCTGTTCAATTACACCACCATAGCTTCTGATGGTGATATTCTAATAGTGTTAAAATCTATCATTGAAGTTGAAAGCCACATAATTTCTTTTTACCGAAATGAATGTGCCAATATGCCTTCAACAATTTTCCGCAGGACATAACATCATCCCCCTTTAATTTTCCTTGAAACAAAACAAAAAAAAAATAAAATGAAAAAATGAAGTGGGCACTTGCGACCCTCTCTCCCCCCCCCTTTTTTTTTTTTGCTTGTCAGCTGATTAATCCTGGAAGTGTCACCAGAAATATAATTTGCCCCCCCCCCCAAATATTCCAACTTGAACAGCATTTTTTTGATATTTAACTTCTGTGTGAGTTTGGTGGTCAAACCTCAAAACTGGAAAGTTAATGAGAATACATCAAATTGTTGACAATGACGATAATGACAGAAAAGAGATGCCTATGTCTCACTTCTGCTATGCAGGTGAGACAAAAACAACTGGCTCCAGGAAGCGATCAATTTGATAGTAGCCACCAGGAAATCTAATGGAAACCCCAGAAAACATGGAAGAAGACTGTTAAAGGAGACATTAAAACACCTGGCCTCATCAACATAGATCCAACTGACAGGAAGATTCGAAGAATGGCCATCAGGGTAATGAACTGCCTGACTCCATAAAGTGGAAGGCATGATGACAAAGTTTAGATATTCTTTCAGAGTGATTTTCCTTTGTGTTAAGACTCCACTATGCAAAGATGTCCTTCCCATATCTCAGATATCGTCATGGAGACACCTCATCTTTCTAGATCATGTGTCATCATAGTGACATGGCAAAACAAGTGGCGCACACACACAGAAGCACAATCACATGATCCACAAACCTCTGTGTCCCATGACCAACTGACATACATCTGCTCAAGATATTTTCCTGAGAATTTAAAAATTTCTCTCAAATTTTCACTAACCAATGACCTTCACTTACACAATATTCAAAAGTTAAAGTTTTCCCTTTGAATTTCAGTCCCTATAATTCTTTTAGTTTCATGTCTAATCGCTTTGAACAAGCTCACATTGATCATGCTGACACAAAATACTTACATACACAAATGTGTGTTGATTTTTAATTTAAAAAAAATAAATAAATAACACAGACTCACCAATTACTATATCATCCTCCTATCACGGTCAACATACTCAAACAACAGTCTTGACATTTCAATCATGAACAATAAATAATATTAAAGCACCTGGAGGCAATATCACCAGAAACATTTCATAAAAGATTTTAGTCATGACTGTCTTCTTGTCCATCAAGAAGAACATTTCATCAAGTGTTTGGTCAAGGATTTTCACTGACAAATTTGCTCTCAGCCAATCAAGTGCAAGGATTTCAGTAGCTTGTAGCAGTTGCCAGTGACTGACAAGTTTCATGAAATGCTGCCCAGGAATTAATCATCTCTTCAAAATATTCACCTGCACCTGCACCTAAAAGCTCTCGATCCTTGACCACCGAGTAGTTAATATTCACATGGCTAAAATCATGACTTCATTAATACTGCTACTTATGATAACGACAATCATAATCAAAACAATAACAAATCATTAATATCAGTTGTAAATCTTATGAACACTTTCATGGCAATAAGTACACGAAATGATATTTCTCACAGGGGAAGTTTCAACTTACCATCCAGGATGCAAGGGTTGAGAAAAGGATTTGAATTCCATGTTTTTTTCTTGATAACCTTACAAGATCAGTGATTGAATGACAAAAAAAAAAAAATGGAAAGTAGAAAGAATATGAAAGAAGAAGACATTCAATAATATAAAGTCATTAACGAAGCAAACCAAAATACAAAGAAGCCATAACAAAAACAAAATAAGTGCTGGAATGTCATGTAATGCAGCCGAGATATCACAAGCGAAGTTAAGTTTCTACTACTCCACTTACAATAATGTCCTATGAGGGGCAGAAATTGAGCTAATCTATCATTTGTAAATACTACTGTCTCAGGATTTCTCTTTTCTAAGCATGATTTTGTCCATTTTCTTACGGTGGAAAAGAAAAGCACTTTCTACACATACAAAACAAAGATGCATTGTAGAAACATATAAAGCACTTGAGCCCCCATCCCCTGTATGCAAGTACTATTTCAGTTAAGTGATGATTGTCATAAACATTCTTAAACACTTGATTGACTTATTTCCACTTTCCTTCAAGCGATATCTGATATATCTTCTGAAATCTTCCAAATTATATCAAGCCCTCATAAATCTCCCATCGAGTTTGTTCATGAAAAAAAAAGCACACATGAAATTATTTCTTACTTCATCAAAGATTTCTCTAGTCTTAACAACCTTTACCATATACAGTTAACAATTATGATATGAGGGCTGGAATTTCTTCTTCTGAAATCATTTTGAGCCAGAACTTAAGAGAAAGTCGGCATATTTTCTTCTTATCAATCCAATTTCATGGTAGTGTTTTTGTTGTATGATCTATCATTAATTACAGCAAAATCAACCTTTGCTGGGAGAACATGAAAAAGCTACACCTACACAGCACCACACTGAAATAACATTTTCAATTAATACACCGACATAATTTCAAAAATGTCTAAATTTCTTAAAACAGCCAACACAGCGATCATGTGTTAAGCCACTGAAATTACATTTGACCATTAGCTCACCAGCTAACCCAGAATATCTACAATCTCTGAGCTTCACTTGGTATTTCATGTTGTACTTCGAGTTCCCCTACTCTTTAAGAAAACACTGTTAACAACTAGAAAAGGAAAAGAACTCCATGTTCATTCTATATGTGTTGAGTAGCAGAATATTGCTTTACCTCAAATCTACAAAACTTGGTCAATTTACCACAGCATGCTACAAATATCACGGAAGGTAGATGCTAGACTATAAACATATTTCACCTCAATCCTCTGAATATGTTTACTTACTTACACTTTTACACTTTACTCCAATCTGACCAAAGTGACCTTTGAACCAAAGACCAAAAGTGACTTCCAAAGCTTTGTATCACTGTACTCTGAATACCTCATATCATCATCTCTACTGCTTGAAAGAGGCTGCTTTCATAGCAAAGGTCTGATAGGCCCTATGGAAGATTTCTGTAGGCCGAAGGGACATATAACCCAAAGGTTGCACAGAAATCACTTTACTGACGGGGTTGGGTTGAACTGCAGACGGAATAGCTCTGCAAAGGTCAAAAGATGTCTAAACTGATTTTAAACTGAAATGACCTTTGACCCTGAGGTCACAGGTTCCTACCCAAAACATGAATCACCAAGCTGTGTAGAACAGTGGCTTTGATGGAGGTCAGCCTGGCTGTTTGGGAAATATTCTTGCACCTTTGTAACTGACATGACCTTTGACAAAAAAGGTCAACATTTATTTCCTACTGGAATACTGACACTGTATGAAGATCTTATAGTGGAACTGCTATACAGGTGACTTGCAAAGGTGTGGTTGGAGGTCTGGAAGAATCATTTGATCTGAAATGACCTTTGACATAAAAGGTCACGGTTAACTTCTCCAGCTGAGTCGTGACAGAGAAGGTCTTGCATTGGGGCTGCTGGAGAGACGGCCCGGTGAAGATCTTTTATTTTCTACAACTTGAAGCGATCTTTGACACAGAGGTCAAAGGTTACTTTCCCAACTGAATCATCGCGGTGAAGGTCTCGTAGTAGATCTGCTGGGCCGGCGGTGGGTCAGCGAAGGTCAAGTTGGTGGTCTGAGAGAAGATGATCATGGCGGTGGTGAGGAAGGCAAGCCAGAGAAAGAAGCCCACGGCTAGACCGACGTAGCAAAGACGACGGGCCGTACCCGATGCCCGCTGGGCTCCTATGATATCACCGACAGATGCTCGGTCACGAACCTATGAAAAGGAACATCATGGGAGACATTCCAAGTCAGGCCAAGCCACACATGAATGAGAAAACTCTTAACTCCAGGCCGCCAAAAATGCACTTCTTAATTTCAAATTTATGTTGTTTTACAGTCAAACCTGTCTTAGCGACCACCTGCCTATAGCTGCCACCTGCTGTATACAACCACTGAACGCAATTCCCTCGAAGAGAAAAAAAGCATGTTAAAGAACCTGCCTGTCTATAGCAGCCACCTGTCTACACAGCCACTTTTTCAACTCCCTTGGGTGGCCGCTCTAGACAGGTTTGACTGTAGTTCGTTGCTCACTAGGATAAACAAAGTGCATGTAATATTGATACCATTATGAATTATCTTAATTCGGTCTGCCAGCTGCCATGGTAATTTTTTTTTTTAAATGAAAATAAATATATAAATAAATAAATAAATAAATATATAAATAAATAAATAAATAAATATATAAATAAATAAATAAATAAATAAACTAGAAAAGCACTCTGAGAGCGCAGACCTCCACCAAGCATGAAGCTTATTTCCACCATTACATTGATCTTGTTCTTCCACAGAGATATCATACGTATACACAACATTGGTGCTAAAAGTCGCCAGATTTCCAAATATAGAAGCCTTTGTTACGTCATATGCCTTCAGCTGCACGGCGCGCCTCGCCCCAGCAGAAACTAGAGTACGCACTTTAGTGCGCGCAGGCAAACCTCAAATACGCGCAGCCTGAACACCCAAGTTCATTGACCCTACCTGCCAAAACATCAAAAATCCTTTATAAATTCCCCAAAAATTATTGGATCATTACCAAAAGTTGATCGTTTGTTACTTGTGTCATTCTCAACCTTTCCTGCAAGTTTCATCCCAATCCGTTAACTACTTTTTGAGTTATTTTGCACACGGACAAACTAACTAACGAACGAACAAACACACAAACCAACGGTAACGAAAACATAACCTCCTCCCTTGGCGGAGGTCATAAATGAATCCCACAAACCTGTCTGGACTTGAGGATTGCGAAGAGACCAATTGGAGGAAAGAAGACCAGTAAGAAGACGGAGAGACCGAGGTAGTCCCTACAGGGAGGACCGTTGTACTGGACGCCGATCACTGAGATGTTGGACACCACCGGTCTCACCTGCAAAGCAATTTACCAGAGTTGGTCACAATAATCATCCATGAAGTAATTTACCTAAAAGGCCGGTCCTGTTACAACTAGCACAGTTACAATACAAAATAAAAATTCAGATCCCAAAATCATTAATATTCTGGTAAGAGGGTAACAGCTGTTACATTGTATTTTTCTTTATGAACAGAAATTTTCACAAATCAGGACAGAGATATTTTTGTGAGATGCTGTTCTTTGAAATTTGACCCCCAGGCTACAAAATGCACTAATGCCTGCCTGTTTATCAGAGTTTTGTGTGTTGCACAGCCTAACAGTGTTTAGCGAAGTTTGCAAAAATGAAACCCTTGCAACAATACCAGCTTTTTCAGTATTAAAAAGTCTACAATGCAAAATTTCCTTCAATAATAACAAAAGTTCCATGAAAAGAAAACTGCCAGTCCCAAGGACTTTACATTTTTTATGATAGGAGTCACCAGTACTCTGTTAAAACTTCTTAATGTTTAATGCCTTCTGATGTCAGGTGATTACTTCAGAAACTTTCACAGACTTTAACTCCTCATGTGCTATGGTGTAGAGCCCCTGTGTGTCATATTATTCTGAGATAGCAACGTAATGATTAAATGGAAAAACGTTTTCTTTTTCCAATTTATGTTACTTATAGATTTTTGTTACCCTGGACATGTAACAAGCAAAGTTGAAGAGAAAATGTCAAGCTTTGCTTTGATGTAAATTGTATGACAAATCGATGATTGCTTTTCTATCAAATGACCAGTAGTGGATACATTATTGTCAAGTCATGATTTTTGCAAACAAAACAGTGGCAGAAACTCAGAATTTACTTGCAAATCCAGTAAAGAAAAACCAATTGATAGTCAATCACCACATAAAATGCAAGCTACCTGTGACAGGAACAGACTCGCAAGAAACGCTTTCATTGTACTTCGGCATTTAACGATTTGTCTATCGTTTTGGGTGGGTTTGCATGTGTGAGCAGAATATGCAAAGTTGGAACTCCATCGACTGAGTCGGGCGTGCGAAGGTGGCACATAAAGGGTTAAAGCAAATTCTGTCATGGAAAGTTCTACAGAAGAAATCAGAGTCAAATTTGGCTCTGCTTTTCAACGGTTCGCTCAGGAGACTTGCACATACTACAGGGATTCAACGTTTATACTTACAGCCTGTGTGTAGACCCCTGGGTAAGTGGCATACGGAGATCTCTGCATCCCATGCTGGAAATTATTATCCTGAAGTCTCGTGTAAGCTGCAAAGTGTGAGACAAGAGATAAAAGTGAATCATAACAGTATACAGTGCCGTTGAACAGTTGTTTTGTAACCCTTTGGAATACTGCACTATAGTCACCAAGTGGCATGGACGCTGGAGTGTTTTCTGGCAAATTGGCTCAGATGTCCAGAAAGCAACCGTCATTGATTAGAGACCAGTGTTACCATTGCCTCCATGTTGCACATTTCTACACCTGAATCGAGTGGGCTTACTAAAGTTTACAGGATTAAAGGCGCATAGTCCCGGTAGGGTAGAGGGCGCTGTTGATGATTTTGCCGATCACCATTAGTGTTGATACAAAGATTGCCGAAGTACAGCTGTCATCAAGAGTAAAGCGCGTACAGTAGGTGTTGCTAAGTAACGTTGCCTTCGTTGTCTTCTCTGCGTATCACGCAGTCTGTAGAAATGTCAGGGTGCGTGTATGCGTTTCTTATTATGACATCACAAGAGAAGTTTGCTAAAGCTGTCATCCCCTCAGCCGAATTATGAGCCGAACTGTGATCGGACCACTGGCTACATTGGATCGGACTTCTTCGGACTCGGGGGAAGTGGGCCACAGCGTAAGCGCTAAAGAGGAGTCGATAGCGTAGGACTCTATAGGAAACTAGCGCGATGCGCCCGCGTACACACTTGACTAAACCAACGAGACCATGTGCCTTTAAAAAGTTTGTAATTCAAATACTGAATTCTGATTTAAAAAAAAAAAAAAAAGAGAAGCTAGCTACCCAAGTACCTACAATTTGTAGACACTTTGTAAGTTAAAGTGTCACATATGCCTGGCCCTCCAGAATCATTATCATCATTAGATTTAAAATCATCAATTTCTAGTACACCATCATCATTATTGACATGATTTTGGTCACGCATGTAACACTATTTAACAGTCATTAAAGAATGTGCAACATTTCAAACATATTTGACAAAATTGAGAAAAATGATTGGAAACATACATGGGTTATATAGATCTGACATCTAATTCCAAAAGCTGACATCGAAGCTATAGATCTGCACATACTGTAAAAGTGGAAATTTTCGTGGTGTTGAAATTTTCGCGCATTTCGCGCAACCAGAAACTAGCGCGAAAATAAAAGCTCGCGAATATTTTTGCTTGCCATAAGTTCCTGTGTGTGATGTCTTGATTCCGCGGAATTAAAAACACGCGAAACTCTTTTTACATGGCCAAGCGCGAAAAATTAGTTGCGCGAAAATATCTACTTTTACAGTACCCCTTGATATGTTACTGTAGCCCACCACACTCTGCGACCAGCCCGAATGCACTGGAGCGCAATGGAGCACGCCCTGGGGGGCGGGGTTGATCACACCCATGACACATACCTGGTACTTCAAAATAAATCAACAACAAAGCCAATCTTTTTATTTGACTAGGATGTCTAAATCCACAATACCTTCAACAAGTTCAACGTCTCCCATCCTTCTCACATTCTACAAAAATAACACTTTGAATCTCAACTCTCTACCAGATATTGTTCTGCCATGAATTAACAGCTTTCATACACAGTGACTGCAGATGACATTCCTTTGCCTGGACCAGTCCAAATAAGTTTTTTATCTAAACATTCTTGTCTATTTTGAACTGAAAATCTCTTCGTACATCAGTCATCTGTGACTATCGAAGCTCCCCATCAGCATGCAAATTAAAGGCTATTGTCAAAGAGAATCTAAAAATGTTAGAAGGGAGTGAACATATAAAACAAAACAAGGTAGAATCTAGTAAAAGGCAAGGTGATGCCCTGTGCTGTGCTGCCTGTATGTGCAGCAGCACTGTTAGCGTATTGCTTTTGGTATGTTGGTTACAAGTACTTTAATAGTTATCCGATCCAACACTACGCTACAGAACACGTACTGCTGCCTGGATGACATCCGTAGCGATGATGCGGCATCGCTGCGAGATGCCCAATCACTGTAATGAGGTTTTAGAAGTGAACAACGAACATGTTATCGTGATTAACATAGATCCCGTACAGTAGCCAAATACCGTTTTATTGTCTGATCACTGATACACTCCAACACTGTCCAACTTAAAATGGTGAATGATGATCAATACTTACGTGCAGACATTTTGGGCAGGTTTTCGTGATATTTTCAGCAAGATGGATGCAGCTCCACAAGATCCATTGGCTTGTTTCCGGCAGAAATAAATAATATTGGAATCGTTCATTACGATAAGGGGGGAACTCCACCATTAATCTATTCCAATTTCAATCCGTTATGATAATTCTTCGAATGGAGTCATCAATTGTAACTTACTCTGTCTAGTCTATATTTTTTTTAATTGTCTAAATCATTTTTGATTGTTTTTGCCTCAATATAGTAGATTACTGAATCGGAAATGATTATTATGCCACCTTTGTGGAATAGACGCTTCTACAGATGATGTCATTTTTCTCTCCTCGATCCTATCCTCCGACCGAGACCTCGCGCGCGGTGGACGCAACATTAACATCCGGATTGGATTCGGCAAATGGATGGATGTGGGAAGCTCCCATCAACTCTGCTCGGTGTGTGTGTGTGCGTGTGTCGTGTACTTCAATACGCGTGAATACATAAATAAGTGTGTGTATTGTTCGATATACAAACGCGAGTCATTACGTAATGGCTACCCTTGATGTACAGTAACTTGATGGAAGCTGGAGAATGAGACTCAATACGAGGTTGCCGAAGGATTGAGGGTGAGTCTAATCTGGTGTCGTCAGGTATTCCGGGTCTACTGTGTTTATTCACAAAGTACCGGAATAGGACTCTCTCCTCTGCACTGTCGAGTTCCACAAGTTTAGTTTTTAAGTTATAATGTCTAGTCCCATGTATATAAAATCACGTTTTGTTTGTAAATGATTTTAAATTCTCTGTGTTAGTTAACCCCGTCGCGGGGCGCTGTAACATATTTGTCCGTATGGGGTCGCTGCTGCGGTTATGTGTTTAGTAAGCTGTGTCGTATTAACATCGAAAGAACACTGCCACCTACCTAATCATTACCCGAGAACCGAGTTCTGAAAAATCATCATCATGTTCATATCCTGCTGGTTTGGCTGTATAAATGTCTTGAAACTTCAGATCTTATTCTTAAACTTAGCATTGTTTACCATCCATGCATTTCCCATTTGGCATTGTTTAATGATGTGACACATTGCCTAAAATTTAATTTTAACTTCTTAGAAATGGAATAGAAACTAGACCATTTCTAGCATTGCTTGCCTTTCTTTATAGGCTTGCTTGACTAGGTTTTAGTTGTACAGTGTATTAGCTATTATTGTACAGTGAACTAGGAGCCTTTCTTCTATTTCTTTCTCTCATACTGTTCTTTCTCACCATCTTTCATTGTTGCTATCCCCTTCTGTGTTTTTCTTTCTAAAGCAGGCCACCGCACACTACACGATCAGACTGGTCTTAAAGTCTTAAGCCAAGCTGGGTCTTAGAAGACCGGTTGTACGACCGGACACCGCACACTGTACGACCGAGTAGGCTTACGACTATAAAGTGCGCACAGTGCGCACTGTGTGCGCTTGCATTTTACTGCATTGTGAATGGCTGAAAGCTCACGACTGGTCGTAGAAATTCAACATGTCAAATCTCTACGACTGGCGCTAAGACCCAGTCGTACGACTAGAAAATGGCAAGACTGTGACGTCACACTTCTAGTCTTAAGGTCTTAAGACCGGTGAGTCGGGGCAAAATCGTGTAGTGTGCGGCGGGCTTGAGCATCACCTGTGTACATAGCATGACGATGTATGTTTTGTTGTGTGAAATAGAGAAAAGTTTGTTAAAACTTTATTGATATTTCTTTGTGCATGAGACCCAATATTCAGCTCGGCTTACTGGGGATCCTCCTCTACGTATGGTGCCTTGACTTTTTTTTCTTTTATTATGTCTCCGTTCTCTGTCACAATGATTTGCTTACCTTTCACGTTACGTGCAAAATCAGCCATGAACTATTATGAACCATGTGTATATTCCTGACAGTGAACATAGTTGATTATTTGTACCATACAGAAACAATAAAATGAAATGAAAATAAATCATCTTAACTTAAATTCAAGGTTCACAAGTAAATTATGGCCATCAAACATGTTGTAATAAGAATCCATAAATTTATTGCCTCTACTTATTTTTAAAGTTGTGAATTGACTGACTCGATTGGGGGTGGGGGAGAGAAGGGCGAAGTGTAAGAGCTTTCACTAGGTTATAACCTCGGTTACAGGAGACCAGCCAAGCTTGCTGTTTGCTTTCTTCTTTAATATGGTGGTTTTCCATTTCGTCAGCCACAGCCATAGGTCTAGGTCTTACTAAATAACAACTAGACACCTTTTTAGAAATATACAGTTTTTCACTTACAGATTAAATTGAACAAAATGGAAGAAGTTTATGATATTTTATTAGTAATGATGTATAAGGAGCCCAATAGGGAAGCCGGAATATGTAATACAGACCCATTGTCAGTGGAGAGTCTAGTCACTCCACTGTTTGCTTGTTTATTGTTGCTTTTTAACGGTGTTTCTCCTTCTTCTTTTTTTTCTTCTTTTTTTTTTTTTTTTACCAGAGACGAGAGTGTAAGGTGCAGTATGGACCTTATCAGTAAGGAAAGTATACGACAGAAAATATGGAACTATCTTGAAGAAAATGACATCGCTGCTTTCCCACGGCCAGTTCACCATCGCATACCAAACTTCAAGGTAGGTGGGAATCTCGTATCTAAACCTCTTCCGGGGGGTGCTATATTCCCAGATATAATATTAAAAGACGAAGATAGCAAGTAATTGAAGATATTCTTGACTGTGAAACAGACATCCAGAGGTTGAATCCTGCGGAGTGCTTACGTCCTTGGACAAGATGTTTTTACCCATCATATGTCCCTCTTGATCCAGGTGTAAGAATAGGAACCCGGCATTGATTGGTTGGGTAATGATTATTATGGCATGGTGCTGTGGAAGAATGGTTAACACTAAAGAGGCTTCCTTTGTAAAATAAGAGCATTACTGAGTTATCATTATTATGATTCTATAAAATATTAAGTTACTACCGAGTCTACATTACAGCTTCAAAGGTAGCAAACATGGACCTCACTTTTTCATGTTAGCTTCACCCATACATGTACTCCAGAGCTATCATACATGTACTTGGCAAGTGCTCATATTATTGTAGAGTAGATGAAAATATTTAGGCTGCATTTAATAGGCCTATGATATGGAGATTGCAGATGTAACAACATGAATAAAAATATGTTAGTTTTAAATATTATTGGATTCTTTCCTTTAGAGGATGAAGTCTTTTGTGGTCTGAGTAAAGAAAAACAAGTGAGATGTATTATGGATGGCTCCAAACCTTACCTGCTCCAGTGAGAGAGAAGGATTGAGTTTTCATGTAACATCTGATGAATATTGTACAATGATTGCACTTGTTCTAGAAAGTCTGGAAAGAGAGAGACAATGTCCCCATGATAATACATGTATTGTTTATATCTTTTATCCAGGTAAAAAGTTGAATGCACCATAAGAAAGTGCTGTTGGATTTCAATTAGTTTCATGAAAAAAGCTAGTGAGAGAGGTCAACAGTGTGTTACAATGGAAGATTAACAGGACTTCTGTATATAAAATATTGATTAGAAAACCTACTGAACTGAGAAGACACTGTTACACAGATGTACAAATGTATTAAAGTCTGTGCTATGCCAGGTAATTATTACTCATCTAGATATTCCTTTCCTCTTTGATTCCCATCTGCCCCCCCCCCCCACCACCGCCTTCCCCTACCTAGGGGGCAGCAGCTGCCTGTGATCGTCTCCAGTCCATGGAAATCTTCCGTAAGGCGAGAACTGTCAAAGTGAATCCAGACAAGCCCCAACAACAAGCTCGCTTTATGGCGTTTGAGGTGAGATTATGAATCCAAGCATTTCATTTTACCAGTACAGTGGAACTTTGTTGTAAAGAGGCCAGATACAATTGTATTACAACACTCCCTTTTAATAAGGTGATTTTTCAGGTCCCACCTCTTGATTTTGTACCCTGATGTAGCGATAAACCTGACGCTACTGTAATTTTCATAATTTGAAGTGTTTTGTTGTAATTAGATTCTCTTCCGTTAGGTGTATCCTCGATTGTTGTGTTTCTCAGTTCTCACTTATAAAGTGTTATAGAGACTCCTATATCAGGGTCTCCTGTCTCTATATTTCTGTAAATGTTGACATCAAGAACACGTTAATAGAGAACTGCATTTTCAGAAAATGGAAACTTGCTTACACTTTTATTTTTTTTTTATCTGTACTTTTTGTTTTGTTACTTTATTCCATTACTTTTCTGTTGTTTTTTCTTCTCTCTCTCACCAGCCCTCCAATACCAACCTCCCTGTATTATTTCAGCCCCCCCTTTTTTTTATGTATAGGAGATATGACAAGGAAAACAATGGTTATGATTGTTACAAATGAGAAGAGCACAGCATTGATAAATCTGGATGATGAAAGAAATTGCCAAAATGAAGAATTACACCATGTTGAGTGATGACTCAACTATTCTTCCGACTGACAGTCACATATCAACTTTTTCCTGGAACAATATTAGACAGTTACGCAGACACAAAGAATAAGCAAAATATGATTTATGAAGGGTAGATTAATTTCAAACTGGTTCAGCAAATAACTTTTTTCCAGCTTTCTGAAATATTATCACGTATTCACAGGCAAGGAAAACGCTCCTCGTCCCGACCCCTCGCCTTAAATCGGGTCTCTTCAACCGGATTGATCCACCTCATGGAGCTAACAAGAACATGCTCAGAACATGCTCCTCCTCTCAGGTAACTACGGAGACCTATTTAAATTGGTAGCCCCACCCCCTCGCACATTCAGACTGTTGTTGTTGTTTTCTTTGTTTTTGTGTTTAATGTAAATATTTTCATTGCTAATGATTGTGTTCACTTGTTGAAATATTTAGTTGGGGACTACCATAATTTTGTGCTATTTGTGCATACAGTATGTAGGTACACTAGTGTATAGTGAGGTGCCCGCACCTCGTCAGGGGCCCAAATACCGTCACCCCGCTTAAATTGTTTTGAGCGCACTAAACAAAAATGTATGCCCGGGACTGTGTTCTGTACGCTTGAAACTTGGCAGGGCTACCACAACCAAGCAAATTGTGGTGAAAACCGAACAGTTTTTCGCGAAAATCTGAAATTTTCATAGGGCTATAGGAATACGTGTTATAAGTCACCCGCACGCATCTTTTACGTGTATGTCTATGGGAACATCACGGTCACCCGCACACGTCTTTTACGTGCTAAGTCTATGGGAGAGCGGGTGACGAGTTGCGGGCCCCTTCCTTAGCGCGCAACTTTTTCGCATCGTTTGCGTTTGATGACGATAGCTGCAAATTTTCAATATCGATCAGTGAACTTGTGATTCCATTGGAATTTTCAGCATTTTTCCTGTATGTGATTTGGATTTCAAAGAATTTAAGTGGCGACATGTGATTCAAATATGGGCAAACATTAACTATGACGAGGTGCGGGTCACCCAAGTATACCTCTATCTATTAATTGTCCAACGTGATTTACTATTCATCATGATTTTCATGTGCATTACTTCTACTTCTGGTAGTATACTGTAAAACGAGGAATGTTCGCATGCATGTTAATATCGCGACTTTTGCGAGAGCCAAGTTTTGCAAAATTAAAATGCATGTGAAAGTTCTTGTCTACACTATACGCATTGAATGTTTAATAGAGGCAACTCGACACGGAAATATTGTGCCACGAAAAAGGCCGTCAGCTCCAATTCGCGAAGATTTCATGCCGCAAAAGTATCGTGTTTAACAGTAATAAATTTGTTAACTTTGTTCCGTCTGCAATGTACATCGATACCTACTTTTGTTTTCAAAAGCACTATTGTAAATATTCCCTGTAATCTTTTTTATGCCTCCGCCAACGAAGTGGCCGGAGGCATTATGTTTTCGAGTCGTCCGTCCGTCCGTACGTACGTCCGTCCGTCCGTACGTACGTACGTCCATACGTACGTCCGTACGTACGTATGTCCGTCCCGTTTTGTTTTTGTCGATATCTCAAGAACCGTGTGGTGGTTTTACATCAAACTTGGTATGAGGGTATATCCTGGGGGGATAATACTTTGTTTGGATTTTAGGGTCAAAGGTCACAGGTTATTTTGTGAAAAAAAAGGTTGAAAATTCATGTTTTTCTCCATATCTCGCAAATGGTTCAAGGTATCTTCATGGAACTTAGTATTATGCTTGTTCCAATGGGCAGTAATTATCTAGGGAAGTTGGGGGTCATGGTTCAAAGGTCAGAAGGTCAAAGGTCAAGTTCAACTCCTCAAAATATCACTACTTTCCTTATATTTATGCAATGCCTGAAGGGTTTTGTTTTTTTTAACTTGATGTATACATGTATTACCAAATATATATTCTGTGGGAAGTTTCTTGCCAAAAGGTCAAAGGTCAAAAGGTCAAAGGTCAAGTGAAAGTGCTGAATTGCACTTTTTCCTCCATGTCTCAAAAGTAACTCAAGGTATCATCATGAAACTTACGTATTTATGCATGTTCAACCTAACAGTGATTCTATTTGGAACTGTGAGGTCAAAGGTCAAAGGCCAGGTTTAGATAATGCTATTTTTCCATTTGATACTGAAATCATACTTTTTTTCAATACCTTGAAAATTACTCAATGCATAAACTTATAAAAGGGTCAAAAGTCAAGTAAAAATCATCAGTTCCCCAAATACCTGCACTCTGACATTTTACTCATTCATCCAATTGAACCTAGTTGTAGGAAAGTGAACATTCAGCATATTTGTGTCAAACCTGTCATTTTAATATTTTGCCAATTGTGTGAAACTGTCATCACACATTGTCAAGACATTGTACTATAGATCTATTAGGAGAACCATGCATTATGGCGGAGGCATATCAGTCGCCGTAGCGATATATCTAGTTTTTTTTTGCTATGTTTATTGTCAGTGTACTTGCTGTAAGTGTTCTCCATTATTGTGATCATCGTTACTTCTTCATCTGCTATTGCTATCTGATGATCATCTTTCTTTTAATACTGAACAATTTATTCCCTGCAGGGTTTCAGGCAGTATAGTACTCCCATTGGTCTCAAGGCAGAGGTCAAAGTTGACTTGGTCATCATTGGGTCAGTCGCCGTCTCGCCAACAGGTCAGTTTCGGTGTGCAGAGGTGAAACCCTTTGGCCGGAATTCACGTAGGTGGTACAAATTAAACCATGGTTTAAACCATGGACAAAAACCATAAAGCGCCAAGTGTCGCATGGAATATTTCGTTACAAAATCAGTAATTTCGTTGATGAAATGATTATTTTGTATTAAAACGAAATGACAACATTTCGTAACTAAATGAACAGTTCGTCCACAAAATGATAATTTCGTTAACGAAACGGTCATTTTGCCGATGAAATGACCAATTTCGTAATGAAATATTCCATGCGACACTTGGCGCTCCATGGTTTTTGTCCATGGTTTAAACCATGGTTTCATTTGTACCACCTTCGTGAATTCGGGCCTTTGAGTGCTTTTATAGTGCTGATTGACACAGAAAATCTCACTGCATTGTACACACTGTCCACAGTCCCCAGCACAGGTCTCACCATTTCCAAAAGGCAGGATATGCTAATGGAGAGTAAGATCAAGAAGTGTTTCAATGTGTTGTGTACAGGGGGGAATAATTCTGATAAACTTTGAATGAATTGGAAAGTTATGACCATATCATACATTGTGTTACCTAAAAACCATGACAATTACATGTACCTTGTTTTATTAAGTCTCTCACTATATCAGGGTACAAAAATACAGAAATATAAAAGAGTTATGGACTAGCAGAATCACCTTTTCATGAAAGGTTTTTGTTATATAGAACATCTTTATAGTGAGGGTCCTCTGTTAATATCCAGTGTATACCCTTTGACCCTTCCTTACTACTTCCCGTTCTCTAGGCCTTCGAATTGGTAAAGGTGAAGGCTATGCCGACATGGAGTTTGCCATGATGTCTTCCATGGGAGCTGTGACCCAGGAGACGGTTGTCGTGACGACGGTACACGACTGCCAAGTGTTGGACGACATGCCTGAACACCTGTTTGGTGAGCATGACCTCAGCGTGGACTATATCCTGACCCCAACGCAGACCATTCAGTGTGACAACCAGCGGGTCAAGCCAAAGGGCATAGCCTGGCATCTCCTGTCGAAAGAGAAATTCTCCGAGATACCGATCCTCCGAATCTTGAGGAAGGAGGAGGCTGAAAGGGGTGTGGATGTCAGGCTGAAGGAAGAAGTGCAACATGTTCAAGAAGGAGGGGTGGTAGACTCTGACCAAGCATTTTGTGCAGATGACCCACATGACCTGTCTGCTACCAAGGAGAAGACTTCCTCACGAACAGCTGGAAGAGAGTCTAGTGAACCAAGGGGTCGATCTGAAAGACTGAAAAGTTCCCATCAACAGTACAGTCATGAAACCAGACAGGATGAGAAGAAAAGAGGGCTTAAATCATATCACAGCAGTGACCGTTTCACTGACCATGATGATTTAGGGATAAGTGTCAGCAATGGGGATGGTGAAGACAGAGGAGGTCATAATAGACTGTCAGGTCAAAGGTCAAAGGGCTCAAAGTCTGCCAGTGGACGGAGACGGGACTTGGGTGGGATGTTTGCATGGAATCAGCCAGGAGGAAACAGTCGGGGAGGAGGTTGGAGATGAGGTGACCCTCTCACGAGAGAGCTGAGTTTACCTTCATCAAAAGGAGATGACTTTACCCTCCTTGAAGGGAATGGGTGGTTGCCTCCTCTAAACAAATGGAGGTAAATTTACCTTCTTCAAAAGGAGATGAGTTTTCCCTTTCAATGGGAAATGAGGTTGGGATATAGATTAACCTTCGTCAAATGAGGTTAAATGAAGCAGACTTTTTCCTCCCCAAATGGATACAAGTTTACCTTCATCGTAGGGAGATGACTTTATCCTCCTCAAAAGGAGGAGAGGTTGCCTCCTCCAAACGAAATAAATGGATATAAGTTTACCCTCTTCAAAGGGAGATGAAGTTGGCCCCTGAAAGGGAGATGAGTTTCAATACCCTCCTCAAATGAGGCTGAATTTTCCCTCCTCAAATGATGAGTTTACCGTCATCAAGGGGAACTGAGGTTGGCCCGTTCAAAGGGAGAGTAACGGTAGTTTACCCACCTCACTTCTAAATTATCCATTGAAGTCAAGTACCTTGGTATGTTTAACCCCTAACCCTAAGTAGGCCGGTCTATGTATGTAGGTTATAGCCACCACCCCCCCCCCCCCCCCCCCTTCCAGATCACCATAAAAGTCGGTACACCCATTGCCTGCTGCACAATCTACAAAAATTTGTTGTCGACTCTGTTCTGAGCATCAAAATATGTTACCAATATACTTGATAAATAAAAACAAAAATAAGCATGCTTTTACCAAATTTGATATAAAACACAACTTGCATAATTGCAATTGCGCATGAATTCACATTTCTTAGCAATTTTTGGTTCAACACAGAAAGTGAAATGTATTTATGCTTCACTCTTAAATTACAGTGTACCATGAAATGAGAGGATTTACATTATAATCACTACTTTTATGTTATGTATTCAAGTTTGTTATTCAGGTTTATAATCCCCATATGCTTGAGTATTTGTGTAAGTTCTCAAGGTCAGTGTTATGGTCAAGCTAACAGTGTACTGTACACTAACGTTCTTGGTGTCTTTTTTTCTCACAATCATTGTTAAACAGGAATATCTTGTTCAAATCAGGACCTGAAATGCATTACAATTACCTTGTTACATCAGGATTCTCACTATTATCAAATATTGTATTAATTTCTGTAGGTTTCTTACTGTATGTCCAAATTTGATAAAACTTCTATAACTCTGTTCACCTAACTTAAATCATTAACCCATTGAAGACGAGTCCCGAGTATACTCGGACAGATGTCTATGGGAAATGCCTGTTGTAGCGAAATCAGTCTGTCCTCAACGGGTTAAAGTCCACTTGTTGAATTGTAGAGGTGTTATGGATTTTATCACTGGATGAGGTCTCTGCTTAATTGGCCACCAATTTTACCTTGCTGTAATTGGTACCTCGCTGTAAATGTACGAAAGATGAGGCGGGGTGAGTCAAGCTGTGGAAAATCAGGAATGCCAAAGATTGTTGTAAGCCAGCTTATTGTTTTAACTGGTTTCTCTGCAGCCTGTAACACATTACTCCAAAGTCTGGAGAGTCTGCCAAATCTATACTGATCAATTTTATACACCCTCAGTTAGGGAGCAAATACCATGAAATGCAGGGGGGGGGGGGGGCACCAAGTGCGCCCCTCTTTTATTTTTTTTGTTAAAAAAAAAAAAAATGGGGGTGCATGCCCCCCCACCCTTTCATTTTGCAAAGGCGCCTCCCCTTTGTGGAATTCCTGGATCCGCCCCTGATAATGGGCATGTAGGCAATTTGGTACAACATGCTGCTAAACATTGAGTATATCAAGCAGTTCCCAGCCTTTTTGCAGGCCTTCTTACTTTAATATTTGAGACTACCACTGTAGGGTACTAACATGACAGAGAGCAGAGTGGTCCGCGTCTGAGTCCAAATCTGTCACAGTGTCAACCCTCGTCTCACTGTTAGTCTTGAATAAAATGTGAAAGTGCAATTTATAAACCCATGTGGCCTTTTCTTCAAGGCTTGTCAGTTCATAGATTTTTTTATCAATACCAAGGTATGACAATCCTCACAGTGTTAACACTTTCATTTGAACACACTTGGGTAGTAGTTTGCCTGCAGAAGGGAAACAGTTTATATTATTTACACCAAGTGATTATTGATTCAAATAATTGAAAAGCATGTTTTCAAGAACCTGTGACATCGTAACAAAGAAAAGTTTATATGATTATTCATTAAAATCATTGGCTGAAATACAAAAGTTACCCATAATAATTTTTGTGTTTGTGCGTGTTGTTTTTGGATGTGCATAAATGTTCATCTATGGGAATTTGATGTATGTGAGAGGTGTTAATATTGAACATGAATGTCACTAAATAGAAGGGATGCTATTAGGAAGGCACATTTGCATCAATAATGAATTTTATTAAGAGGGTTATATATAATATGTTGATAGAGTAGTATCGACTGAAAGAAAGATTGTTACAAATTTTATCACAAACCAAGGAGAGTGCCACAGAGAGGAAATGAAATAATGTTTTATCCTATTAACTTTAAAGGAATGGTACAGTATTGGTGGAGATGAAAATTGGCGAGATTTTGTGAGATACCCCCCCCCCCAAAAAAAAAAAAAAAAAAAAACACTTGTGAAATAGCACAGAGCATACCATTTGAAGAGGAATTCACAGTTTATTTGATGAAAATTGGGTTTGGAATAGCTGAAAGATCCAAAAACAAAGTAAAACAAAATGATCGTACAGTAAAAAATGTGGGTCCCACACTTTATTAGGATCACTCTTGATCTGTTTTGGATATCTCAGTCATTTCAAAATCAATTTTCATCAAATAAACGTTGAAATCCTCATGGAATTACAAGTATGTGTAGTCATGCTCTTTCATATTTCATTAGAGGTTCTCACTATCTCACCAAAAAAAAAAAATGATAAAAACCTTAAGTTAAGTCTCCACCAAAACGATATACGATCCCTTTAAATGTGGTTGCTTGGAAACAAGATTGATAGCTCAACAAAATGGCATACCATGGTAAATATTCTTTTATTTTCGAAGTGATAAATTATGCCAAATAAACTCATAACAGCAACAAAAGCAAAAACCAACAGCATAATTAAGCAACAGTCATGTCATATCCGATTTTGAAAGAAAAAAAATCAACAACTTTCATTGTCTTTAACTTGTCAAATGTACAACCTAGTGAGATGTGACTTTTTTCAAATATGTGGAAAGCTAGGAAATCTGAAAATTACAAAGATTAGTTCAGCTATTACAGATTATCATTATTTTGTACGATATACATGTGTTTGTAATACAAAATGCCTACCTTTTCTTTCCTTTTTAAGTAGAACTATAATGATGCATGAATGGATGTTGGGGCAGTATCAATTGAAATAATGCTTGGTAAAAGCAATAGAAGATATTATGAGTGGTTCTACATTTTAAAAGAATCGGAATTCGAGTAATCTCAGAAGCAACGGGTTATTTTAAAATATTTTTGTTCATTAATTTGTATTCCTTCCTGGCTCTCTCTTCCCCTCCCCCCTCTCTAGTCTTTGTCTTCTTTCAATCCTCAGTGCCCCGTCTAGCTGGCTCTTTGTTTATACTGTATAGTGGACTCCCATTATAAGGAAGTTCTCGGGACCAGCAGTTTTCTTTCGGTATATCAAAAATTTGTCATACCAATCAAATAAACAATAAACATACACCATGTGGAGAATGTTGCTGGATGAATTTTTACATGTACTTCGTTGTATAACCGTGGAATTTCATTTTAACTGTGTTCGTTATAAACGGGAGTGCACTGTACCGACGATATTACTGTACGCGGACGAAGGACCTACTACTATACTCAGGCCAGGGGAGATTAATAAACTATCTATTCAAACCTGAAATTAATAAAGTAATGCAATGTATCGACATAATAAGCACTGATATAATCAGTAATCAGTAGCAAAAGCCATGACCGAAGACATGGGCATACAGCTATATTATTCAGGATCCATCTTGGATTCGAACCTGATGCGGGGTGGGATAGCTTATTATGAGCCCTCTAAATTTGCCCTCAACAGATCTATCAATCATTCAGTACCCCTAGTCCATTAGAAAAGAAAAACAAAACAAAACGGAGGAAGTGACCACGAAAAAACAACACCGTAAAAATTCCACTGGACTATTTGCTGATTCGTTCATTATTATTCCTCCTTTTTCTCATACCGGGACAAGCTTTTAGACCAGGGGGCATTCATGAAGCATTTTGGTCGGACATTTTTCTGACAAACTGTTACAAGGTACTGAAATCCTTGCATCTGATTGGCTGAGAGCGAAGATGTCCGACAACTTTGTCGGACAAAATGCTTCATGAAATGCCCCCACTACTGTTTTCTCCCCTTTCCATCTCTTCTTTTTCTTTATTTTTCACCTCCTTTTTCTTCTTCTCCTTATTCTTCTTACTTTCTTTCTCTTCTTTTTTCCTTCTTTATTTTCTTCTCCTTCTATGCTTTCTTTCTTCGCTATCATTCCCTCCATCAGTCTTCATCTTCCTCCGACCTCCCCGTTTATCTACTCCTCGCACCTCATCCTCCCCATCCTCCGGCAAAGCAAAGTTTGAGGGCAGCATTTATGAAATTAATCCCAATGATATACCAAAGTAGTGGTGCGCTACTATCTCCCATGTAACGCTCTCCCTCACCACGCACCGAAGTTACCAATAGCACCACGCGCACACAGAAGACACGCGCGCTCTGTGTGCGTATGTAATACGTTTGTGAAATGCTCTGTGGCAGTCATCGAATCCATGATCCAGTCGACTCGCACATATCACAGTACAGTACAGTAAATGCGTATTTAGGTACAATACGCACGTGTACGAATCATTTATATGTACGCACGCACACATTAAAATTGAAGAACATATCTTAGCCTGTGGTCATCGAAGTCGAGACCTGTGTTTGTCTTGTGGCCAGCTTTTTCTCTGTTTTCGAAATATTGAGATTAAGGTAAATATTTTCATGAATATATTTGTCATCATGTAGAAAAGTTAATAATTTCTGAAGTCTACATCAGCTGTGTTCTTCGTTATTTCCCACGAAAATGAAATGAAATTTTGCCGGTATTGCGCCGAATGTGTGTATGTGCGCGCGTGTCTTATCATTGAAAGCTCGGATGTGATGTGTATTGTCTATGGCGGGTTAGAAAGTTGAGTGGAAAGAGGAGGTTGTTGCTCTCTTGATTTTGGCCGGGTGTAGCGGGCTAATCATCATCCTTTGCACCGGTCATGTCAAAAGTGTGTGTTCCAAAGTTTAAGTGACCGCGCGATTTTCGAAGAGCACCATGATTCTAGTCTAGATGGTCTAGATAAATGAATATACTTCAACCTATGCTTGTTGAGAAATTCTTCTGTACATCTGTCATTCACTGGTAGACTAACAAAAGTTAGATTAGACTAAATCTAGTCTTACTCTTAATTTTGTGGCAATTGTGCATGTCTGGCGTTTGGTTTTTAGTGTATGATAAAGTGGTTAGCATAGCATTATTAATAGCAGGTTACAAAACCAAGCTGAAAAGTGAAATCGACAGCTGGACATTTATGATTATGAAAAACTTAGCTTTGTATTTAATTGTAATTGTGGCTGCATTCAAATCGAGATCTGTAATTAACTCTCTAGTAGATGTATGGTAGTAGATCTAGAACACCTACTAGATCTGGTGAAAAAGTATGACATTTGATGAACATTTTTAGATTATGAGATTTCTCCATAGCATGAATTTTTCCCGAGTAAAGTTGCCTCTGACATTCAATGCATTGATGTCTATAGTATAGGTCTAGGTAGACAGAAAGATCCGTCTGTCCGGAGGACTCTTTTGTATTTTGCCATTAACGCCGTCCTCCGTAGACAGACGGAAGGTTGTAGTACCCATTGCTGTGTGGATGTTCTTAACCACTGTCTCTATGGAAAATTGGGTGAGGTACCTCACCCTTCTCGATTGCGTCTAATTCACGGCCCTAGGTCGGCAAATTTATGCTTGAATAGTTAAATCAACTATTCAAGAATAGACTACACTCACCAGATTAATGAATAATCCAATATTTCGGTCGAATTTTCAACGCAAAACACACATCAACCAGCCCGTCGCGTCGTCACGTTCAAATTGTAGAAACATACAGTATGAATCTATTAGCCAATCACATGCGAGGTAGTTTCTACGTGTTTTTTTTACTTAATAAAGTACCTCGCATGTGATTGGTTTACAGATTCAAAATGGCGACCTACTGCTAGCGAACGGCGATGTTGCGATATATATGGATAACATTTCTGCATTATAACCGCGTTACTGTGAGTATTTCGATTGCAAAATGTGAGAAATTAACCCCAAACATTGCTGCATAATGTGTCATGTCATGTCAAACTTGTTTGAATGTAAAAAAGCTGTCTGAAATTTGGTTTATCGTAACGTTTGATCTGTGCGCTACTGCCACACAGGAGCTGGCATCATTGACTTCGGTCTGTATACGGAGGGGATCCGTGAAGCCAGACGCAGTCTCCGCGGAACATTCCCCGACGGACAGATACAGACCGATCTTTCGGTCAAAGGTCTAGGTAGACGAGATCTTCAGCCTGCTTTTTTAATTTTTGCGAAACTTGGCTCTCGCGAATTTGCAAAATTAAAATGCATGCGAACATTTCGCGTTTCACACTTTATGTATGGTAGGTCTAGCTACAGTAAGAGACTAACAGTACTAAGTAATAATGTTACACTACAGCAGCGTACAGGCAGGGTCACTTCCGAGCAACATCTTTGTTATAGAGTCTACCGTGGTAGTGGTATTGCTAATATTGTCGCATGGTGTTTGTTAGAACGTATAGAACCTAGATATTCAACTCATAGTTTTTTAGTTGCTCTGGAATCAGTGAACTTGTAGATGCTGATAATGGAGGGGGGGGGGCAAGTATTATTGGTCTGGACAAAATTTAGAAGAACGGATGCATCAAGTGTAAGTTTGATGCCAAATTCCACGCCAGGTGGCTATATTATGGGGTCATGACCAAGACCCAGCCAACCTAAAAAGTGTTGAATTTATCTTTGTACAACCTAACCAGGCCAGATTTATTTATCATTATAGTGGTATTTTCTAGGTCTTTTCCCTCTTTTCTCACAGGATAGTTCAATATCTTTTTTTTTTCTTTTTTTCTTTTTTAAATATTAAACTGCACTGACAGCAGAACTTCAATTTTCAGCAAAGTTTGTCTCTCTGCTGCTATGGGTTGATGCTTGTGACAGAGAGCTCTGCCAATATACTTTATGTTGTCAATAAATGACCTGATGTTAATGAGAATTCAGAAGACTTCCGTTGCTTGGAATTGGTGATACTGGCATATTTCAACGCTCAGAACTTACGGGTAACTGTTTTTGATTTGTTTTTGTTTATGTGTGAGTTTTTCTTTTCTTTTTTCATTTTGTCATTCATTTGCTGTTGTGTTTTTTCCATCACCTGTTAGGACCCACAATGGACCAGTCTGACCAGGCTATGGACTCGGCGAGTGAAGCTGATGAGATAGAATCGGATTCTGTTTCCATGGAGACCGATGAGGAAGATGAGGAAGATGACAGTTCCTCCATGGATCAGGATCAGCCTGAGCAGTCCGAGAGTACGGCCGAAAGATCAGGTGGTAGGTAGAGCCTGGATACCTGTAGGCAGAAACCATGGTAGAATACTGGAAAAGACTTCCTTTAAATGTGACCCGCTACAACAAAATGGTCCTAAAGTCGCGCACGGTCGAAGCCGTGAAAATCGAGTTTGAAGTCAGAGCATCAAAATTGGTCAAAACTTAAGATTTTCTGAATTTGACATATTATTAGAGTCGGACATGTCTTCTATCATCTGTCAAATTTTTGAAGGAAAATGATTAAAGGAAAGACCAAAAAATAGCGTTTTTCTGGGCCATGTTTTTTTGCCGTTTCAACGAAGCAGAAACGGGTTCAAACATTTGGATTGAGCGCCACACGTAGGCTCCGCCCCTAACAACAACCAGAGTGATCTCATTGGTCAGTTTGCTGCTTGCCGCTAACCGAAGCGTGAAGCTCGCACACTGTTCAGTCGACTGGTGCGTGCTAGCGGGGTGCGCTATGCATCCTGGTCACTGATTGGTCGGTGAGGAGACCGCCGACGCTGTGTTTGAATGAGCATTTCGGGGGTTGCTAGGGCTTACCTTCTATTGTCCGTTGGTGAATACTGACTTGCGTGTCCCTTGATCGTGATTGCTTCGCAAGGAGAACTTTAAGGGCGCTTTTCTCGAAACAGTGATTTCCCAGACGTCTCGATATGCTCTCTTTTAAACATCGATATCTCCGCAGGCGATTATTTTTATAAGATGTGTTATATATCAATTTAAAGCAGAATGATTAGGGAATTGTGTCATGCAATTTTCAAATAATCGACCGTGCCCGACTTTAGGACCATTTTGTTGTAGCGGGTCACAAATGTCCCCACCTTCTCCTAATTTTGCCACACCACATCACCCTACACTGCCCTTCCCTTGCTAGCTTAAAGAGATGGTGTAATATTGGTTGATAACTTTTAACAAGTTATATACCAAGAAATCACCCTTTAAGTGGAATTCAAAGTTTATTAGAAAACTGGTTTTGGAATGGCTGAGATAACCTAATACAAAGTAAAACAAAACTTTCCTAATAAAGGATGGGTCCCACCTTTTATTACAATTGCTCTGTTTTATATATATCTCAGCCATATCAAAACCTATTTTCATCAAATAAAAGTTTAATCCATCTTGGAGTTATCATGCTCTTTCATAACTCAAAAGAGGTTTGTCATTATTTCACTAAAACATGTTAGAAATCTGGAGTTAGGTCTAAACCAAAAACTACTGGATACGATCCCTTTCAAATTTGTTGGATCTCTGGATCTGGATTGATTAAGCTGAAAAACTCTGGATAGAGAGTCACTCAGCGCTGTGATGTGATGTGCAGCTAATCACAAGCGAGGTGACGGGCACTAGAGCACGTCTTTGAGTAAGAATTAGAATTTTGAATCTGCAGGGATACAGACACATTTGGAAAGTGGTGGGAATACTGTGCACCTGTGCATAAGCTGGCAAGGGTAGGGTAGTGAAGTGTTATGGCAAAATTGGTGAGAAGAGCATGAGGAAGTATTTCCAAATTTTGATGTGGAGACTTAACAACCTTATGATGATCACACAAGACAAAACCTCTCCAATTTCTATGTCTGTATGAATTTACCACTTCTGGAATTACTGATAGTGATAGAGAACCTTTGTTAACAGTTCATGGACATGAAGACATTATGGCAAAAGAGGACCCAGGTCTCAAAATATTCTTGTGACAGTCCAGTTTTGTTGTCTGCAAGAACTGATTTTATTTTGTTAATTATCTTTTTCTTTTTGTTTTTGAGAATTGGTCTTCTCCTATCCTGAAGTTGTTGTTTCATTTGAACATTTTTTCCCCCCTCTGTTTTGTTTCTGTTTGATTGTTCACTCGATTCTCTTTTTTTCCCTTTTTTGTATTAATTATTATTGTTATGTATTTATTTATTATTTTTTTTTTTTTTTTTGCTGATTTTAAGGGGAAGTCCTGTGGCATAGTGGATAGACTTACTTTTAAATGAGAGATCTTTGCCTGAAAGGTACATCTTTGTACAAGATGTTTTATCCACACTGGTCCTCTGTGTCCATGTATTGAAATAAGACCTTGCAATGCTTTTGTAAGCAAACAAACTAATACTAACCAACTATTAAAAACAAATAAGCAGGCAAAAAGCAGTCATTATAAGAATAGTAATAATAGAAGGACCCTTGAATAGGGAAAGCAGTATTGAAAAAGTAGATGTTGCCTTTGACAATGCTGCACACTGGCACTGGTTTGACGGTCCCTGACCAGTAAAAATCACTATCGGACCAGTAACTTTTCGGGAAAGGACCAGTAAAATTATCGAAATACTGGGTACCTACTGGTCCGACTGGTCCGACCAGTAGAAAAAATAAGTTAGTGTGCAGCCCTGCCTTTGATACATTTTATGAGACCAAGTTATCCTCAATTTCTGTTTGACAGGTGCCCAGTTCCATCAGAAGCCTGTACATTTGAAAATCACATACCACAATGACGAAGAGGACAGCTGTAGCAGCTCCCAGACTACAGAAACGGAGAAACCACAGAAAAAGGTACTAATCGCTCGCTACTTGCCCTGTACTCATTGCAAGAGATGACACTGTTGCCTCCAGGACCAGTATCGTGTTGAGATATTGCTAGTAAAAATGTTGATGTGTCTGATGCGCTGTTCTTCATTCATTGATATGAGTATGAAAACATACAACTTGTAGTTTTCATCAGAAAGGGATTATGTGAACCCATGTAGGCCTACCAAAGGGCAAGCGGCATGCTGGTTTGGAGCTGGCTGAAATGTACTTTTGTAGGGAAATTGCCTATAATTTGTGTGGAAAGCAGGCAAACCCTTTCTTTCATGTGGATTTCATTCAGTAGGGTTCCAAAAGTACAATGCCCTTTTTTCCTGCTCATTTTGTTTTTTTGTCTATAATATGAAATATACATGTAGTCACTCCTGTTGCATTTTGGATTGTTTAATTTCATTTAAGGTTGAAGACGCATCACATCCAGCAGACCAAAAAATAAAGGTAAGAGTGAGTACAAAGGGATAAAGGTTCATGTACAAATATGGGAAAGTAGGAGAAATCCAAGAAGAAGTTTTGCTTCAGTTGAAAAATAGCTATGTATGATCTCTTTAATATTTCAAATATTGTGTGACAGCGGACATCAGGTGATGACCCCACAGCTGTGGCCATCCTTCGTCGCCAGCCGCTGGATCTGCAGCACGGTTACCGCATCCTTCTTGACCTGATGAGTGACCGCTGCTACTCGTTTGCCTGGCCATTCATCGAGGAGGTTGACCCGGTCAAGCTTAACCTCCCAGATTACCACGATAGGATCAAGAAACCAATGTGGCTGGGAAAGAGTGAGTTCTATCAACGATCTCATCTTCCTTAGTAGATTGGTAGTCTAGTGGTTATGATGCCTGCCTAGCAATCAGGAGTCCATGGGTTTTATCCCACCTAATGTCTGTCATTTTATCATGATTATTCTCAAACATTAAAGGGGATGACTAGTAACTGATCAATGGGAATCAGTGGGAATGCTTGGGGATGATTGTTTCAATCCTTGTGGGATTCATTTAAGAGTACATTATATATCTATTGTTGTGTGAAAACTATTTGCTTCAGAATGGTCTCATATTCAAGTAATGTGCAGTTTAATGCCCCGTCACTGTACAGGCATGCTAACCTTGAAACATTAAACTGCACATTACTTGAATATGAGACCATTCTGAAGCAAATAGTTTTCACACAACAATATGTAATGTACTCTTAAATGAATCTCACACGGATTGAAACAATCATCCCCCAGCATTCCCACTGATCAGTTACTAGCCATCCCCTTTAATTAATTGGTGTTTATTCACTTTGATGAGGAGCAATTTGTTAATCTGCTGCAATATGTGTGCCCATGATTTTCAACATTATAGCTACTGCTTAAACACTAAGGCCCGAATTCAAAAAGGTGGTACAAATGAAACCATGGTTTAAACCATGGACAAAAACCATGGAGCACCAAGTGCCGCACAGAATATTTTGTTGCGAAATTGGTAATTTCGTCAACAAAATGACCGTTTCGTTAACGAAATTATCATTTTGTGGACGAAATGTTCATTTTGTTACAAAATAATAATTTCATCGACGAAATTACTGATTTCGTAACGAAATATTCCATGCGACACTTGATGCTCCATGGTTTTTGTCCATGGTTTAAACCATGGTTTCATTTGTACCACCTTCGTGAATTCGGGCCTAAATGATCAGTGTTCATTTACATTGCTGAAGGGTAATTTGTCCATCAGTTGTTCTAGTCTTTGTTGTTCAACACAATCAAACTTTACTAATACCAGAACACAACATGCACCATGCACTAGGCGAGGACACACTAGCCTCACCCTTAGCATGAACACAGTGCTCAAATGATGAACTTTTCCGATGATGTCATAATAGCTTGCGTTGGTAGAGGAATGCGATGACGGTCGTATACTGCATACAGCAAATATTTCGCGAGGTTTTTATTTTTGCGAATTTCGCGAGTCAGCTGCTATTCGCGAAATTAAAAATAGATTTTGACTCTAATGCCGATATGAATGTGACTTACGCGTATACACTGTACATTTGTCTGTTCAGCACAGGACCCCATGACCGCGAATTTAACCACTCGTGAAATTGTCAGGAAGTCCTGATTTGCGAAAATTTAGACTCGCCGAATATATGGCGTATACAGTATTCAATTCTTTCTTTTCCTTCCTTTTGACCTCATTCTCAGTCGAGGAAAAGTTTGAGGAGTGCGCTTACCCCTCCATCACCGAGTTCGTGGCCGACGTGCGTCTGATCCTGGAGAACTGTTACCGCTACAACGGCCTCAGTCACCCAGTCTCGCGGCAGGCCGAGACGCTGGAGGCGCATTTTGAGCGCAAGCTGGGTCTTCTCTCAAGGTAGGGTTCACTTGTCACCGCTAGGGCCTCATTCATTTGATTGTGATGTAATATTCTATAGTCAACATTAGAAGCCAGTCAATACTGTAAAAGATACAAATTTCTGCTGTGTAGAGATTTGGTGCTTCATAAGAAACTAATGAAAGAATAAAAACATCCAAAGTTTTAGGCTTGTTATAAGGTTACATTGTGTGACATTGTATGTTTTGATCACGCGGAATAAAAAACACGCTATATTCAGTTTACCAGGCAGAGCGTGAAAATTCATGCGTTTACAGTTATTTTGAGCAAGTTATCCACAGTTAGTCTGTAATCATTACCTTCAAACAGGCTTGGTAGTAGACTACTTCTGTAATCTCTTCAAATTCTATTCATGTGTTGTTCTCAAAAGATTGCCTTAACAACCACATAGCTTGCCAGAGGCTTGCTCAACCTAGCTAGCAACTAATGATTGATGAATACTGGTGAATTCTTGCCTAGGAAACTAAATAGGAGGAACAAGTGAATGAAGTGGTTCATTACTGGGCTTCAGTTGCTTTAAGCAACAAAGTTTGATGCTTATCACCAAATATGTACATTATTTTTGACTTCCCAATTAGCATTGTGTGTGGTGGAGTTCATGCATTTTGATTTGTTACTATTAATCATTTTATCCATTCTATCGTTTTTTTCTTTGTTTTGATGCAGGCACATCAGAGAGAAAACATACATGTTTTCATCATCCGATTCCTCTTCATCAGGTAGGGTTCACGGTAGTGTGTTACGATTTGTTTTACCATTGTACTCAATGTCCTGATGAAGTCTTCCAGACGACTGTAAACCTAATCGTATTGCTTAAAAATTTGAAACGTAACTTTGGTGCAAACCTTGAAAATTTGATATTTGATAAGATTCTGTCTGAACTTAAGAAATCAGAGAAAAGAAGATGAAAGTAAGGCAATTTGTGTACTTTTTTGAAAGATTTGACAAAACTCCTTCAAAAAACTCCTTAAACTTATGGGGTAGTTTTCTATTAAAACTGAATGTTGATTCTTAATTTCAAATTGATACAATCAATTTGACAGGAACAATTCTCTTAGAAACGAAACATGGATTGGAGAAATGAATAAATGTAAGCAAGAAGACCACCTTAGATGTTTTCAGATAGTAACTATTTAACCCATTGAATACTAGTCCTGAGTATATTCTGGCAGGTGTCTATGGGAAATGTGCGCTATAGCAAAATCAGCTTGTTCTTTAAAGGACAAGTTCACCTTCATGGACATGTGGGTTGAGTGAATGCTGCAATATAAGTAGAACACATCAGTGAGAGTTTGAGCAAAATCGGACAATCCGTTCAAAAGTTATGAATTTTTGAAGTTTCTGCTCAGCCACGGCTGGATGACAAGACTACCATAGCTTGTGATGTCACATGTGTACAACGATATAAAGAAAGAATAAAGAAAATTCAACATATTTTCATTTTTCTCGCATAACAAAAGAACACTCGACTTCTCTCTTTCAGAAGGCAGGGGGAATGATATTACCCTTAACATACGTCAGTAACAAGTCGAAGAAATGTGCACTTTATTTAAAAAGTAAAGTTTTGTGAAATTCTCCTTTCATTTTCCTTATATCGTTGTACGCAAGTGACATCATATGCTCTAGTAGTCTTCTCATCCAGCAGTGACTGCGCAGATACTTTAAAAATTCGTAACTTTTGAACGAATTGTCTGATTTTCCTCAAACTTTCACTGATGTGTTCTACGTATATTACTGCATTCTCTCAATCCTTATGTATATGAAGGTGGACTTGTCCTTTAATGGGTTAGCCTCTTTTTCTCATCCTCTGTGGATCTTACTCCATCAGGGAGGAGGCGTTTTAGCCAAAGGATTTTAGACAACAACGCCGCGTCGACGCCCGTCGCCAACATGGTGCGGCGGGACCTGGAGGACGAGGAGGAGATGCTGCGGAAGCAGAAGATCATCGAGAGACGAGAGGAGCTGGAGCGACTGAACAAGAGAACGGAGGAGTGGGAGAAGGAGGAGCTCCTCAAGGAACCCTTCAGGACCCAGCTGAGGGCCATGTGGGAGGTGAGGCAGGGGGGGGGGGGGGGCCCAGCTGAGGGCCATGTGGGAGGTGAGGCAGGGGGGCGGGGTCTCGCCAGCTGAGGGCCATGTGGGAGGTGAGGCAGGGGGGCAGGGTCATATGAAATTGGATGTAGATACGTTGTTTTACCATCTCAAGGCCGATGAGAGGTTAGTCAAGGGCGGGCCTTGTAAATATGCATTCAGACCATGGGAGACGAATGTTCAACAGCCATCACCCTACCGGACCCAGACTTTGATTGATGAATATTCAACAGGAATAGATCCGATGGGAGGTCACTCATTTGACTTTGGGCCTTGTAAATTTGAATTCAGACCTTGGTTGATGAATATTCGACAGTAATTGATGGGAGATTATGGGGGGGGGGGGGCTTGTAAATATGAATTCAGACCTTGGGAGATGAATATTCAGCAGTCATCAGTGGTTGGGTAGTTAGGGGAGGGCTTCGTTAATAATTATGTATTCAGACGAGATCAACATGCATTTTTTGTCAATGTCCACTTTGTAGCATTTTGATGAAATAGTCCTTCTTCTAACTTTCCTTTGATCTCTTTGGAAAAGAAAGAAGGAAATCATTCTTTTATAAGTGAAGCTCACGACACCAGCTTGTGCGTACACTGCCATGATTTGTTTTTTATACCAGATTTAATCTTTCACATCCATTGAACTCAACTGCATTACACACTACATTGACTATCCACGAACCTACTATTTACCATTCTACTATGTTACTACTTTGTTTTACTTTGTTTTTGTTACTCTTTTGCATCTGTTCACTCCTGTTTTTTGTTACAAGTTGTTGTTGTTGTTATCTGTCTTTTATCTAGATTCCAGCCATAGGCCAGTTTCTCAAGCTCTGTGGACCAACGCTGCTGCTGCCAGAGTTCTCTCTCTGTGAACTAGAGAGGGCGTTCTTCCTCCCACAGTCCAGCCAGCTGCTTGCCTACATCTTCACCCACATGCTGACAACCAGGTTTTACAGGCCTAGGTGAGGAGTCTGGTATGGTGATCCCAGTTTGATTGACGTTCGCAGTACCGTAAAAGTGGACATTTTCGCGCATTTCATGCAAACAGAAACTAGGTGCAAAAATAAAAGCATTTGAATATTTTGGCTTCCCAAATGTTCCAGTAGTGATGTCTTGATTCTGCGGAAATTAGAACTCGCAAAACTCTTCTTACCAGGCTGAGCTCGAAAAATAAGTTGCACAAGAATATCCACTTGAACAGTTTCTTAGATTTAGCATGCAATAAGTATACAAATATTGAATGGTCAAGAGTATGATACAAGTATTTTGTTTTGTTTTGTTTTTTGTTCTGAAGTATTTAAACAAATGAAACCTTCTCTCCTTTGCTCCAAATTGCTCTTGTGTTGTATCAGCTAAACGCGTTGAGCAGTCAGGGGAGTAGTTTGCATCTGATGAATCATCTACCAAATCAAAATAATAATTGTTTTGGATATAAACTCCAAATTTTATTGTCCAAGAATGGAAATTCATTGTGCCCAATTGATCGTGGGCCCGGCAGCCACTGAGCAGCGCCATATCGACGTTGCTCTAACCTTATCAACTCTTGAACGGCAAACAGGGTAGCAGCAACTCCCATCTTTTAACGTCTTTTGGTATGACGCGGCCGGGGTTTGAAGCCACGACCTCCCGACTGTGAGGGCAGCCGCTCTACTCACTGAGCCAACACATCGGTACATGTTTATCTATCTAACATCTTTGCATACACGCCTATAGGACAGTTAGGATATGATTACATCTGACCTCACTCATATATTGTGTCTCGTTCCAATTTAAATGTTACAAATATATTTATATTTTAGGCCAATTTTTAATGAAATTTCTACAATTCTGCTTGTATGAATTTACTTTCTTTATCAAATTTCAATCAAGAGTTGAATTGCATTTGAAGTTTGAACTTTTATCGACTTTTGTTTTGACAGGATTGCTGGCAAGCAGCCGATGCCATACCCACTCTGGCAGGAAAGACTCAGGAAAAAGCTTGACGTCTGGTTTGCCCATTTCAAGGAAGAGGGCGCCACCACACAGACGGTAAGTTGCGTACTCACATTACATAGCTGATGACTGGCAGGGGAGGGAACATACCGAATGTCCCACCCGAAGGGTTTGAAATGCTATTGAGGGAGGTTGTAAGTCCAGAGACGAAGTCGAGAGACTTACAGCCTCCCGAAATAGCATTTCAAACCCTGAGAGTGGAACGTTTGGTACATGTTCACGACAATAAAAGTCATCATCTGTTATATTATATGGGTTAGTCAAATCACCAGCACAACGAACTTGATCGCTCGTGCAGACCCAAATTCACTGTGCGCGGGTCCTTCAAATCACACTTACTTACGCATTACAATAATCGGTCATCTGCTTTTTCACATTGTGTGGAATAGGCAAATTTATCCCATCGATTGTGTGAAAAATATGATCGTTCAATCGTTTGGTATCGTTTGTCATTTGTTCCATGAAAATGTTTTTTCATGGGAGAACATTACAAAAATGTTCTGCCCATGGGGAAACATAACCAATGTGCCTCCATCACGTGACTGTGTTTAGCCAGTCACTAACCGGTATTTGACTATTAAACCCATTTGATATTCTTCGATACTGCATTGACTGTGCACCTGTCTTTGGTTTAATGGCACGGAAACAAGCCACCAAATTCGGGGGAAACTTTCAAACATACCAAAATATTTGTTTCTTGTACCACAGATTCAATGAGTATTGTTTCCAAGACTGGAAATCTTTGGATTTGATTGTTTCACAGAAATACATGTACTTTTCCCCCCTTCCACTGGTATCATTCTTGATCACAATTTAACCATTAGTTAGAATATGAAAAATGAAAAAAATGAGATAAAAGCTTGAGTCCAGGTGATGTAGTTATAGCAGGGTTACCCGGTATTACTGTATGACCCTTTCCAGTGCTGTACCTAAGCACTGAACTGTACCCACATAAACACCCATTACTCACAAGGGCTATAGTCCATCACATATCGTGTTCCTGGGGGGCGTTTCATCAACGAGTTCGTCGGAGGTTTTCACCGACAAATTTGCTATCAGCCAATCAGACGCACGGATTTCAGTAGCTTTTAATAGTTGTCAGTGTAAATCACTGACAAAAAGTTTCATGAAACGGTCTATTGGAACACGATCCCCCCCCCCACCCCATTGTGTGCTTTGAATGCTGATTGACACAGAAAACCCCATAGCATTGTACACACTGTCCAAAGTCCCTGGTACAGAAAGAGTTATGAGCTTTATCCACTATAGCACAATACTCGTATTGATGAGCCAGGTCTAACATGCTTGTTCTTTGTTAGGTTAATAATTACGAAAAAAAAAAGGGAAAAAGAACTAAATTTGCATTTGCTCTTTTTATGTCTATTGTCCTACTCTCCACTTTTCTCATCACACCAACAGGTTGCCCGGCTACTCTACATTCCAGTGCGGTTCTTTGAGGTGCTGGGCGAGACCAATCCCCTGGTGGGCCGCGAGTTCCATGACCTGTCGGTTTACGAGAGAGTCTGGGTCACCAAAGGCCTCTGTGACCACTTCTTTGTGAGTGTGCCTCGTTGTACTTGTTTGCCCTCGACAAATCTTGGCTTAGCAGAGCAGGAATGGTCTGGGTAGTCTCATTTAAATTCATAATTCTTGCATGAAGTCCCACATGAGTCTGTATACCCATGGCTTTTTTACCATCGCTGTCTCTCAAACACGGAGTACTGGAAAGCAAGATGTATTGGCGGCATGAATCTTTGTGAATTACCAAATGAATGGTATTCAATGTATATAGTGTGGACAAGAACTTTTGCATGCATTTTGATTTTGCGAATCTTGGCTCTTGTGCAATTTGCAAAATTAAAATGCTGTGAACATTCCTCTTTTTACATGACAGTAATCAGTAATTATTGACGTCTGTTTGTTCATTTTCCATCTGAGAAGATGGCTGGATAGCCCATATTCAGCTATGTTAAGCTGGTCTTCCATGGGGTCCAGTTGGACACGAGGCGGGACCACTTCACTGGGTTAAACACCCTGCTCTTTGCGATGAAAGAATGAAGCGGGATCTTTTATGTGCATGAGTTGTGACTCTCTCACACACAGGACCTCCATTTTATGTCTTATTCGAGGGACGGAGTGTATTACCTCTTGCTAGAGAGGTGAAGGGAAATTTGTTGATCAGATGCATTAAAATAAACTTGACGCAAGGACTAGTAATGAAGAATAAATTCAATACCAATAATTGCCAGAAAGGATATGAACCATCACTGGCTATTTGGCAATGGTTTAACCCTAACCAGGCCGGGCTTTTTTGGGTGTTCTGTGGCCGTGGAGGGGTTGATTCAACCCCCCCCCCCCCCCCCCCGAGATCTTGGCTGTCGCTCGCGCAATCGCCATGAAAATTGGCACGTACATTACCTGTGGCGTAATCTACCAAACTATAAAAAAAATGGAAATTTTCATCATAATGATTAATTATGTTAATATATGCATAAAATCATACTTTTTGCTTTAAATCAGAAATTAAAGCTCCTAGAATCCTAATTTTTGGTGATAACATTCTTTTTAGCATTCCTAACAACGTACGTGAAAAAAAAATCTGGTATCAAAATCAATTGCTTATATATTGTTTTGTTCTGTGAATTTCTTATGTATTTCGTTGTTTTTTCGACCTTTTGTTTTATCATTTTTTTTCTCAAAATTTATGACAGAACCTATTTCAAGCATAATTATGCTAAAATTAATTTGTTTCAGCCTATGAAAGTGAAAATAATCATATCTTTATGAATATGAAGAGAAAACTCCATTTGCCTAGACTTTATACACAAAATCACGTTTTTGAGCCATTTTCGGTCTGACAGGCATGTATAAAAGGTCGCGCAGCTTCATAACAGTATGCGCGATTTTCGCGAAAATGGTGTCAAAAGATGCGCAAGACTTGAAAGTAAAAAGTCAGCAAACAGCGCGGTCAAAAAATTTCGCGCGACGGAGTAGTCGCAAAAAATGTCGAGGGGGGGTTGATTCAACCCCCCCCCCCCCCCCGGCCTTTTTAGGGTTAAACTTCGGGGGCATTCAAACAATCCCTATTAACTGCGAAGTGGTCTCTTTAGGGGATCTGTGAATACAGATTGTATGTGTGAAGGTCGTGCATGGTTTGGTGCAGATGATGTCATCTGTGTTGAAAATGAGGATGGGGAGAGCTATTTTTTACCAGGTCTCCTGGAAAATATAATCATCATGCCTGAATTTGAGTGAATCAATGATGTCAGTTTTTTACCAGGTCTTCTAGAAAATATAGACATGATGCCTGAATTTGAATGAATTAATGATGTCTATTTTTTACCAGGTCTTTTAGAAAATATAGCCATCATGCTCAAATTTGAATATTTATTAAGTAAACCGACCCGATCTGGTGCATGTTGAGATTTCAGGATGTCACGGAAGACACGTTGCTTTGAATCCATTTTTTACCTGCCCCATTCTTTTTCATTACCTTTTTTTATTAATTTATTTTTCCCGCTGCTCTCCAGGAGACGGACCTAGACGCATACTCTGGTATAGTAGAAGAGACATTCCCTGAGGACCAGCGTCCTAAGGTGCTGGGGCAGGACGCCGAGAAGTGGACGTTCCTTTGTTTCCCCCACTTCATGGATACTGACCTGAGAATCTACAGACAGGCTCGCTTCAAGGAGGACAAACAGAAACATAAGGTAAGGGAGTGAGGAGAGGTCACTGAGTTCATAGTTCACTGAGGTCAGAGGTCATTTTGAAGCAATCACTGTCACTTTTTTGTAGTATTATCAAAGATCCTACACTCTATAAGATGAGCAAGTCTCCCAATTTAACTCGGCCACTGGTGGAATGGAAGTGGCTGCCATCCACTAGCATTGAGCGGGTATAGATCGAACCAGCGTTAGCCTTTAGCTAAGGCTGCTCGCAGTAATTTTTGGACGTGCGCAGTCACAGTGAGTGTAGCAACCTGCGAGCAGAGATGAGCGAGCTGTGTGCGAGTCTACCTCTCGCTGTGACCAGGGAGGTGAGACGAAAACTTGCTGTGCACAGTCTTTTGGGAATCGAAATAATGATGAACCTGCTGATGGGTTTGTGTAGCTATTGATGCAGTTTAATGCATTGTACCAATTCTTGGGTTTACTCATAATTCTTTACAGAAAATTCCTTCTTCCTTGTCGTCCTGATCTTGGTCCTACACAAACATATCGAGAAATGGAAACTTCACCCGCTCTACGCTAGTTAGCGCACTTCTTAAAAATCCCCCCAAAATCCAAGCGGCAGCGTTTCACTTTTCCACTGAGAGTGGACCATCTTGTGTGTAGGATCTTTGGCATTGTCAGTATTACCAGTATCATAATGATTGTTTCAGTATTAGTATCATTATTCTGGATCATTGTCAGTATCATTATCTTTACGGTTATCATTATCATTATCGGAGTCATGGACATAATTGGTAGCCAGGGGCTACTAAAACTTGATGTCAGGCCACCATTTTCCCGAACAATTTATCTTTTGTTAGCCCAATCAGCCAACTAACATTCAAAATGGACTGTTAAATGTTTCTTTTTATTTCAGGCTAATACATTCCCCTTTGTGCTAGTAATATTTTTGTATGTTTTTTTTTTTTATGTTTGTTTTATTTTGTTATAACTTTTTTGTTTATTTTTTTAAATGTATTTGTTAGCTTGAACCGCCACCAGAGAGAGAGAGAGAGAAAGAGAGAGAAAGAGAAAAAAAAAAACATACAAAACTTGGTAGCAACCACAATAACAGGATTATTGGATTAAGCTGCAATTTTTCTCACTCATTTAAAATATTCTATTCATGACAACTACCAAATTTGGATGCAATGACATTGTCCTTTCTTGAGTTATTCAGAGTTGAAGATGAAGAGTGTTGGCAGGATTTTAAGAAAATAAATAAAAATGGACTTCCAAGTATAATAACACTTATCAAGAAAAAGATGTTCCAGAAAATCTGCAAAAATTACAATTTCCTATTCGTTTTGTGGTCCCAAACTTACGAAATGTGTTGAGGAGGAATTGCTCTTTTAAAGAGAGAATTAAAAAAGTAAAATTGACTAGGATGACCCTGAGTCCTCATATGAATACAGGTTTTGCGACTTGTGATTTACGGTCACAATGTCTTGCATTTCTCTGACACTTATGATGTGCTAAGCATCAGTTGTCAGGACAGTACAATGTCATGGCCTTGTGTTTGTCTTAATGCAGAAGGCAAAAGACAAGAAGAAACCAAAAGAGGAAGAGCAGGATGCAAAACCTTCTCCCGCCAAGAGAGGGCGCAAGCCAAAGGCGGTTACTCCACAGACTGGTCCCACAGCACAGGGTACTCCTGGTCCAAGACCAAGGGGTAGGCCCCGGAAAGATGGCTCCACTCCATTGCAGGCCGTCACTCCAAAACCTGGTGACACATCTCAGGGTACTCCAGGTCCGAGACCGAGGGGTAGGCCCCGGAAAGATGGTTCCACACCATTGCAAGCAGACACTCCAAAACCTGGTTCCACATCTCAGGGGGCTACTGGTCCCACATCTCAAGGGACTACTGGCCCCAGACCAAGGGGCAGGCCGCGGAAAGATGGTTCCACTCCATTACAAGCAGCCTGGAAGAAGGTATGATGTAAATCTCTTTAGTCGAGATCAGACTGGCAAAAGATCAGGAAGATTAAGTTTTGCAATCTTCAAGATCTCAAAGTTTTGCCAGTGTGACCGCAAAACTTCCCACTCCCACTAGGGATATTTCCATCACCCCCGCCAAACTTCTAGATCTTTTTCTGGGCGTTTTGTCTGAGCGCGAGGGCCATTGTCATGTACAGATGTGCATTGTTACGTCACAATCACAAGCCATCGGATCGGACGGTGCACTCTTTCTGCTTGCTTGCTCGCGCGTACTGATGACCCAAACTTCTCTATCAAGAGGTTTGGCAGCCAGTGCGACTGCACAACAAAAGATCGCGAAGACTGCGTGATGTTAAACTTCTTGATCTTCTGCTAGTCTGACCGCGCGTATTGTTGTCTTACTCACTGACATACAGCATAGGCTTTAAAATAAATGTCTAATATCTGTGCTTCCTTTTCTGCTTTGATAATTTGTGCATAGTCTTTCTTCATGATGCACCAGTCGATAGTTGTTCCTACTGCATTGTTCTTGTGTATGCCCGTTTGATCAGCATGCCTGGGGCTAGAAGTTGTTTTTTTACAATCTGCTCGCGAACAAGATGAACGTACACTCACACAAATCATATGACTGCCCCTTCATCCTTTGTGTTAGCGTACTTTTCTCATGCTAGGTAACATCGGAGCACTGTATTCTTTCAAATTATTTCTCTAATGTATTGAGTGTTTAATGGGGAGGCACTGGCTTTAAAAAAATCTCACAACTAAGTGCCACTTTACTGCAAGAGTTCCCCTGTATGCATTATTGTTCCATTTATGATATGAGTGAGAACGTTGATAGCACACTTAACTACATGCGTTGTTTCACCTCTTTCTCTTCAACTTCTGAAGGATTTTTACATCCAATCTGGGCAGGGTACTATATTGTCACTTTTAGAACCATGATGATTATCATAAATTTGCTTTCTCTTTTACACCCAGGCTGCAGCCAAGCCCATGGCCATCGTCACACCAGTGCGGCGTTCCAGCCGCATGGCAGCGAGAGCAGAGAGGGCCCAGAGTGAGGCTGAGGAAACAAAGATGGACTGCACTCCACCAGGCGATGAGGAGAGCATGGATGTGGGCAAGGAGGAGGGGGACAGTTGTTCAGGACAGACAGAATCAGAGGATGCAAGTGCTGACAAGGGTGTATGTGAGACAGATGAGGGCAGGATGGAAAATGAAGGGGGAGCACAATCTCATCAAACAATAGCAGATGCTAGTTGTGACAGTGGTAAGACACTGAAAGATGCAGACTCGCAAGTAGTTGCAGACGACAGTATACATAGTCGAGGGGAATCCCTCAAAGCAGCTGGAGGGGAATCCCCCAAAACAGCTGGAGGGGAATCCCCCAAAACAGCTGTTGGGGAATCCCCAAAACCAGCCATTGAGGAGTTCCCCAAAGCAGCCATTGAGCAGTCCACCAAAGCAGCCATTGAGGAGTCCCCCAAAGCAGCCATTGAGGAGTCCCCCAAAGCAGCCATTGAGGAGTCCCCCAAAGCAGCCATTGAGGAGTCCCCCAAAGCAGACATTGAGGAGTCCTCCAAAGCAGACATTGAGGAGTCCCCCAAAGCAGCTACTGGGGAGTCCCCCAAAGCAGCTGGAGGGGAATCCCCCAAAACAGCTGTTGGGGAATCCCCAAAACCAGCCATTGAGGAGTTCCCCAAAGCAGCCATTGAGGAGTCCCCCAAAGCAGACATTGAGGAGTCCCCCAAAGCAGCCATTGAGGAGTCCTCCAAAGCAGACATTGAGGAGTCCCCCAAAGCAGACATTGAGGAGTCCCCCAAAGCAGCTACTGGGGAGTCCCCCAAAGCAGCTGTTGGGGAATTCCCAGAAGGAACTCCGGGAGAATCCCTTTCTGAACCTAACCCATTGTGTAATGGTGTCATGGAAGATCCAAAGAAAACTGATACACATTCCAGGATGGAGATTGATTTGCAGAAAAATCATGATGTTTCAGATGAACCTAGAGATGATAAGCCACAAGAAATGGACCATGATAGTAGAGAAACATATGGACTAAAGGAGGGAGAATCGATTCTTGATAAGACAGAGGCAAACATGAATGGTTCGTTGGAATGCCCCAACAAGAATCAGTCAAACAATGTCGAGAATCCAGAGTTTGATGTTGAAAAGTCGTGTGTGCTAGACGGGAAAGCAGAAGAGGACGGGAAAACTAAAGAGGCTTTGAACGGCTCCTTGGATGAGAGTAAACCAGTGCAGCCCCCTCCTTTAGATGGAGAAGGGACGAGAGATGGTGTGTCGAAGGAGGAAGGGTCACCGAACAGGAAATCAGATGGCACTGATGAAACCACGAACCAGATTCTTCCCAAGGACGCCACGCCTGAAGGATTGGATGCTGAGGACAATGACAACGTCTCCAACGAGTCGGACGCCACCACGCGGTACGGAGACCCACAACAACTGGGGGACGCCGGCAGCACTGGCAAGGATTCGACGTCAGACAAACCAATCCCAAAGGAACTGCTCCCTCCCCCGCCTCCACCACCCACCCCTGGGCTGTCTCCTCCCCTAGATGAGTTTGAGTTAGTCTGTGACAGTGTGGAGTCCCTCAGGGCACTGGTGGAGAAGTTCAACCAAACTGAGGAGACGATCACCAAGGGCAGGAAAACGGTGAGATAACAGGAATGGTACATTGTGTTGGATGAGCCTTATGTGTCCGGTGTTTAGAAGCACCAAGAATGGTGCACCGTGTTGTATGAGCCTTATGTGTCCGGTGTTTAGAAGAACCAAGAATGGTGCTCTGTGTTGTATGAGCCTTATGTATCTGGTGTTTAGAAGCACCAAGAATGTACACCGTGTTGTATGAGCCTTATGTGTCCGGTGTTTAGAAGCACTAAGAATGGTACACCGTGTTGTATGAGCCTTATGTGTCCGGTGTTTAGAAGCACTAAGAATGGTACACCGTGTTGTATGAGCCTTATGTGTCCGTGTTGAGAAGCACCAAGAATGGTGCACTGTAAGGTATGAGCCGTGTGTTTGCAGTGTTCAGAAACATCCAAAATAATCCATAGTTTTTATACTTTTCTTTCATGGCATTAGTCACCTTTAACCCTAACTAGGCCGCGTGATGTATCGTAATCACGAAAAACAATCGCTGCGACGTTTCATGACTTTTTCTTTCGAGTCTCCCGCATCTTTTGACACCAAATTTGCGACGCCCGGGCGCGCGGTTCCGAAGTTGCGCATAAATATGTATGTGCATGTCAGACCAAAAATTGCTCAAAAACGTGAAAGGTGCACACGCTCAAGGTCAAAGGTCAAAAGGTCAAGGTCAAATGCTCAAAATTTCACTATTTCCCCTATTTCTATGCAATGCCTGGAGGTATTTTCTTGAAACTTGGTGTATAAATGAACTACCAAATAAAGATTTCCCAGAGAGAGCTTTGGGTCATAAGGTCAAAGGTCAAGGGTCAAAGGTCAAGTGAAAATGTTAAAATTTCACCTTTTTTCTCCATATCTCTTAAATATTTCAAGGTATCTTCATGGAACTTAGTATCATATGCATGTATTGACTGGCAGTGATCATGAAGGGAATTTAGGGGTCATTGGTCAAAGGTAATGGGTTAAAGGTCAAGGTCAACTCATCAAAATATCAATATTTCTCTCTTATCTATGCAATGCCTGCAGGATTTTTAGTTGAAACTTAGTGTATGCATGTATTACTCAATACAGATTCTCTTGGAAGTTTCTTGCCCAAAGGTCAAAAGGTCAGAGGTCAAGTGAAAGTGCTAAATTTAACTTCTTATCTAAACTTATAAAAGGGTCAAAAGTTGGGTACAAATCCTCAAATACCTGCATTCTAGACAGTGTAGCCATTCATCCAAATAAACCTAGGTCTAGGAAAGTGAACACTCAATGCATTTGTGACAAACCTTTTATTTTAATATTTTGCTAGTTACGTGAAATTGTCATCACACATTGTCAAGACATTGTGCTATAGACCTATTCGGAGAACCATGCAATATGGCGGAGGCATACCAGTCACCATAGCGACATTTCTAGTTATTGATTAAAATCAGTTCATAAAATTTTTCTTATTCGAAACAATGTTGTGGACAAATTTCATCGAAAAAACAATGAAAAACAAAAAGTTGAAAAAACAACGAAATACATAAGAAATGTAAAAACAATAAAATACTTAGGAATTTTTTTTTGATTGCACAATTTTTTTCTCTTTCATTTGCTAAGGACACTAAAAAGAGTATTTACGCAAAAAATGTGCCTGTTTTGAGCTTTATTTAGTGATTTATACCAAATTGTCTGTTTTCATGCATCATTCTGCATAAATTAGCATGATTTAGCAAAAATGATAATTTTCAAAAAAATTAACTTTGATGGTACTTTAGAAGACATCATAGGCAATGCGCGTGCCAAATTTTGTGGCAATCGTGTGATCGACTGCCGAGATATGGAGGGGGGGGGGGGGGGGCCTGGGAGGCCCCCCGCCCCAGCTTTGTCATCTACCTAAATAGCCCGGCCTAGTTAGGGTTAAATCTTACTTACAAGGCCATAAAGGTACAATATGTGGTAACAAAACAACACATCAATCTGTACATGAATGCCTGATATGTACTTTATAGTGTGAATTGCACCAATCACAGTGTGCGTAATGAAGCTTTCTGCTTAGACTGCTTACCCCAGTCTCTTTCTTCAATACATTCAAGAGACTGCAGCAGAAAGTTAAATATGCATAGCTCATCTGATGATGTCATGCCAGGATGGATTTTACAGTTTGCTTGTGTAATGTCTGATAAAATGCTGCCTAGAAGACTTTGCAGCATGACTTTATATAATGAGAACCATTCTGTTGTGCATGCTGAACATTCTTCTTTATTGATAGGCCTTTTTCCTGTAAAGCGTGTCCTGTACAAACTTTATCCAGTGTGGATCTTCATCCTGACACCTGTAAAGAAAGAAACTTTTTTTCTTTTGCACATTAAACTTTGCCTGGGCATGCCATTATTACCCTCCCCCCCCCCCCCAAAAAAAAAAAAAAAGAAAAAAAAAAAAAAGAAAAAAAAGAAAAAAGAAAAAGGCCAATTCACTAAATTAGAATGTCACTATGTTTCCATTTTATTTTTTAAATTTTATTGTTGCACATGTATTAAACTTCATGCACACTGTGTCCCCTCTGCATAGATTGTCCAACCCATCAAGAGGTCATGGAGGGTGGTGGAGCTGGGCAAGGCGTTGGCCTCTGTCCTGGAGGACGTAGAGCCCGAGGAGAAGCGTCTGGTGAGGGTTGTCCACAAGGCCAGGGAGAAGCTCTACCAGGAGATGGAGGCCTTCAAGAAAGACCCCAGCATCAGCCTGGTAAGTCAGATGTAACCATTTATTCACACTTCTTGCGTACAGGATTACCAAAGTTTTTTAACATGCAAACTTCATCAGAGCAGTATCATGGGACAACACCTTCCGTGAAGACATCTTTCTCAGATATATGCTGATTTTATCAGGTTCAGAGTTACGATGTTAAAGACTTTCAAAAGTTCACAAGATACAGATTCAATGAATTTAGAGAGTTTGTCTTATCTTTATAATACAGGGCTGTACACAAACACATTTTTTCTACTGGGCCTACCTGTCTGTTGGACTAGTAGGGTACCAAGTTTTTCATGTTTTACTGGTCCACTTCTGAAAAAAGTTATTTGTCCGACAGTGACTTTTACTGGTCCCGTACTGTCGTACCAGTGTCAGTATGCAGCCTCGACTGTACACATTGAAAATCTAGTGTGGCAGATTAATAATTGAGAAAAAAGAAATATCTGTTGCAGAGTTTCCCTAGGATTTGACAGCATGAAGTATTACCATTATCCTGTTCCCTGTCACAAGATTCAACATAGTTATGCTTGTATTTGTATACTTTCTCCACATCTAGGAGGCCATCAGGTTTTGGTACCGCACCCAGAAGTTCATGAAGGTTGACCCCACTCTTGGGGATGGCATCGACTTAGAGGAGGAGGAGGAAGAGGAGGAGGAGGATGAGGATAGTGATGAGGATAGTGATGAGGATAGTGATGAGGAGGAGGAGGAAGATGAGAGTAGCTTCAGCGAGGAATCAGAGAGTGAGCTCGACTCTGAGGAGGAAGCTCCGTGTGTAGTCGCAAAGGGTGACAAGGAGAAGGCTTGTGAACCTCCAGAAGTAGACAAAGGAGACGAGAAGAAGGTGAACCTCTACACTGGTGTGGAGATTGCAGGGAGAACGATGAGGTCATCGAAGCGGCGACGCGCCCAGGCCAGAGATGTGGTCAGGGAGCAGAAGAAGGCAAAGAGGTCGAAGATCCAGATTGTGAAGGTGGCATCACATTCTCAAGTTCCCAAGAAGAAGGGGGAAGATGAGGAGGGGGAGAAGGAACCAAAAGTATCCAGTCAACAACTGCATGAAGAACTGAAGGCCTCCATTGTGGCAAGTACTGTGCGTCATCAGACTCAGAAAGGACAGATATCCAGCAAAGTCAACCCACAACCAAGCAACAGGAAGCAAGGAGTCCAGATGAACGTTTCTACTCTTCCTCAACGGGACCACAGCGGCAGATTCATAAGGCTGTTGAAGCACACCACGGGGAAAGGCAAACCTGGAAGCTCCTCTCAGAGCCCTAGGCAACAAAGAAGTGCGCCCCTTGAACCCACCCTGAAAGTCCCATTCCTCCCAGGCAAACCTGGGAGCTCCTTTCAGAGCCCTAGGCAACAGGGAAGTGCGCCCCTTGAACCCACCCTGAAAGTCCCATTCCTCCCAGGCAAACCCGGGATTTCCTCTCAGAGCCCTAGGCAACAGAGAAGTGCGCCCCTTGAACCCACCCTGAAAGTCCCATTCCTGCAGAAGAATCAGCAGCAGTTGGAGGAAACAGACAAAAAGATGAAGACAGAGACTTTCTCCTTTACCATTGATGCTAAGCTCTGGGAGTCCCTGAAGGACAGACCAGATGAACGACAGCGCCTGATCATGGAGCATGTCCAGAAGATGCGAAATAGCAGCGACTCGAAGAAGGAGCCACTCCAGAAGACTCCGAATTCAAGGCATTCTCCATGGTTCTCACGGAATACAAGTCCTACCTCTCAGGTCGGGTCAAGAACAGTGGAAAAAGCTGGTCAGGAAGTGCCCAATTCCCACAACAGTGCTTCATCTCCTGTATCAAGTACATCAAACACCCATTCACCAGAAGCCATTGCTGCACCGGTCTTGCTGCATAAATCTGTAACATCAACCATAACCCAACCTCCAGGACCTCCTATATTGACGGCAGCATTGTCAACACCCATTCAGCAGCAAGAGACCTCCTTTGACACATCAGACCATGGAGGCAATCAGATTCTGGACCAGGACATGCCTGTACTAACCCCAGCCCTTTCCTCCAATATACCTCAAGTTGTGGCACCCAATGTAGCAGGCGTGGTTCCCAATCAACCACATTCTTCAGCAACCCAGGGTCAGAAACCAGTAGCACTTCTAACCACGAATCCCAAAGTTGCAGTGTCTACCTCAGGAAACAATGTAAGTACCCCTGTAGCTCCAGAAAAGAGCTATGTCTTGTTGCCGAATGGGCTGTTGACAAGAGTCGATGGCACTTTAGTGAAAACCAGACACAGTGTTGGGACCAAGCAGGCAATATCGATTCTGGCAGACCACCCCGTGTCGATGGTGCCCACGCCACTGGCACCGTCGCCAGTCACCAGCCATCAGGTACTGTCAAGGTGCTTGTTTCTCCCTGACCAAAATACTGGGCTACAGGTACATCTGGGTGGAACATCCCTACCAGCGGTGCAGGGGGTAGGGGGCACTGGTGTTGGCCAAACACTGCAGTCCGTCTCCACTGCCGGTGGGGCGGTGCTCACACTCGGCACCATGGTTGTACAACCCAACGCCGCTAGCCAAATTGCCAATGGTGGTGCAGAGAAGGTGCCCGTACTGCACTGTCTCAGGCAGCAAGTCACACCGGTAAATTCCAGAGTTAACCTCCTACAACCCTATCTCTTATCAGAGCAATCCGAGCATGCGCTTGAAAGGTGGTGCCCTCTTTTGCACAAATTGGGAATGAGGTTGAGAAAGGGGAAAGGTTGTCATACACATAATTTGTCTCTTTCAGAAAATTTATTTCATAAACTCATCACTTTTATTCTCTTTGACATGATCATAATGTCATGCTTCAATTGAGATTTCCAAAATATACAAAGTCTCTTTTTGAGAAGACTATCTTATATGTGATTCCATTGCTGGAATGGAACAATGTCGTCTTAAATTTGATGCACAAATTTAATGAATTTCTCTGAGTCACAGAGATAACATACAAACTTTTGTAATGTAATGGTATGCAGAAGAGGACAACAGCCTGTATCCAGTAATACCATACTAACATCCGTTAGCATTCAACCATTCACTCAGAGCACCGGCCACTCTGCTGACTTTCACCTTCAAAATTTACTCTTCCTCTCGACCAATGCTATACCATCCCTTTAACTTTGAAGACAACAATTACAAGTTGCGCTTTTTTCAACTTTGGGCATTATGATGAAAGAACATTGGGTGTATCATTGAAATGAATGACACCTGTCAATGAAAGTGGTCAAATGAACAGGCCAGCCTGCACTCATGCAGTTTTGTGTTTAGGGTTTCCATCTTGCCTTTTATGGCCCATAACCTTCAACATGGCCTCCTGTTGGATAACCTGGTAACTCCCACAGGGGCCAACCCACACAATCCATTTTCTCTTTTCATTTTCAAGACATAGTACATCGTTGCAAGCTATGTTTTGAGATTGACCAAAAAGAAAAAAAAAAGGGGGGAAGGTGGATTGTGTGGGACGGCCTTTGTCAGCTTTTAAACTGATTATTATAAATTTTGACCATTCTGTGAATTTAACTCTTTTCTGTGAGAGTCAATGTGAAGTTGGGATGGATTTTCACTTTAATATACCACTTAAAGAACATCTCTTTCTTCCTCCTTTCTTCAGACTCGGACTTAAATCTCCCATTTGAATAAAACAAGCAAAGAAGGCATGTACTTACATTTTTCAAGGAAAAGGTTTATAGGAAAGACGACTTACCCACCCACAAAATAATGGCATTGAATTGTTTTGGACAGTGAAACGAGTTGTGGTCCCCTCAAGTCAGGTGTATTACTTTTGAGTGCGATTATTTTAATAAAAGATGTCAAAGTTCTTTTGATAAGTTTCAGTACACGTTAATTTGTAAAGGCAATCTATAGAATTGATAGAATAAGAAATCTCTGTAACAAGAATTGAGCATCTGAATATAAGAATGACCCAAGTCCATGGAAGACCATTTCGAGTAAACTTAAAAAAACTTCATATCTTTTTTATTTGTCCAGTGATATTTTATTTAACTGTGATGGGAAGGCAACATTGTATATACAAATTAGACAATTAACATTTACATTAATTGTGGAGAGGCCATTTTGTGTGATGGACTTGGGTCGTTCTTTGAATCATATACATGATATTCTGCCATAGAAATGAGAGAAGGATGAGAGTGGGTGCTATGATATGAATGTCAGAATGACCCAAGTCCTTCACTTTTACATTCATATAAGAACTAATTCATTCATTTCAGACTCTTCCGGGGGTAATTAGGATAATATACACAAGATGAGTCCATGCATAAGCTACAGTTTCCCATGTCAAACTGAATTTGGCCAAAAATTGCACTTTGGTCATTCTTATATTCAGGTCTTCAATTATAAGTTATGTGCAGAAAGTAGTATATGAGGATTGCTTCTAAGACTTTTCCTCAATGAGAAACTAAAGGGTACCTCATTCACAATGCATTCACAATGCATCTCTGTTTGGTATTTTAAACCCATTTCATTTCATATGCAACATTAACTAACCAACATTGCTCTCTAGTATTAGGTGCCACCACATTTTTTTGAACTAACCAAAGTTAATTGAAGGAAAAATTTTCTCCTTGTTACAGCTGATTAGGTGGTGCGTCATTATGTTACCCATATAAAGTCGGAAAGATGATAAAAGGAAGAAAACAGCTCATAAAGGCAACTTTGGCAATATAACCATACAGTTTTTTAGTTTTTCAATTTTGTTTTATCATAAAATATTGTCCTTGTAATGAAGTACGGCAAATTGTATATGAATACAAAGCTTAGCATCTGACAAATTCATTATGCCAGAAACCAAAAAATTATTTTCCCGACATTCTAAGTATGGCTTTCGTGATAACGCATCACAGAACAGAGTAAGTTGTAATAGAAGCAGTACAAGTTTCAGTGACATCGAAGAAAACTCATAAAAGTTCTGGAATATCCTCATTCAACATAGATCTGTGAAAGTTTCGATGGTTGCAATCAGTTATTATGCAAGCAAAGAGGGGCTTTGCAAAGAAAGAAACCATTGTAATTCACAAGGCCCTGTTGGTTCTTCTACATCCTTGTATAATCCAGTTTGCTGCAAAGAGAAAGGGGGGGGGGGTCAGGGGAAAGAACAAATACATAATGTAACTCTACTACCTTTTAGAAGATGTTTTTAAGGACTTTTCTTGTGTGTTGAAAGTGTCTCCAACAAGATAGTTCAAATGATGATAAGGACTAAAGCGCAGAAGTCACTTTTTTGGCAGGGGGTTGGTGAATGACATAAAAGCCTAAAAAAACTCCCTTTCAGTTTAATGTAAAGTGGTAGACAGTGGCAATGTGTGACCTTAGATATTCCTCTCACTTGCCAGTATAGGCATAAAGCGCATGAACTCGGTCACGATAAAAAGTTTTCAGTAGGCAGTACAGAAGTTTGAAATTTCAGTGTCATGTGCTATTTTCAGGTTATTACGAGCTTCACGTCCTGCTTCCACTCAAACCTACAAGGTTAGACGGCCAAAATAGCGCTCTCCTAGGTCCTGACGCAGCTGAATGACAGATATCATTTACGATGTCATGCGCATACCCTGCACCTGCGAAAGTTGCATCTAAGCTGAGCTGTCGTGTCGCGTATTTGTTATAAGCACAATGAGCCTAAGGACGCAGTACCTTTAAGGGTGGGTACTTTTTGCATCGCGCAGCTGACTGTGTCATCTAGTAAAAACTCTCTTTTCATAGGCCAGTGGCGGTTGATGTTACTTGACAAGTAACGGGCGTTACTCGCCCTTGGGTAAGTGGGCAAGTGCGTTGATACAGCAATCTGAGTAGACTCCTTGGAAGTAAGCTGGTCAGCGACTCATGCCATTCATTTATCACTGATTGATTGAGCCATACACAAGAGTAGTACAAAGGAGAATGGCTTGAGGCTTTATGACGGAGTGTACTGCTAAATTCATCTGTCTTAAATAGCAGATACGTGTTTCTGTCGAAAATCTATGTATAGCAATCTTCCATTGGGTCCCAAATAACAAGTTTCGGAGGGTTGGTGTTGAATCTTTTTATCACAAGTGTGTTCCGTGAGATTTGATTCTACATGGCCACTGTGTGCAGATTGCTCAATTTTGAAGCAGTTTGTTTTCATTGTTTTATTTTGTTTGTTTGTTTTATTTGTTTCTTAAATAGTGGATCACAATGCTTATTGAGTCATTTGCAGTAGGCATCTGGATTTTGCTCTTTGCTTTATAGCGGTTCAGCTTTGTTTTCTTCATTTATCTATTGTCTTTTACAGTGTTTTTTTTTTTTTTATTTGGTAATGCCTCAAAGAGTTTCCTTATTACCTGGAGCCCTCTTAAGTTAATTAAACTGTTCAAGTTGCGTCCGGGAGTAGTCTCAATGATTATCGTTCTATGGCAAAAAGCTGACAGTGTTCATGACAGCACGCACAGTTAGTGAGTTATGGAGAATTGTACTAACCGGTAATTGCTTTTCTAATAGCATGTTGCACCAGCTTATATTCATTTCATTAATGCATGATGGTTGTAAGTGTACATGTATACACAAATGCAACATTTATCATTGCCCAAAGCTTTGAATTTGCTATCTATAATCATACATTGAAATCAATTAATTTGCAGTAAGTTACATAATATCTGTCTGTGTTACGTTACATTTTGCTGTATTTCTCAAATTCTATGTTTTGTTGGTTTTTTGTTTTTTGGTTATTCTGTGCTCATGTTTTCAGATGTCATATGTTTCTTATGAATTGGAATGCATTGTCATATGTATGTGGTTTTGTTATTTTTGGCAGGTGCAAACTGTTTCATCAGTAGCAGTGACATTGCCATCATCCATGACAAATGATGTTGCATCAGCCACCAGCAGTATCTTGCCTGGTGGTGTGACTGTTGTACCGAGTAAAGCCGTTCCTCAGGTATCAGTACAGACCTCTTCATCCACTCAACAAGGTGTAGTCCTCGGTGCCAAGCGTGTAAATGACCCGTTAGGGCAAAGTGCAGTGACAGGTGGTATCGCCGGTGGTGTTACTGGCAGTACCACCAGTGGTGTTACCGGCGGTGCCACTGCTAATGCAACCTCAACCAAGATGCTGGTTCTGCCGACCAACCTCAAGGTGAACAGTAACAACAAGCAGTGGAAACTGGTGTATGTGCAGAAGCCCGGCACCAGCCGGCCGGAGCTCCACCTCCAGCAGTGTTCCACAGACGGTTCCCCTCAGGTGCTGATACCGGTCGCTGGCACCAACCAAACCACGGGTGCGGCGGCGCCAGTTGTGACAGCCCAGAAGGCGAGTCCTGGTGCAAGCATGCAGCTGCAAATGGTGCCACAGAGTCCCAACAAAGTGACTGTCAAGGCTGTCCATTCTGTATAAGCACAATGAGCCTAAGGACGCAGTACCTTTAAGGGTGGGTACTTTTTGCATCGCGCAGCTGACTGTGTCATCTAGTAAAAACTCTCTTTTCATAGGCCAGTGGCGGTTGATGTTACTTGACAAGTAACGGGCGTTACTCGCCCTTGGGTAAGTGGGCAAGTGCGTTGATACAGCAATCTGAGTAGACTCCTTGGAAGTAAGCTGGTCAGCGACTCATGCCATTCATTTATCACTGATTGATTGAGCCATACACAAGAGTAGTACAAAGGAGAATGGCTTGAGGCTTTATGACGGAGTGTACTGCTAAATTCATCTGTCTTAAATAGCAGATACGTGTTTCTGTCGAAAATCTATGTATAGCAATCTTCCATTGGGTCCCAAATAACAAGTTTCGGAGGGTTGGTGTTGAATCTTTTTATCACAAGTGTGTTCCGTGAGATTTGATTCTACATGGCCACTGTGTGCAGATTGCTCAATTTTGAAGCAGTTTGTTTTCATTGTTTTATTTTGTTTGTTTGTTTTATTTGTTTCTTAAATAGTGGATCACAATGCTTATTGAGTCATTTGCAGTAGGCATCTGGATTTTGCTCTTTGCTTTATAGCGGTTCAGCTTTGTTTTCTTCATTTATCTATTGTCTTTTACAGTGTTTTTTTTTTTTTTATTTGGTAATGCCTCAAAGAGTTTCCTTATTACCTGGAGCCCTCTTAAGTTAATTAAACTGTTCAAGTTGCGTCCGGGAGTAGTCTCAATGATTATCGTTCTATGGCAAAAAGCTGACAGTGTTCATGACAGCACGCACAGTTAGTGAGTTATGGAGAATTGTACTAACCGGTAATTGCTTTTCTAATAGCATGTTGCACCAGCTTATATTCATTTCATTAATGCATGATGGTTGTAAGTGTACATGTATACACAAATGCAACATTTATCATTGCCCAAAGCTTTGAATTTGCTATCTATAATCATACATTGAAATCAATTAATTTGCAGTAAGTTACATAATATCTGTCTGTGTTACGTTACATTTTGCTGTATTTCTCAAATTCTATGTTTTGTTGGTTTTTTGTTTTTTGGTTATTCTGTGCTCATGTTTTCAGATGTCATATGTTTCTTATGAATTGGAATGCATTGTCATATGTATGTGGTTTTGTTATTTTTGGCAGGTGCAAACTGTTTCATCAGTAGCAGTGACATTGCCATCATCCATGACAAATGATGTTGCATCAGCCACCAGCAGTATCTTGCCTGGTGGTGTGACTGTTGTACCGAGTAAAGCCGTTCCTCAGGTATCAGTACAGACCTCTTCATCCACTCAACAAGGTGTAGTCCTCGGTGCCAAGCGTGTAAATGACCCGTTAGGGCAAAGTGCAGTGACAGGTGGTATCGCCGGTGGTGTTACTGGCAGTACCACCAGTGGTGTTACCGGCGGTGCCACTGCTAATGCAACCTCAACCAAGATGCTGGTTCTGCCGACCAACCTCAAGGTGAACAGTAACAACAAGCAGTGGAAACTGGTGTATGTGCAGAAGCCCGGCACCAGCCGGCCGGAGCTCCACCTCCAGCAGTGTTCCACAGACGGTTCCCCTCAGGTGCTGATACCGGTCGCTGGCACCAACCAAACCACGGGTGCGGCGGCGCCAGTTGTGACAGCCCAGAAGGCGAGTCCTGGTGCAAGCATGCAGCTGCAAATGGTGCCACAGAGTCCCAACAAAGTGACTGTCAAGGCTGTCCATTCTGTAGATGCGCCACAAGCACCGACTTCAACAATGCACATGGTTTCAGGAACCCCTGTGATGAATACACATGTGAGTAGTATGGGAGCTTCAGCACCGGCAGCGATCATAGTTTCCTCTGTAAAGCCGTCAACTCCGTCAAGGCCACAAGTTCAAGGAACTTCGCCCGGCAGAACGAACATGGTTCTACTCCAACAAAACTCAGTGCCTAGCCCTAATCTTGGGACAAACAGCACCACTTCCCCGACTGGAGAGCCTCCGGCTGGTGGTGATCCTCCTAATGTGGCGGTAAGCCCCCCAAATCCGCTGATGATGCAGACTCTCACACCCCCTGGCCTGGTGCTCCCAGCCCCGGAACCATCCATGCATCAGATTGTGGTGAAACGATCACAGAAGGATGTCAACATTAACCTCTGACAAAATGACATGGTCGTAACCCTCTCCCTCACATTTCTCTTTGTTCCTTTTGTATACTGAGACTTCATGACATGCATCCTCCCTGAAGTACTACCAAGCTGTAGTGTGTGATGACTTGCTGTTGCTCAGACCCAAAACAACCCATTCAGCCAGCCTTGCTAATCACAAACACACAACATGTACCTCAACCCATGTCTAGTACCAAGCCTTCATTTTATTGCCTACGACTGGTGTTGATGCACCTTTTTTCCTTGTAGTTTTCAATTGACAGTCTTGGATGTGTGATATCTTTGATATCAAATACAGCCGCTATATTTAAATAGACCATTATCATGAACTCTAGGAGTATTCTCATCCACTTTACGGAGATATTTCGCCAAAAGTTGTAATTTATTCTGGCTGAGAAATCGAAATAAGCCTTTAATTACAGGCAACTAATAACTAGGGTAGGCAAGTGTTCAGGAACTCCAGCTGGCAGATTGTAGTCATTTAAAGTGAATTTCCAATGACAGCTGCAAAAGCTGTTCATTCCACAAAGATATAATGCTGCAAATATTTGAACAGGCTTCTGATTTCTTACTCGAGAAGAAACATTGTCGTCATAGGCCTCTTGGGAATCCGTCTTGCATCGAGGTCTTCATTTTCTCCCATGAAGGAGAAGAGAGTAATGCAGTCATATAGTGTTTGGGAAAATTATACTTTTACCTATTTAGCTTGGCAGAGAAAGACAGTTTTAAGGACATGGTCATCATCCTATATTCACCTGGTTGTTATATAAGTACAGTCGGACCTCGATTATCCTGGCATCAATTATCTGGAATCTCTGTTATCCAAAACATCGACTAACTGGTATTTTTTTAATGTTCAGTGACAAATCTCACTAAAAAACACCCCCCCCCCCAAAAAAAAAGAAGAAAAGAAACCAAAAAAAAACAACAAAACAAAACAAAAACAAAAACAACGTTTTTAACCATTATCATGCCGAATTCCCAATGGGGCATATTCCAATCGTCCCAGCAGACTGTAATTTTTAAGTCAGTTCGTGAGACGATGTCAAAGGCTGGTGCTGTACTTATCACTAGCACTTAGTGCACAGTAGTGGTTGCAGTACAATGTAGCCGCAGCATTCGACAAGTCGTGACATCAATCAGAGCAGACCCTGTGTGGCCAGATAATCGAGGTCCTACTGTACTCAAAAGATGCCATGCTGTGAGTTTTAGCATGGTAAGCCATGCCAGGAGTTGATTCATGGCAATCACATGATAGGTCCTTCATCTTTTGCCCCTATATGGCTGCCCTTATTACCAAGCAATTTCTGTGTTGAGTTAAGTTCGCCTATTAGGGTTTTCTGTTGCAATGTAACATACTGTCCTCTCAAAGGCCGTGATAATGACACACCGTTTGGTCAACGACACATTTTCAGTAATGCAAAAATGTGCTTTCACATTTCAGGGTTTTCTATGCATGTACATGTGTGTGTGTGTGTGTGTATGTGTGTGTGTGTGTGTGTGTGTGTCTGTCTGTCTGTCTGTCTGTCTGTCTGTATTTATGTCTTCAGAATCAGGTTAACATTAATTGCAAGATCAAGGAGAATAGACTGATGCCAGCTGTATTCTACAAAGAATAAAAGTGGCATTGACTTTCATGATGGTAAATGTATGTGAGGTATAAGCAAAGAACTTCAGTGAGGAAGCCTACAACATATAGAAATTGTGTATGGCTTGGTTAGCATTGATTAAATGACATGCAGATCATGATAAGAGGGGAAAAATATGTTTGGGTGGTAGAAAGCTTAACAGTGCACCACATATTCTTTCATGGGTATGCTACGTGTATGTTGCCCTGAATAAGGCCTTACCACTCCTGATCTATCTGCAGGCATGAAACAAATGAGCAATTCCAAAACCAGTCATTTTTCGCGAATTGGAGCCGACGGCCTTTCTTGCGGCCTGACATTTTCGCGAACTGCCACTTGCATTCAATGCATATAGTGCAGACAAGAACGTTCGCGTGCATTTCAATTTCGCGAATCTTGGCGCTCGCGAAATTTGCGAGATTAAAATGTAGGCAAACATTTCTCGTTTTACCCTAATCTGTATGTATCATAATACCGGCTACTTGATTCTTTTCATTCATAGCATTTTAAGTCTCAGATTATGTATATCTTGCTGTGGTGTATTTCAATAATGTGAATGATGAGGAATGGTCTACTGTATACGCTATATATTTCGCGGGGGTTTTATTTTCGCGAATTTCGCGAGTCGGGAGCTATTCGCGAAATTAACAACACGTGAAAATATTACCTTCCAAAATGAATCCCTTGCCTTGATGATACGAACATTTCAGTACTAGAATACCATGTCACGGCTTACCGAACAGACCATACTGGCTTTAAGCTTGTTTACGCACGTCCACGTCTACTTACGAATACTGTAGAGAGCCAATCCATTATCGCAAGGGGACCACTCGTCAGAAATCTAGCGCGATGGACTTAACCACTTCAAAAATGTTGAATTCTAACTTACTAGTTCGCAGAGTTTGGCAAGTCTTTTTCATGCAGTGTATAACTAGTATCATTCTTATATGCTAGTAAGTTGAAAATTCACACTTTCTTTGCCACTTCATACTTTCTCTGGTCCCCCAATCGCGAATTTAACCACTCGCGAAAATGTGTGACATCGGCAATTCGCGAAAATTTATGTACGCGAAAATTATAGCGTATACAGTATTTTCTCCATAGGAATGTCATATAGAAATGTCATAATGATGGCCTGATGTCTTCAGGTTTCAACTGTAATAGCATTTTGTGTGGTTATTCTCTCTCATGCAAGTTTTTCCTTCCCTACAAAATTTCAGGTGTTGAGTGTCACCCATTGAATAAAAGGATAAAATCCCTCCTCTACCAGTACTATTAAGTGTCTGTAAGTTTTCTATTAATTTTAAAGGGGAAGGCTAGTAACTGATCAGTGGGAAACAGTGCGAATGCCGAGGGATGATTGTTCCAATCCTTGTGGGATTCATTTAAGAGTACATTATATATCTATTCTTGTGTGGAAATTATTTACTTCAGAACTGTCTAATATTCAAGTAATATGCAGCTTAATGCCCCATCACTGACCAGGCACGCTAACCTGGATAGCATTAAGTTGCACATTTCTTTAATTGTATGAGACCATTTTGAAGAAAATAATTTTCACACAACAATAGATATATAACCTACTCTTGAATGAATCCCATAAGGATTGGAACAATCATCTCCGAGCATTTCCACCAATTCCCACAGACCAGTTACTAGCCTTCTCCTTTAAGTAAAATGCAACAATATACAGTAAAAGCTGTTATTATTATGGCATACAGATATTTTCGCGAATGAGGAGGTCACAAACATAATTATTCATGAGACGTTTTCACGAGTTGATTCTGAGGCTATGGTAGGTACGCTAATGCCTGTTCAGATATAATGCATTCAATATCAGGTGTGATTTCTTTTTTCCATATTGCAAATTTGCAGCTGAGAAGTGATGCCTGCGTATTAATTTCTCATGAAAATAGCAGCTTTTACATTACTTCAGACACTTTTGAGAACCTACAGTGTATGTAAGACACTCATGTGGGACAACAGAGGAAAGAATGAGCCTAGTGTCTCATTTAGCAGTGGGAGAGGTTTTCTTATGGATAGCAATTCTAGATCACATTCATCCTGTTTGTTCCGAGTATTCTGAACAGTATGTCAGTGTGTACAGAAGGTAAATTAATGGTTTTCAGTGCCAGCCTGCATTTAAAGTACAATGTACACAAAAGGTTTAAGACCCTGCAAGTTATTAGACAGGCGAGTTCCAAAATCTGATGTTACACGTCCAGGCTCAGAGAAGTCAAAGAAAGAGTTAGTGCAAGGGGCCTTGCTGTGGGAGAGTTTTAACTTGAGGCTGCTCGTCACACAGAAAACATATCTGTGAGGAGGTTGTTTTTTTTGTTTTTTTTGTTTTAAATGTATACTGCTGGCGGGGTGACAAGACCTTGTATCTGCAATTTTGGTGAAGATGACTTTTTTCAATTAATGGTCAAATAATGGGTCAAGTGATGTCCTGACCAAATCTGTCCTACTCCAAAAATGAAGCCATCACGGCACGTCAAAGGAAAGGCTATCCCATTTGCCACAGTGCTTTGGCCGCCATGTTTTTTGGCTCTCCTGAACATTTGACATTTTGTAGATACGAGGTCTTGTCGCCCCAGCGAGGAATGGAGGTGATATTGACAGTAATTCACTTGATATTGCACACAAAATATACAGTCAATGAGCTAAGTTGACCTCGCCTTAGTTGACCCCGCCTACATTGAAAATTTGGTTCTAGGGAAATTCTACCCATATGAACATGTTAATTTTGTATTTTGAAATTCACGTAAGTGGAGGGATATTTTCTAGGCCCTTTGGAGTTGACTTGATGAGGTTTACTGTATCACTTATCACTGCGTGTATGTAAATTTTGTTCTTATAGAACTTTTGTTAATGAAGGCTGGGCAGAATTCAATGCAAGGGAATGGTGGCGGAAGGAATCTTCTTCTTCTTCTTCCTCTTAAGTTCTGATTAAGTCTGCCTCCTTCAATAGGCTGAAGATTCTTGCAGACTGTGCTGTTTACATTATAATATTTTATTTACAGATATTTACATCACATAACAAATTTGAGGGAAATAACTAGCCACTGTGATCAACCATTAGTCGGTTACACAATGATCCCACAGATGGCGCTGAAACAATTTCTGACGACAGGGAATTCCAGTTCCTTACAGTTCTTGGAAAGAATGAATGGCGATGCGATACAGCTCTCGAGTGTGTCTTGATTCCAGGAAGCCCTTTAGTTCTTTCTGTGCCATGGACGTTGGACAGTGTGTACAATGCTATGGGGTTTTCTGTGCCAATCAGCACTGAAGTACACAAAGGGTTCACTGCCCTGGGTCCATACAGTATGTATTATTGTACCATCAAATGTGTGTATCCTGTATATGTTACAGAGAGAGCTCTCTCCTAGCCATGTTATGTTTCTTACATAAGGGCTGCAAAAATAATATGGTACCTCTAACTTTATTACATGTACATTGTCCTAGGAAAAAGCAATATTGAGATATCTCGGAAGTACATGTAATTCACCATTGTGCTATGTCATGATGTGTTTCTGCACACTTGAGATGTTTGTACCATCAATGCTGTATTAAATGAAAGTTCCACTGAATCAAATCTTCACCAATTCCGAGATAATTATGATGGAAAAGAGTAAGAAGCAGAGAAGTTTGTAACTGTTACAAACTGTGGAACAGGTGAAATGTTGATGCAGATTACCCACAGGTGGGTAAATAGCTTCAATTCAGCAGTATAAATTGCCTTTCTGTACAATTTTTGGTCAGTGTGGAGAAATTGCATCTCTCTTAATGGCTGTATTAATGCATTATATTTCCTAAATTAAGGGGTTTTATGTTCTTCTGCAAAAGTGCCATATTGTGTAAGAAAACAAGCAAACAAATTAAAATGAAATTCAGAGATCCTTCACCATACAAACATGAAATTCTAGTAGGCTTGCTTTCTATTTTTTTTTTCAATGGTACTTGTGAAGAGTTTGTTTGCAAAAACCGATAAGTCCATATTTGCCAAATGGAGATATTTGCGATTAAAGGTCAAGAAAAATAGAGAGAATAATAAGAACATCTATTTGCTTCTTTTGACCATAACTTCAAAAATGTACCTTTATATGTAGTGACCAATATATCATTTTAAAGGTATTATTTTGTACTTCATGACAGGAACCGTACTTCAAATCTTCAAAAATGGACTTATTGGTTTTTGCAAACAAACTCTTCATGTATTTTTGTGTGTTCCTGCACGATCACCTTGTTCATGAACTTTATGATGTGAATTCTGTAAGATTTTGTGCTTTGCTTTTTTTTAGGCAGCCCAAAGCAGCCTTCAACCATTCATGAATTTGAGGGAAAGAGAGCCTCCAATCTTGATGTATTACAATTTTATGCAAGTTTGAAGCCAACAATCTGCTCTCTGAGAATTTAACTCTTTATGTGCCATGGTGGAAACCCCCTGTGTGCCACATTATTCTGAGACACCAATGTAGTCATGCTTTGAAAAATCATTCTGTTTTTCAAATCAATGTAACTTTTGATTTATAGATTTCTGTTAGGCTGGACATGAAGTGAGCAAAGTTGTACGGAAAATGCCAAGCTTTGCTTCAATTAAAATTGTATGGCAAATCGATGATGTTTTTTCGTTCAAATGACCGGTGGCTAAATTACAGTAAAGGCATGACTTTTGCACACAAAACTGTGACAGAAACTTAGAATTGACATGCAAATCAATTAGGGAAAACTGCTTGACAGTCATTCACCACAAAATATGCAGGCTATAAGTGAGACGCACAAAAGCGCGAGAAAAGCTTTCATTGTCCTGTGGCATTTGACGATTTATCGATCGGTGTGGGCGGGTTAGTAGATTTGAGCAGAATATGCGAAGTTGGCACGCCATCGACTGAGTCACACGTGCGAACGTGGCACATAAAGAGTTAATATGGTTTCTTTTGTGGGTTTGTGATGCAAGGTCGTATATACACATACTGTCACCAGCATGGCCAAGTTTTGTTGTTGTTGGTTTTTTTTTTTGTCCATTGTTTTTTTTGTTTTTTTTTTTGGGGGGGGGGGGGGGGGGACTTTCTGTATACAATGTCCTCTCTTTTTACCTATAATGTAAAAAAAAAAAACCCTGATGATTGCACTCCCATTCGAGTCGAGACCAAGGCCGATGGCACATGTATGAATAATGTCCTTGATATTAATGTGTGTGTTGTAGGAGTGAATTGTAAAAGTGTAAATATTCATTGAATTGTAATTTCCAAGGACAGTGTGGATGTCTCTCGATCGTCATCTGGCAACTGATGTTGGTAAACAGTGTGCCAAGCACTGAACGCTGTATATTTTCGACTTTGTTATAAAATTAAAACCAAGAGGTATTCAGGACGAAAATTAGCTGTGTTTTTGTCTTTCTTGTCATGACTGTATTGTGCAGCTTTAATTCTAGTCTTGTGCCAAACACAGCAATGCATCAAATCAGTCACAGCCATTGGTGTGTAGTTATGTTGCAGAACGTTACAATTGCAACATACAGTAAAAGGACAGGTTCAATTACATTTTGTGTGTTTGTGGCTCTTCAAATCACCAGTGTCCTGTTGCCTAATGGGCCCACACTTTAAAGGGATAGTACAGTTTCAGTTGAGATGGGACTTGAGGTTTCCAACTTGTTTTGATGCTGATTTTTTTTCTTATTAAATATGAAAGAGCATATAATTCTAAGAGAGATTCAAAGTTTATTTGATCAAAAGGGGTTTTGAAATGGCTGAGATGTACGAAACAAAGCAATTGTTAAGTGGAACCCTTCTTGTAATAGCATTGCCTTGTTTCGCTTCTTTTTGAATATCTCGGCCATTTCAAAACCGATTTTCATCAAGTAAACATTGAATTCTTTTTAGAATCGTATGCATTTTAGCATTTCATAAAGTGGTTTCTAAGTACACTGTATCTCACAAAAAGATAAGTATCTGGCTAAAAGTTAAAGGTGAATTCTCACTTCAACCAATGCTATACATCCCTGTAAAGTGATGGTACAGTAATGCTTCACATGGAGCTGCAGTTTTCCAAGTTTTTGTGTGTTTGTGTTTGTAAGATAATGAGAAACCTCTTGTGAAATACATGCACTGCATGAATGAACATTAAGTTTTAGAGGAATTCAAAGTTTATTTGATGAAAACTGGTCCTGAAATGGATGAGATATCCACCCTGAGCAGTCCTAACAAAATCTGACAGTTCACAACTTTTATTTAATAGGATTGATTTGTTTTTGCCTTGTTTTTGGATATCTCGGTCATTCTATTATGGATTTTTATCAATTAAGTTTCATTTCTTGGTAGAATTTAATGCCCTTTTAACCTTTCATAGAGTGGTTTCTGAATAAAAATGTTATCTCGCAAAATGTTAAAAGTGGAATCCCCACCTCAACTAATACTATACCATCCTTTTAAAGCTTGACACTTGGTTTGTGTGCTGGCATTATTGCCATGACACACAAGAACCAGTTTAGCTTCCTGAGTATCATGGTGAGTCTTTAGTTTTAGGGTGTGAAGAGAAAAGTTGAATATGTTTATAGCAAACTGGTCTGCTGTAGTTACCATGACAACAGCCACATATCAGCCAATCAGCACATTGTATGAACAGTCACTACTTTGATTCACACACAAGCACACACTACATACAGGTACTGTACACACACCTGTACACAGAAATTGGGAGAAACGATAGGAATGCATTAACAGTATGTGCTTGAAGTACACATTACAATGCAGACCTTCACATGGGGATTATTTTTGCACTAGTATCTTGTAAAGGGAAAAGGTTGAAACTTTCCACACTGCACAAATTTCCACTTTCACAGAAGATCCAGTTTCAATCTCACTTTTGAAGAGAGCACAGTAAAACAGCCTAGTTTGCCACAAAGACACAGTAACAGGAAAGAAACAAACAGACAATTTGGAATGAGAGATGCTTTGACCCAAGTCTTTATTTTACATTGCCCCCTTCAACGATTGATTCAACCTCCTCAGAACTTCTGGAACTGCTTCTTGGCGGAGCCGGGGGCCTGCGTGACCTTCAGGACGTTGAACCTGACCGTTTTGCTGAGAGGACGGCACTCGCCGACGGTCACGATATCGCCGATCTTGGCGTCTCTGTGTAAGGGGGGGGGGGGGGGGTGGGGAGAGAAATACATAAACATGGGTTGTAATGCAATCAAGTCATACACATTGCTAAAAGTTTGCAATGCAGAGCCCCTGTATCAAAACTAATCCTAATGAACACCTAAGAAGACAATTTGTTTGACATACAGCTACGGTATATGAAATATGAATGTGTATGCTTAGATTCATTTCCCTGGTCACTTAGGGGGCCCCGAGAGGCTGACGGGCAAACTACTGTATATGCCCAATATCTTACGAGGTTTTTATTTTCGCGAGTCAGCTGCTATTCGCGAAATTAAAAACACCCGAATATATTGACTCTGATGCCAATATGAATGTGACGTACATGTACACATTTCTCCGTTCAGTACAGGACTCCTCGATCACAAATTTAACCACTCGCAAAATTGTTGGGAAGTCCCGATTCGTGAAAATGTAGACTCGTGAAATGGTGTATGCAGTACAATAGGCATGACAGCTTTACGTCTCCTCAGGACTAAGCAATGAGGAGGACATGCCTTGCCTCAGGGCACATTGCGGCTGCAAGAGGACTTGAACCAGGAGCCCCATGATTGAGAGTCTAAGGTCTCATCCACTGAGACACACACTGGCTCCTTGACAGCTTTAGCTTGAAGAGTTTGTAGAACATACTGAGACAGTGTAAGTTATGAGGCCTAAGGGGTTCCTTGTTATAAGGAGGTTGCCCACATCCTGATTCTACCACTAACAGGGGCGGATCCAGGGAGGTCCGCAACCGGCGCACGCCCCCCTTTTTTTGTTGAAACAAAAATAAAAAGAAAAAAATGGGGGGAGGGGTGCGTGCGCCCCCCCCCCCTCTTTAATTTTGTAAACACGCCCCCTCTTTACGGAATTCCTGGACCCGCCCCTGCACTAATACCTTCTTACCAGCCAAAACACACACAAAAAAACAACAACAATACAAACAAAAGCATGATCTCATTTCAGAAAAAAAAAAAAAGTGTTTTGACAGCAATTCTTGCTGGAATGGCAACTTCTTGTAGCAACAGCCAATCAGGAAGCAAAATTCTTGCCATTACCATAATGCTTACCACTGTTGCAGGAGTTGCTATTATAGCAACTTTTAATGAAATGGTGCCCAGATAAATCGAAATCTACTGTATAACTAGAAATTTCTGCGTGTATGAAACTTTCTAAAATTTCGCAAGGAACCACGATTTGCACATGAAAGGTTTCGTCTACACAAGGCATTGAATGCCAGTGTCAATTTGCAAAAGTTTAATGCTGCGAAAAAAAAGGCCCTCAGCTCCAATTTGGGAAAATTTCATGGAGAAAATATTTCTGGTTTCACAGTAAATGTCGTGAGGTTACCTGAAGCAGGGGGAGAGATGGACCGACATCGTCTTGTGCCTCTTCTCAAATCGGTTGTACTTCTTGATGTAGTGCAGGTAGTCACGGCGAATCACGATCGTCCTCTGCATCTTCATCTTGGTGATGACCCCCGACAGGATTCGGCCACGGATGTGGACGTTGCCGGTGAAGGGACACTTCTTGTCGATGTAGTGACCATCCCGAGCCTAGGGCACAAACACAGATCATTGACCTTTGACTCACACTGGAGTTTACACACTTGATTTTTGATGTGGGAGGTAAATTGCAAACAATATTTCATTTCCAATTGTACATGAAAGCGCCATACCTGAGCTATTAGTGCAAGCTCAACACAAACAAACACTAGACAAATATGCACACAAACACACTCGAGCTGCCTGAAGGTGTTAACGTTTTGCTTCCCAAAGGGTCACATATTCTGAATGGAGACCACATCACAAACACACGTACTACTACTGGTACTCACACATGCAAACATACAGGACCACACACTCAAATTGCACTTTTGCAGGCCGCATCAGTCTAGTGCTTTGAAGCAGTGTCAACATCCCGTTGCCGGGTGATATGAAGACCATCGTGAGAAAACATCATCTGCAGCCACACTTTGGTTTCACTATTGTTGGCAAACTTGTTGCCTTCTAGTGAAAAGTGTTGGTAACTTTGCTGTAAAACACTGCATAAGTTTCTCTTCTAAATGCATGCATTCATCAGAAGCAGAGAAGCTTTGGAAGCTTTATGGAGTTCATGGCACTGCAGTTCCAACAGACATTTGTAAATCTTGGTTGAAATCTCTTGGAGCCTGGGTTCCAAAACTTTCCTTGGTAAATATTCGTAGAAACTCTAGCCATGATAAACCAGCTTAAATTTCACTGTACCTTTATAACAAGGGTTGTTCAAAACAAGTAGATGCTTTACTGACACCTCCCCAACATAGCAAGAAGTATGTAGCTGGATTCCACATATTGAAATCTAGTCAGTAGAGGCATGTAACACCGTGCTTTATGGTAGGTTTTCAGAGTGCTCACAAAATTTCACTGGTAACCCTCAATACTTCCGAGTCCAGAGTGATTTGAAGGTTTGTTCTCCTATGATCATATCACAGCTAGCGACCTCTTAAAATATTTGGCACAGGGTGGTTAATTGCAAAGCAATAAACATCATCTTGTAGGTTTCTTCTTTTTTCGCGACTGAATTTTCTATTTCAGTAACTCATTTCTAATTTGTTTTATCAATTAATACTTAGTCAAGGTCCCATTATGCAAAAAGTAATGTTTTGCCTCATAAAATGTCAGCTAGTCACAGCTATGCTTCTTAGCCTGAACCAAAAGACTCTCTGGTCTGAGAGGGGCAAGCCACTACTCACCTCAGCTGGGGTCTTGAACCCTAGACCAACATTGCGAACGAGGCGCTGAGCCTTCTTGTTGGACGCCAACAGTCGCTTGTTGTTCTGGAACACAGTTGGCTGCTTCTGATAAGCCCTCTCCGACTAGAAGTTAAGAGGGAGACGAAAAGAAAAATAGATATAGAAAAACGCTTCTGAAAAACAGTACAAAATGCTAAAGTTGAGAATCCAGATCAACAATGTAGACAGAAGGGGGGGGGGGTGGCAGAATCTCACTTTGTAGTACTGTTAATCTGATTCACAGAAACTCTTGCAAAATCACGAGTTTGCATCAGTGGAGTGCTAAACAGCATTGTCAGCATCCATTCCTCAAGGAGGGAATATGAAGACCATCGTGAGAAAACATCACTTGCAAACCCTAGATCAGTTTTATTGGTTCATTTTGATTTATTGGGTAGCTCCTCATTTACATCATTCATTAATGTTACCGGTACCGTACTAAGTTTGTTTGTTAAAGGACAAGTTCACCTTCATAGACATGTGGGTTGAGTGAATGCAACAATATTTAAGTAGAACACATCAGTGGGAGTTTGAGCAAAATCGGACAATCCGTTCAAAAGTTAGGAATTTTTGAAGTTTCTGCTCAGTCACGGCTGGATGAAAAGACTACTATAGCTTGTGATGTCACATGAGTACAACGATATAAAGAAAGAATAAAGAAAATTCAACATATTTCCATTTTTCTCACATAACAAAAGAACACTCGACTTCTCTCTTTCAGAAGGCAGGGGGAATAATATAACCCTTAACATACATCAGTAGCAAGTCGAAGAAATATGCACTTTATTCAAAAAATAAAGTTTTATGAAATTCTCTTTTTATTTTCCTTGTATAGTTGTACGCAGGTGACATCATACACTGTAGTAGTCTTCCTTTCCAGCAGTGACTGCGCAGATACTTAAAATATTCGTAACTTTTGAACGGATTGTTCAATTTTCCTCAAACTTTTACTGATGTGTTCTGCTTATATTGCTGCATTCTCTCAATTCTTATGTATATGAAGGTGGACTTGTCCTTTAATGTCTTTTAATCTTTATCATACAGCCATAATTCTCACATTGTCGCACAGAGTTTGCTGGTTCATTATTTTTGCTACTTATAAGATAGTTGATGATGATAATGATGATGGTGATGAAACAGCATTTACGTAGCATAATTCATCTGTAGAAACATCAAAGGCACCTGGGCCCCGTTTCATAAAAAGATGCTATACTAGCAACTCTTGCTGGAATGGCAATTGTCATGGTAATGACAAGAATCCAGCTTCCTGATTGGCTGTTGCTATGGGAAGTTGCCATTCCAGCAAGAGTTGCCATCCTAACATCTTAAGTTTTATGAAATGGGACCCACAATGTGTCACCCATCATTCAGTTGCAGGGCCACACAGAGCTGCCAATGCTATCTCACAAGTTAATCATCAGTGCCAGAGTAGCTCAGACTCACATTTCACCCAATTCTGACTGTCAAAATCTGTGATAAACACATTTTCACGCTGAACACAATATAAAATCATAATTATGGACAATTTCAAAGAAGTCTCCAAAATATATCAAACATTCTTGACACTCGAGCTTCTAACGGTTAGACAATGCTAGAACTAAGAGACAAGCCCAGAAGTTTCAAGATTTTCCAAATTCCAGTAGGCACACTCCCGATTTTATGTGCACATGTTACTTGTTAGTACAATGTTGATATATCAATCAGATCTATGAGTCCTATGACTCATACACACCACCTGGATTACACCATTTAGATCAGTGGCTACGTTTAAATAGAGAATAAAGATTGTTCTTTACAACTAAAATTGGGAACAATGACGATACCAATACCAGAGACTCCAACCCCAAGCACCTTCTGATCTGGAGATTCTCCCGCCCGAAACCCCTAGCAAACGGGAGACTCCAAGTTGATGTGTGCGAAGCGCGAAGTTCCTAGGATTCTAGATGTTCTCTGGTGCTATCTAAGGCTATTTTTTCAACATACGATAGAAATAAGTAAGAAATCCTTTCCACCGGGAGACACAGAGCCAGGGCGGGAGAAATCAAATCTCAAACGGGAGAACGGGAGATTGTGCAAAAATGGGCTTTCGGCGGGAGACTCCCGTCGAAAACGGGAGAGTTGGAGTCTCTGCAATACTCATCAATAGCAATGGCCAATGCCATGCCCCTTCCCCCTCCCATCACCCTGCAGTGTAGTGTCTTATCCAAACTCTCACTGTATGTAGCACGTACCGTCGGCGTCACTCGGCAGTTGTCTGCCTGCAAGTCAAGGACAGCAGCATGCGAGCCAAGGTAGCACAAGGTACCCCACACGACAGGCAGGGCGCTCTACACAGGCCACACCGTCCACCACAGCACTGCACAGGCACACACACTCACACCAAGGAGGTATGAATGATCCTCCTTGCTCACACTCACACACACGTACACACACTACACACACACAGCTAGCTAGCTCACATTACTCGTTGCAATCGACAATCGCAGTCACGCGCGCTATAAGACACAGCGACTGCCGTAATTCATATTAATAATCCGTAATACAAATTGGAATTCAATGAGCCTTTTAGACTGAAAAGAAAGTAAATATGAGACCAAAAGAGGAGCATGTCAATTTCACGAAGTCCTCGTGCATATGCCCGTAGGTTTTCGGACGGAAATACCAATCTGTTTTATGTTCATAGCCTCTCGTGGAATTCGGCGACCGTACGGTCAGTCCCGCTGCTTTTCCAAGCGAACGGTGTCTCTTGTGAAAAAGGAGTGATATTTTACACTACGGAAACTACACTTATAGGACAAAGAATCGACTCTAAATGTTGGCATAGTTATCATATTAGTTTGATCAATGACTATGTTTTCGATAGGGAGAGTGGATTTGCAGAATTATTGAAAAATTTTCATGCATGCTCGTCAAACACACCTGATCGGCCATGTTGAAAGGTGAAAGAGAGTGTGCGAGTGACAGAAGACCCACAATGCACTATCGATGTCCATTGAAAACTTCCGGGAAGTTTGGACGTAGATGGCGCATAACCTCTTTGTCATTCAATCACTTTTCCTCTAAACGATGGATAAACTCAGGTACTTGACCTCACATTATGTCACACCCATGCAGATTGTAACTTCAAACACAGACTCGATTATCTTAGCTCTATACAAAATGAAAACAGTTGTTTCTTTTTATCATTATGTAGGGCCTACTATACACTTGTTTCACTTTAGTCCCACTTACTCCAAAAATTGGCAAAGTTTTTTTTTCTCTCTCTCTTTCTTTCGTAATTATCTAATCTTGATCAGCATGCTAAAACTAAAACTAAAAAAAAAAAATGATAATAAATAAATAAATAGATAGATAAATAAACAAATGAATAAAATAAAGTTTCTTTATACACTCCCAAATAATCTGGACTCTGACAGTTTTCAATCTATGCCTATCTTGCCTAAGCATTACCATACATATGTCATATCACGTCTCATGCCTCAGGGGTAAACAGGCCTGTCAATTTTTCTCCTTTTTTTTTTACACCTCAAAAAAAAATAAAGCCCCCTTCCAAACACACACACAGACACACACACAGACACACACACACACTCACACACATACATACACACACACACACACACACACACACACACACACACACAGTAACACACATAGAGCACACAAAATGATTACGGATTTCCAACCACCAAGTCACATTTTGAGGTCTAATAATGAGAAAAATAATAACAATAACAGCAATAGTTTATCACATTGTATTATATGAAGAGTTTGTTTTGCACAAACTGATAAGTTCAAATTTGACAAATGGAGATATTTGCAATTAAAGTTAAAAAGAAATAAAGAGACTAATAACAAAATTGTTGCTTCTTTTGACCATAACTTCAAAAATGTACCTTGATAATTATAGTTACCAATATATCATTTAAAAGGTATTATTTTGTACTTTATGACAGAGACCGTACTTCAAAATCTTATAAAATGGACTTATCATTTTTTTTTTTTTTGCGAACAAACTCTTCATATAAACCTAATATATGAAGAGTTTGTTCGCAAAAACCGATAAGTCCATTTTTGAAGATTTTGAAGTATGGTCTCTGTCATAAAGTACAAAATAATACCTTTTAAATGATATATTGGTCACTACATAAAAGTACATTTTTGAAGTTATGGTCAAAAGAAACAAAAATTTTCTTATAATTCTCTTAGTCTCTTATCGGTTTTTGCATACAAACTCTTCATATATTGGTCACTACATATAAAGGTACATTTTTGAAGTTATGGTCAAAAGAAGCAAATACTTCATTATTATTGTCTTTATTTTTCTTGACCTTTAATCGCAAATATCTCCATTTGGCAAATATGGACTTATCGTTTTTTGCGAACAAACTCTGGATATATTTTCTTTTTCAGAATAGGCCAAAATATCACATCTCTTCTTAGTGCACTGTATTCACAAGATGGCGTGAATCATAACTTGAAGAGTTTGTTCACAAAAACCGATAAGTACATATTTGCCAAATGGAGATATTTGCGATCAAAGGTCAAGAGAATAATAAGAAAATGTTTGCTTCTTTTGACCATAACTTTTCATATGCTGCAATGGCAAGTGCTATGGTAACACAAAGAATCAAGCCTCCTGATTGACCGTTAATTGCTATTGGGAAATTGTCATTCTAGCAATGTTGTTGTGTAGGCCTACTACTGTACTGTACAAGCTCTCAGGCAAAATTCTGGGCCCAGCTGACATAGTTACAAAGCTCAGGTCCTTGCATGTCGGTAGGCCTAACAGAATAGCTTTATAATCTCGCAGATGATTTTCTTTTTTTTTTAAATATAGATCCTTTCATTACAACCCTCATTCCTGTTAGTAATCTTAACTCAACAATAACTGAATGCTAATTGATACATACATTTATAGTTACTTTGATAATTTAAAAAAAAAAAATCAAAAACAAAACATCAATTGCTCTCTAACTATGGGTTTTTTGTCTGGCTTCGAAAGCTGTAAATTCAGTATTTTTCTTTCATTTATTGGCAATCGAGTGTCAGCTTCTTTCATCACACTGTCTGTGTGGCCTATAGGAAGATCTTTTTGACATTATTTTCATAAATGGCATCATAGGAAATGATCGGAAAATACCCAAATGTTCTGTTCCCAGCTGTTTTCCCAATTATTACCTATGGTCCCTCTATGCACACTTTGATCTGGACTGTCCAATCCTGTAATTTGTATTTATTTTAATAAATCACGGAGAGTATGTTTAGAAGCAAATGATTATTACAGTACAGAGGTAGGAATGTGCTTTGATTTATGTCAGTTGACTCCCTCTGTACAAATGTGTTTGTGAGATTGTAACTGCTGATTTATATTCTTAACAAACATGTCGGAAAAAAAGAAACCAGTGGGAGTCAAACCTGTCATCTACTGCTTTCCAGGCAGCAACATCACCACCAGGCTAGTCGATCTGCAGGCACAAACCCTTATTGGTCGAAAGGAGTCTGCGTCAAGAATACTACACACACAACCCTGGCACTGTCCCATAGGCCCGGTCTGTGTTGTACCACGGAGGTGGACCTCCGCTGGTTGTAGCTTTTTCCAGTGTTGGGAGACTGAGGCAGCTCCAGACATGTGCCAGAGAGGGTGGTGCATGTAGTGCATGTAGTGTTGGCGCAGATTCCTTTACAATCAACAAAGGTTTGTGCCTGCAAACTACAACCCGGATATCTCTGGCTGCTGGTAGTGAGATGATGAACTTGGAACAAAGTACCCAAGATCCAAAATTCTGCCATTGTTATGTTAAATAATCCAAGGCAGACAAGGGTTATTGAATTTGTTTGAAATGTAGAACAGCAGTTACAGTATTGTACAATTTTACATGATACATTTGCAAAGAGGGAGACAATTGATAAAAATCATGGCACAAGACTATGTTTATTGTTATCATACAACATCTTACGCACACACACAATAAAGAACTACATGTACTGGTAAACTTTCACAATATCAGTCTGTAGCAATATGATTTAATCAAATGTAATTTCACAAAATGAAGATTAACATGGACATTTTTTTGTCCAAATTCCAACAACAACTTAAAGGAACACCTTGGTTTACTGTCAGCATTATACATTGTACAGCTTTTTGAAAGAATTAAATGAAACTTCAGAAATTCATGCATTTGTACGTAGCAAGAATGAAGTCTGAGTATACATAAGAAAAAATGATCAATTTTCTTTTGCACATTCCAACAGACTTGAAAGAAAATAATGCAAGCATAACAGTTTATTTATCTGTTTACAAGCTTAACAACACTCTGAAAGAATTAAAATCAATGGTAGTAACTGGCAAGAATGATGCAATCTGCATGGATTTCAAACAAAATGAACCATTATCTGTAATTCCGACAAAGAACATATCAATGTCATGCTTCAGTACAATTATCAGAGTCATATCACTTTCAATTACATCCAGATTTTAATAACAAGAAAGTCAAAATGCTGAAACTGATAAGACATGACTCTTTATCATGAAATTCAATGGAAATGTCTTGCAAACCTTACTATTTATTTACTTTAAAACGCCTGCATCAATTTCAGCATGAAGTCTTGTGGAATGAAATAACCTGGTATGATAAATCAGATGTATATTTGTGTATGAGAACTCTTCGGTTGAAATGTGAATTTTCAGTGGATACAAAAGCTTCACTGAATAATACTAATGAAACAGTTCCCTGTGATGAGACAGATATTATATTATGCAAACATCAATCTCTCTACAAACTGCTAAAGAATCTTGAGATTGGCAACATCAACACTAAAATGTCACTTTTCCTCATTCAAAATGACATCATTTGATTTCAGAAATGACAGTATGACTGTCAAGTTAGGAAGTAGCATGTGTGCTATTAATCAAAAGGGGGAGAATTGAGAAATATGATCTTCATTTCTTTGCATTATTTGAAAATAATAGAATTTACCATGGTATGTAGACTTGAAATACAAATTCATTACAGTAGACTCCCGTTATAACAAAGTCCTCGAGACTGGCAGTTTTCTTTCATTATATCAAAATTTTGTTGTAACCAAACAAATAAACAATAAATACGTAGAGTAGATAATTTTGCGGCCTGAATTTCTACTATTCCTACTATCACCAGGAATGCACCGTAACAATGACAATGTAAGGCTCGTCTGTGGGGTCTGCCATCTTCAAACATGTTTTAATACAAAAGTCCATCTGGTTGTTGGTCAAAATGATATGAGATGATTACCTGAATGGTGCAAGCCATACATTACCTCCGCCAAGGAAGGTGGAGGGTAAGTGATCATAAGCATCGGTTTGTCTGTTTGCAAAATAACTCAAAAAGTTGGGAACATATTTGAATGAAACTCGCAAGAAAAGTCAATGACACAAGGAACAGGTGATCAAATTTTTTCCAGTGACCCAGGAATCTTTATGGATTTTTGGAGGATCTTTTGGCATATAAGGTCAATGCACAAGGGAGTTCTAGCTGCATGTTCTGAAGGTTTACATATGCGCACTAAAGCACGAGCTCTGCTGATGACGTAAACAAAAGGCTTCTATTTTGGGAAATTGCATGCATGCTTTGTGGAAATGAGTTGTTGGCTTGGTGGAGGTCTGCGCTCTCCGAGTGATTTTCTAATGGCTTCATTTTTACCCCCCAATTTTATGATTACAATTGACCCTGCCCCCCTTACTCAACCCTTCTTTTTTCTTTTCTTTTTTTTTCTTGTTTAGGGGGTCAGGAATACAAGAACACTCCTTTGGATTTTCTGGGTCGTCCTGCAGGCTTCTTTCTCTTCACTGGTGGGGCTTCATCTACTTCGTCTGAATCAGAAGGTTGATGATTGTCCAGGTTGGCATGAGCACCAGGGTAGTAAGCTCTGTATTCCGCAGGGATGTTGGGGAGCCTCTTTGCAATGGACTCCTCTTTGTACCCAGGGATGGGTTTTTCCTCCAACATGGGCAGCCTGGGAGTCGCGCTGATGATATCTCCAAGTTCTGCTGTGGGCGGCAAACCTAGGAGTTCGGCCAAGATTGCCTCGCGAGTGGAGGCCACATCCGTGCAGAAGGTGTGCTCCAGTCCGCTCTCCTCCGTCACCAATGACTTGTACACCACTGCTCCTCCAGACACCTCAAAGCAGTAGTTCTCTGTGAATCCCAAAGGAAGTGGCTTCAGATGCTTCGCCAGGAAATGTTCCCAGTCACGGAAGACTTTATTCCCAGCGTTGAAGAACTCAGCGTGCATCCCAGGTACTGAATTAAAGGCATCAACCACCTGGGAAATATATGTAAATTAGCAAAAAATTAAGAAGCATAAATATAAATGTGAAAGCAGGAAAAAGCCATAGCAACTACATTCTTAACCCTATTCCCACTGGCAAAAAAAAAACCACCAAAAAATATTTATGCATAAATTAGCATAAATTAACATAAAATACATAAATTAGAAATTGAAAAATCTAGTCTTGTAGATTACATTGGCCTCTACCTTAGTGCAAATTTTCGCGAGGATCGCGCGATCCATGACTGAGATCTGAAGGGGGGCCAGAAAGGCCCCCCCCCCCCCCACCCCCGTGGTCTCAAGTCCCTCAAAAAACCCGGTGGGATTAGGGTTAAACCACTTTGTGATATACACTGTACATGTATTTAACCCATTGAGGACGGACTAATTTTGCTACAACACGCTTTTCCCAATTAGACACCTGCCAGAGTATACTCGGGACTCTTCCTCAACGGGTTAATAAATCTGGACCGCAACAGATGAAAATGACTTTGGGTGTACTCTTTACATTTTCATTACTTAGTCCTTTGTCAGAATGGACATAAAAAAATAAATTATTCAATTTTCATAAAATTCCTAACAATGTACTTCACTGAAAATAAAGTTAAAACAAGGAAACTTTTTTTTTATAACAAGCTACCTGGGACCATTAGAGTTTCTTTGATATAGCCATTTTTTGTTTGATGAGGGATTATTACAAAAGAATAATGAAGATATGAGAACTGCAAAATTGCCTCGTTATATCTTGTCAAATCCAACCTTGCCATATCGAGGCTCCACTGTCGAAAAGACTATTTTGTGAGATAATTTTCTGAAATAATCACCTGATCTGGGATGAAAACATTCTTCTTGTACAATGCCCGCCGGCAGGAATCCATGGCCTGGTCTGGTTTCATGTGGCTGAGTCCAGGGAGCAGATAGAAGGTTGATACCCGATCGTACAAGAGGAGGCTCAGGAGACAGTCCAACATCAACGTACACTGAGTCTTGTTGCGTCCAGCACAATTGTCAATAACTCTGATGACCATGGTTGGAGGGGGGACACCTGCATCCAGCAAGTTCCTCAGATATTGGCAGTGGTAGTACCAGCGCAGCGAACTCGTGGCATTGCCATCCTTCCCTGCCGTTCTCTCGTCATAGAGCAAGACAGCGTTCTTCTTCCGGGTGACATCGCAGATGTTGAACATGTGGAGGTGCAAGTCTGAGTTGAAGTAGTTCACATTGGGAGTTGTTAGTTTATAAGATGGCAAGGGTATGGCTTGTCCGTAGTCTTCACAGAGAATGACAATCTTTCTTGCTTTCTCCGCTGTTGCTGAGGTGAAGCATTTGTGCTGGATGTCTGGAGATGGAAGTAGTAAAATAATTGACATTAGTGAAGCAATGGCATAATTTAATATGAAGTTCACTTGTACATTTATTTATTTATTTATTGTAAGCAAGACATTAAAAAAAACAACAATGGCAAATTGAAGCCATAGTCCTAACATTTTCACCAAACATTGCAAAAACAGCAAGATTAAAAGAAAAATGGCTCCAAATTCATTATATCTTTATCAAGCATTGGGAAACAGCAAGATAAAAAGTAAACAAAAACCAAAAGAAAAAACTAAAAATAAGGCAACAAATTCTAGGCCTACATCAAATGCAGCATCAGTAATGTACCTCTAGCCTGTGTCAGAATGAACCTGTCGAAGACAAGCTGATTTTGCTTTAACACGCATTTCCCATAGACACATGCCCGAGTATACTCGGGACTCGTCTTCAAAGAGATAATGATAGTAATAAATATGAACAAGGAGCTTCAAACAGACAGCCCTTGATAAGACATAACTTAGAAAATGAACATCTTCATATAAATTACTCCCTTGTAGTAAAAAATGAATGCCCACTTAATTATCACATTCAACACTTACCATCATCTGTTTTTCATTCATGGCCTACCAAGTACGACTGTGATTTACTTAAATTACAAATTAGTCAATGGATCAACACTCACTGGTATTGGGAGATGGATGACCACAGTTTGCAGTAGAGCTGGCTTGATCGTCTTCTGTCCTGCCCTCGGCTTCAACGAGGATGAATCCTGCAGTTTATAGTTCATTTGAAATGGGACAAGAAGGTTATATGGCAAAAATAATGAGAATACAAAATGTATGGTCTATGCATTAAAATGGGAAAGCCTTCCACCTTAGCTCCCACCCCCACTTATTTTGCCATAAAATGGTACCACTCTGCATTATCCAACCCTTGCTACATGTAGCTTTATACAAATGTGGTCGGGCATCACCGAGGCTAGTGAGGGACAGTGCGCATCCATGAGTACAGCCAACAGTATTCATCATACTGTGTATAGTGGCACTGGAAGGGTAGTACCTGGTCTGTTGTGGACAAGGGGACAATATTTGTTGGGGAGAGGACATACAATTGTACAAAGAAGCCTTTCATAATTCTGAAAATTGTCTACCACAGTATTAAAACTATTTACATAAACGTGACAATCAGATGGCTGTGATTGAATTTGCATTTTTGTTTTGGTGTTAAAGAGCAAACCAAGCGAAACTGCCTAGATGATCATCATCAATATCATCATTTTTATGATGCCGATTCATGATACCAACTCTAAATTTGTTTGCCAATAACCAAAAATGTTAATTTTGTTCAACTCATCCTTGTGTATCACAGCATTTACAGTATGAAATCAATATCAATGTAGTTACTAGACAATGTTTATATTGTTAATATTTATATGAAAAAACTGTGGTTAATTGTGATGCATCCTTAATTGCAGTAACTTGTTCTGACAGTAGGCCTACCTGTCAAGGGTGTATTTTCCTGGTCATCAGGATCTACCACAAGTGATATAGTCTCTTCAATTGCACCGTCATTTGGGGCCCACGTCTTCTGGTATTGAGCTATAGCCGTGTTCATGTCTCGCCGCTGACGAACAGCATCATCGAGCCATGTTTCCTTTTGAAGCCTCAGCTCAGCCTTGCGTTCGTCGGACGTTGTGGGGTCGTTCAGTTCGACATCAATCCTATAGCAGCAGCTACACAAGCCTGTGGATGCTGTCTTCAACCTAAGCCTGGGTTTGAAGGCTCGTACATACTCCCTCCATCGAACTGGACTCAAAACTCTCTCCCCGCCGATGCATCTCTCCTCCTTATATTCTCGGTAAAGTTCCTGCCACTCCTCTGCTCCAATGTACTCCAGAGGTTGCCGATGACAGCACGGAAAACTCAGTTCAATATCCCAAGTCATTATTTGCCTCTTAATAGCGTCTCTATCTTCATCGCTAGCAGCATGCCAAGGAATTCTCGGCCCTTTCTCCACTTTTTCCGGGTCGAATTTGGCAAGGCGTGAAATCCTAGAGCCCCCTACGGGTAGGATTGATATGATTTCAATTTGCGACAGACCCTCAGCCAGTAGTTCCAGGATGATGCTGTCCGCTCTTGGCGGCGGCTTCTGCTTCTGATGCCAGCGGCAATGGCATTGCTCCAGCGCGTCGTCCGCTTCGCTGTCAGCGTCTCTTTTTTGTTGAGCCTCGGAGAAATCCTCGCGTATTTCACGTATCTTTTCCTCCCCTAACTTTCTCACAACTCGTTCAAAGGCATTTTTCAGTCTATCCTGCCTCGTTAGTTTCTTGTAATGTTTGTTGGGTTTAGATAGGCCCTTGCAGTAGACCCTGAAAGCTTGCACGGACGACATGATGAACGCTTCAACACCGACCGCCACACACGTACGTACAGTACGTTCACACATAATATACGAGTTGCACTAGTAGCACGCAGCAAATAAAAGATTTTTCGACTAAAGCCAACTCTCGGTCGAAAAGTGAAACGCTGGCGAGGAGTGCGCCAACTAGCGTTCAGCGGGGATAAAACTCAGCGGGTGAAGTTTCCATGCTTAAATAAATGTACTGTGGTGCCTGAGCATGCAATAAGGGGTCGGTGCAAGAGTGCTAACCCACACTTTTGTCAAAATTGAGTTACTCTACATGCATTTTGATCCTTATCCTTCACTCTAACCTCCGTGAAAACATCATATTTGAATTAAACCAATAAGATGACAAAAAAAATGCATGCATTCATGTTTTATTAATGTACAATGTATGGACTTTCCAATCAGCGATTATCTCAAAATGACTATTGTGTGGGTTAGCACTATATTGCAGCGACCCCTTCAATTATATTTCGCGATAATAATGTTTCTGTGAGACCAAAGAAGACAGGCTATCTGAAAGACAAGAAAGAATGAATTTTCTGTAGATCTGGAGAGTTATGAGTAATTATAGGAATTGGTGTAGTGCATTCATCTGCACCAATAGCTACACCAAACCATCAACATGTTCATCATTATTTCAATTTCCAAGTTTCCAAGTTGGGTTGAATGTAGGTTAATATTACACAGTATATACAGGTAGTATACTTATTATACAGTATGCTATATAGGTAGCCTATATAATAACACCGACGCATAGCCATCGGGAATTGAACCCTCTTCCACCCCCCCCCCCACACACACACACACACAGTGAGAACTTTTTGCACCAGACGTTGTAAACGGAGCAATTTGATGCATTTTTGCGTGTTTTATCAACTTTAAACGGTCCCACTGGTTTAAGGTAGCAGTATTTTGATGTGACCAATCTGCCCTAAAAAATGTTATCATTCAAATCAATTTCTTGGACGCTGTCTGTTCAGCAAACAGAAAGCATGAAAACGAGGGTGTGGGAGAGGGGATGATTTTGCCTTTTTAGGCCTGAAATACATGCAGCGATCTGGTGCAAAACCTTTGGTGAAATACTTAAAATGTCTTTGTTTTGTTTTTCAGCAAAGAAGAAATAAATAAGTAGATGATGCAGGTTTTTTTTTTCTTTCAGGGAAGTGTCAAAAGCTTAATCACGAAATTAAGCTTTTATTCCGCGTGTGCGTCATCACTGTGGGTCTAGATGGGAGGAGGATGTGGGAAGGGGTGCGCCCTCCGACATCCGATGGAGATTTTTGCTTTTTAAGAATTGAAATAAAGGAAGATGAGACACACTTTTTTTGTGAAAAATTCGGAAATTGCCATGGAGGGGACCAAGCAATGGGAAGGTGGCAAGATACGTCTCCCATATTCGAGGGAACTTTTTCATTTTTGGAACTGAAATTCTACGATCATGGCACACACTTTTGCTGGAATATCTTGAATTGTCAATCAGAGAAGTGTAGCGAGTATGTGGAAGGCAGATAGAAATGAAGATGATGTGGGAAGGGAAAAGCCTTATCCCCCCTCCTGCCAACATGAGGGAGACTAATTGCAGTTAAACGTTCTGATGCACACATTTTGTTGCATATTTGGAAAACTCTCAATGTTCAAAGTGTGGCCATAGTCTACATGTATAATGCACCGGCGTAAATCCGTACCGAGGAGTGGGGGGGGGGGGGGGGAGGGGGGGGGGGGGGTGATTGATGATAGTCACCATCACATGCAAGTACTATAACGATTGCAAGCCCATAACCGGGCTGGCGCAACAGTTGGGGGGGGGGGGGGGGGCGAGAGAGAAGCAGTGGGGAGCTTTATAGTGGGGAGCTTGGTCGGGGGCTGCCCCTTTTCTTTCAGAAAACAATGAATGTTTGCATCCCCGACAATTTTTTTTTTTTTTGCATGAAAATATAAGATGCGGGAGGGAAGTGGCAGCAAAAAATGTGAAGACTCTTTGGTTTTTTTTTTTTACACAATACATGTATAAAGACTTTTTTATTTTGCTGTTTTGTTTTTCTTTCATTTTCTTTTTAACGAAGATTTTGTCACCCTCACTTTTAAATACAAAGCCTCGACATGCATATTGCAAAAATGAAATCAATATAATAGTAATATGGATATTCATTTTTTTTTGTAATAATGTACTATAGATATTTCCTTACACCTACTGCCTTTCTAAATCTTCTTGACTTAAATCAATTAAGACAATCATCCCCAAGGGCATCGTTCAGTTTAATCGATGGGGGTGGGCCAATACATTAAAGAAAAGTCTATGCAAGAGAGCGGAGTGACCGAGAGGGTGAAGGGAATGGAAGGGGCAGGGGAGTCGATCCGTTTTCACGATGGGAGGAGGGGAACTTGGAGTTGAAAATTATCTGTGCGAGGGTGTGGCAGGCTTTGCCCTTTTAGACCTGAAATTCAGCGATCTGGTGTACACTCTTGGTGAGATGTTGGATTTTTTTTTCTAGAAAAAAAGATTAAGAAAAAGAAATATTCACAGATAACTGAATGACTTAATTGTGATATCTCGTTCCGAGTGTGCGACATCACCGTGTAGGCGTACTAAAATTAATGATACGTGCATGGAAGTTGTCAGGGGAATGGGTACGGTGTGGGAATTAAGAGGTGGCTCCTTCCCGAACGGAACGTTTGCATATTACGATTGACATAGAATTTTGTGGAATCATTTGGAAAATAATTACCAAAGTGCTCACAGAGTCTAAATCAATAGATAGAACCGACAGCGACCGAAACGAGGATTAGGAAACTTTTACATTCAATAGAATTGAAGTCATGGATATGATGCAATCTTAAATAAAACATTTTGGAATCTGTCAATATAATGTGCCAGGAAAAGAGCCGAAGTGTGGCGAGGGAGAGTGTGGGAATGGGACGATGCCCCCTTTCGAGGGAGAGATTTTGCTATTTTAGAATTGGAATTTGATCTGGTGCACACTTTGAGTGAAATATTGAAAAATTATAATCTTGATAAAAATGTTGAAAGTGAGAGGCTTCATGCACATGCTTACCACAGTATACACGCAATTTTCCATCCCCCTGCCTTCCAATCCTCGGTCCAATTTGCTTTTTGGTTTGTTTGTTTGTTTGTTTGTTTGTTTGTTTGTTTTGTTTGTTTGTTTTCTTTTGTTGTTTTTTTTGGGGAGGGGGGGAGGAGGGCAAGTGCCCCCATAGCGCCCCATGGGGCCCCACCCCACCTGTTGGCTATATACGCCGGTGCCTTATAAAATAGTAGTCAAATAATTCAATCTATACTTGGCAAGTATTCAGTTGAATACAGAACCTTATGTATAACTCTGCAGTTGTGTATTGCCATAATTTTACTGTGGTTGTTTCCATCATGAAAAGCCAAATAAGCAGAAGTCCAGTTTATGTCTAAGCCATCTTTGTTCTGTAAATGCAGTGTTTAATAATGTTCAGTCGCTTTTATGCATGTGTATCATAGCGTGAAGGACACGGGAAAGTTGTGAAAGCTCTCTGATAGGATAGATTACTGATTGAATGGAATAAACCGCTGAGTGAATTAAAACAGAAACTATTGTCATCTAACCCTATATTCCCACGGGGGGGGGGGGGGGGAGGCGCCATTTTGCCCCCCCCCCCCCCCCCCTTCCCTCGACGTTTCGCGTTATTATTCCGCAACGAACAAACAAAAAACAACAAACAAACAAACAAACAAACAAACAAAAAGTCTTCAGCACAAAAAGCAAAGCCTTTAATTACCACGCTCACTTCAAGTTCTCTATCTATTCCTTTGTAGTGCCACTTGTATACGCACTTTCTTTTCATTTCATTTCATTAAAAAAAAAGAAAAAAATTAGGGGCCCAAAGTGGTGACACCCTATGTATTTCTTTGTATGGTGAAAAAAAAAGTACGCCTATACACCGGTTCCGCCATGGCAGCCATGAGTAATATGCCTTCCAAGGGGGCAGGTATACAGTCATCGTATATTGTCAATAAAGTCCTAATCAGTTGAAGAATTAAAACAAGTTACATAAGATTTAGGCGATGATAGGACAATAAAATGAAGTTGTGTTGAGTGGCTGAAACAATATTATAATAATTATAGAGTTCATGTCCCATCATTCTTTAGTGCAATAGGCCATAATACTTATCTATTTTCGTGGAAGAACCAAAGGTACAGTATTTGTTCGCAAAAACCGGTATGTCCATATTTGCTACATGGAGATATTTGCGATTAAAGGTCAAGAAAAATAAAGAGAATAACAAGAATGTTTTCTTCTTCTGACCATAACTTCAAAAATGTACCTTTATAATAATTGTAGTGACCAATTTATTTATCATTTATTATCATTTAGAAGGTATTATTTTGTACTTTATGACAGACACCGTACTTCAAAATCTTCAAAAATGTACTTATCGGATTTTGCGAACAAACTCTTCAAGTGATTGAATAATGCATCAGGCGCATTTTTTTTTTCGCTTGTTTTTTTTTTTTTTTTAATAATGTACAATAGGCCATAGGCCCAGACATGTTCTCATGCTTTGTACTCAGTCTGGCCTTCAACAACAATTGCTTTTTGTTGTCGTAAGTTGTTGTTGTAAATTGTTGTTGTAAGTTTTTGTGGTTGTGGTTGTTTTTTGTTTGTTTGTTTGTTTGTTTGTTTGTTTGTTTGTTTGTTTGTTTGTTTGTTTTTGCCGGGTACAACAGCTTTTTACTGCCCCATCCCACCTCCCCGGGCGTATCGATAAACATGGCTTTCAGTCCAAAGACGAAGATAGGGTTAAAACAATTATAACTAGATATGCAAAGCAGCTGACTAATGATAACATTGTTGGGATAAGATAATAATCAATGTGATTTTGTAAAGCAACCAAAGCGGGGATGAATGGGCTTCAAATGGCGGTATTATCCGCCGATTGTGCCGAGGCGTTAGTAGACTTGGCTGATAGATTTACAACTGTAATGGCGTCAGTGAATTTGTTGGACCGTGCGCGTAAGTAACACGAGATGGCGCTACACAACGTAAGTTGCGCTGTCCGATGGAGGAGATCGTTGGTTAGTTCGAATCCAAACCGATTAATGCCCATGTATCACGGCTACTGCTAGAACACGGAATGATCGGTGTATATTTACGTCGATGAAGGGCATTTCGTCCATACGTTACATTTTTTCCTGTTTAAGCAAAATGCAATTTCCATTCTTAGATATATTAGGCGCATCGAATATAAACATTAGATTTGATTATGCATTATGATAGATAAAATTTTATTATATACTAGATAAAATAACACCAGTTGGTGTGGACTTGATTAAGCGTTATTAAAAACTAAAATTATTTACAGCCGTTTCAATGTGGATCACAGAGTATGTACAATCTTTGAATGCATTTTTGAACTTTTTTCATTTCATTTTCCAGTTCATTCCATTCATTTTCATTTTCAGCAGAGAGTATCTGTGTACAAAACATACCATACAAGGCAATAATAAATTATGATTTATGATACAAACGTCACAACACTTAGAAGTTGTATAGATAAGGGCTTAATTGGAGTGAAGTTATTTGTTTTCTCCACAGTATTTCTGTTACAGGGACTCTCATAGACAATGTGTACAACGCTATTTGCGGTTTTTAACCTGTTCCATAATACTGAATTCTGAAATCTCCATACTCTCTTAATTTCTAGGACTTAAATTTTAAATCTTTCTTACGACTTAAAATATTTTAAGTCTTTAAGACTTATTTTAGGTGGCTTCGATTAAAAGTTGAGTGTCGAAGCTGTTCGCAATCTAAATCTAACAAGGACTTAAACTTTCAGCCAATCAGATGACTTGTAAATGACGTCATGCGCTATCTTGAACCGCCTAAAACCGGAATTGGCGCTGGCCGTCACTTTGCTTCATGCGATGCTAGATAGCGTAGTCATACACACACATTCAGTGCACAATATGTACATTGTACTTGTACGTACCTACCTACACCATCGACCATTTGCAAACAAACGCTATTGACTCGAACAGTTGAATTGGTCTTGAAGGCAGAAGTCATGCAGGCCGGAGTTTTTTGAGGGCATGATCTGACGGAAGCTTGACCAAGTTGCTTAAAGGTGAGCATATTACTGTATGAATGCTTAAGAATGTGTTTGATAACTCTGGGACTCAGTAACCATGGATAAAAGATGTTAAGATGTGCACTAACCGCCCTACATTTTTGGCGAGTTTGAGCCTTGCCGCTGTGCGCTGTCCATCCCTGAAGCGCCAGTGCTAACGTTAGCTGTTCATGGCTAATGTGTCTATCCAAACATTGTAACAAGTTACATGTAGGCTAACGTTATACTAGTATTGTGGGGGCTCTATTTCGGTGAAACTGCAAGTACGAGTGTAATAATACAGGGACTCTTATAAAGCGCCCATTCTACCTAATGATTTACGATGTTGGTGTCTTGACTGAAAGGTAAAGCTATGGGCATAACAGGCTACTGTAGCGTAGGCCTAACGGTTAACTGTCGTCTAACACTGAGTAACAGTAACAAGTTAGTGTCAGTTCACCCCTTCCTACACTCTTGCAGAGACTCCAACTCTCCCATTTTCGACGGGAGATCTCCCGCCCAAAACCCATTTTTGCAAAATCTCCCGTTCTCCCGCTTGAGATTTAATTTCTCCCGCCCTGGCTCTTTGTCTCCCGTTGGAAAGAATTTCTTACTTATTTCTATCGTATGTTGAAAAAAATAAGCCTTAGATAGCACCAGAGAGCATCTAGAACCCTAGGAACTTCGCGTTTTGCACACATCAAGTTGGAGTCTCCCGTTTGCTAGAGGTTTCAGGCGGGAGAATCTCCAGATCAGAAGGTGCTTTGGGTTGGAGTCTCTGCTCTTGTAAGGTTTAATTTGTCAATTTCTACGTAGAAAGGCACAGTTCTAGGCCTTATCATGCCCCACTATGCTGTGATAAAATGTAGGGCATATGCTGTTAGATGGGTTTTATTTTTAACGTTGTGTTTATAGGCAGGGAGGTGCTCCCTGGTTTAGGCCACCAATAGTACGTAGACCCTATGGGCGCTACAATAGAACTGCGACCAGCCCAAACACGAAGCCCCCTGTGTGATGAGCGCCCCAGGGTTTAGGGCGCCAATGTTGCAATGCCAGTGCAGTGGCGTCAAGCTCTGAACTGTAAAAACTTCTATCGCATGGGCCATATTGGCTGACATCACCAATTTCTATTGACTCCCATATTAAAATAGGGGGTCTACAATTAATAAACAGTTTCTGTTCCATTGCATGACTAGGTCTACTGAGTCTGATGTCACAATAAACAATTACCTTTGGCGTGTGCACTCAACACTCTTACTATCAAGCGTGCATCATGTCACTCATTTTACTGGAATAATCAACTTCAATGCTACTTGCACTCGGCTGCGTACATGTGTATGTAATGTGAATGTGCTACTGATTTGCATTCCATGAAAATACTTCTACTATTATTACTACCACTCAGTAGTAGGCCTGGACACCTAGGCCTTATGGTTGCCATTTCTGCACTGAATTCAAGACTCTTTCTTGAACTAGTAAGTCTGTTAGTGTTATTGTTGAAGGCGTTGTATGAAACAAATAATGTATGGGATTAATTCGTGCAATGGAACAAGATTTCGCACATGGATAAAGGTATTCTACTCCAGTCTTTCTCTTTGTAGCATAATCAATGTGGTGATCTGTGTTTGAGTAGAAGGATCTAGACTTAAAAATTCTACAGATCTACACTTCTGGCTGAGATGTATGCATTAAGCATCACATACACCAGTGAGAGAATGTAGTGAAGTTTTACAATATATGAGGCCTTTTTTTATTTTTTACTTTTAATATTTTTGAAGATAACGGGAATGCAAATTACCTGTTATTTGTATAATTTGTACTCCAAGGAGTACTCTGTCAGGACTATCCCTTCTTGGTGTTTAGATATGCAAGACATCCCTGGTATTTCTAAAAATTGATTTTAATGATAACATCTGAAACAAAAATCAGAGATATCGGTCTCATTTTTTCCTCCAGCATGAAATACAACCCTCGAGACCAATAAGAAATAATTAATTGCATAAAAATCTAGAAATGTGGCTATGGCGACCGTTTATACCCCCGAAGCATATTTGTTTTCTTCCTTCTTTTTTTTTTGGTCAAGCATTTCTGTTTTTCATTTTCCACTTCCTTATCACTGATATTTCACAGTTTTTGTGTTTATTTTCAGATCAATACGGACTTTGCCCAGTTGTACCGAGAAAAGTGCAGGAGATGGTGAACAGATGGGGGCCATTTTACGTCAATAGAATCTTGCACTTGCCAAGCGAAACCACCCTTAGTTGCAAGACATCGTAAGAAGATGTGAAGACATGGATGGAGACAGTAAGTCCTTCCGCCAATCCTCATAGATCTTGTGGCATTGATTATAATTACTGGAACAATTTCTGTCCAAAGTGTAAGAGTAAAACTTACTCATTTGTTTATGCTTCATTGCTATTACACCTTTCAGGAAAGTGAATGTGTACGAGTTTGCTCTTCATAGACTGATATTGATAATAAGTCGAAAACTGAATGTTAGGGATTGTCAGAGCTGATACAATACGTCATATCTAATATGTTAAAGAGAATGGGTGAAATACTTAAAGTTGAAAAAAAAATTGTGTTGTGTTCCATTCTATAGGAATTTTGTGGAATGTCACTACTTGCAGCGATGCTTCACAGACCCAACATCCCCATGTAGAAGAAAGGGAGAGGACCTCTCATGCTCCCGAGGGATGCCCAGTAGTACCTGGTGCAGAATGACTATGTGCCTGTAAGTACAGTATATGCTTAATGTTTATAGACTTGAAATCAGTTTATGATCAAATCATTGAGCTTCCAATTTTGAGAATTATCAATATGCATGTTTCATTGGGCTTTTAAGTACCAGCTCATGTTTAGAGAAGAATATTTGAGCTTCGTATCTTACAAAGCAAGACTCGTGTAGAATCTGCATGTACTCAGTAACAGGTGGAATTTAAAAATCTGAATTTCTCATGCTGTCGTGAGAAATGCAAAGTTTTCTTCTCTGATATATCAGTGTTTTTGAAGCGATTCTTCTCAAACAAACTTTAGAACATTCAGCAGTGAGTATTGTGTAGGGGTATCTACCGTGTTTTGACAGTTTTCTTTTAAATTCATTAAATTACGGATTAAAAATGCATGCTGACTTCTATTGATTTGTAATAATATGTACATCAAATATCTTATGAGTCTGGAACATGTAAATATCAAGTAGGCCCCACCCCGATGATGGCAAAAAGTAATCTGATTTCTGGGAATTTTTTTCAAGGCTTTGAGGTTTACCAGATGAGACAAAATGTTTTAAAATAATATGTTCCGAAATATATCAGAAATATTTACTTGTACATCACAAACTAAAAGTTATGTGATGAATATGTTATTAGTACATTGTATTTAAGATCAATATGTAAAATTATATTTTAATATTTTTTCCCTCCAGAGTGCCCTCTCACTGAGAACTTAACTTCCCTCTATGTTAAGCAAAGTTTATTGATAATAATTGTAGCCTTTGTCATTTGCTCAAACGATTCAAGTGAAATTTAGTTCAAAATATCAGTAGTGCTATACATGTTTAATCTCTTTTCAGGTAGGAACCAATGTTCATGGCATTGCTGATGCAGAGACTCCAACCCCAGCCCCAAGCATCTTCTGATCTGGAGATTCTCCCACCTGAAAGCCCTAGCAAACGGGAAACGCCAAGTTGATCTGCGCGAAACGTATACATCACGAGCGAGAAGCGCGAAGTTCAGTGATGCTAAAGATGCCACCTTCAGCCAGCCCTGCTTAGTCAGATAAGGGAGTGACTAGATGTACATCAAGTATTTTCTCATCCTGGACAAGACCATACTAAGTCCAGGCTGGAGATGACCGGAAGCAAGAATTTGACAGACTCTTTAAAGCCCACTGTGTCTTCATCGTCAAATATGCTTGGGTGCTTGAAGCATTCTTTGATTTTGTGGCGGCATATTCATGTCACTGCTACAATCCCAAGTGAGGGCTTCGTTCTGGGCATTAGCCACGAACTTCAAGAACACGTCAGTGTATGATGCTAGTAAGATTTTCCGACATTGTGCCACAAACCCATGCACACAAGAAGCATATCTGACTTGCCCTGGTTGTAGTAAAGTTTCCTTGTAATTTTTTTTTTGTGTGCATTTTTAAATGAAAATAACACAATAAGGAAAGTTAATGCCGCAATGTTTCCTTTAGAGGTGCTATCATGTATGTGTGTGCCTCACTTTTGCATTTGCATTGCTACGTGAACATTTCAACAATATTTCAAGTTTTTATACATGTCCAGTTTCAATTTATTTATTGTTCATCTTTGGCTTGTTTTCTGTATATTATGTCTGGTTGATGATGAAAAAAAAAAGTAATGCCAGATCCGCATTGATTTAAATTGAAAGAAGAAAGTTTAAGTTCCCCTGAACACTTTTGTAATTATTCAACGATTACCTAATTTTCATCACTCCCACAGTGTTGTTGAGCCATTGTCCTTCACATTTATTGAGCGCTGATTTGTTGCTATTTTCATTATGACGTTGTGGCTAAACACTTTAATATGAAACTCTCTATTTATAAAGAAATAAACTTTGGTTTTCCAGCCAAAGTATGTGCTTGAACCCACGAGGAAGGATAGATTCAGTGCAGATGGGCACCTTAAACAAATTTAGAGCATTTGACTTGAAATTTGGCACACATGACCACTATGGTATATAGATATGGAAACAATGTGGTGAGCAATGCGTTGCCATGGTAACAGCTTTTTTTTAAACCAAAAAACATACAAAAATATTGTGGATTCAGCTAACTTCCTTTAGTCTTCGAGCATTTAGCTAGAAATTTGGCACAAAAGACCACTGTGGTATGTAGATGTGTAAACGTATTCTTTCGTAAGTGTCGATCAATGTGTTGCCATGGTTACGGCATATTTTGAATGAAAATCATACAAAAAATATTGTGGATTCAGTTAACTCCCTCACTCTTTGAGTAATTGGCTTGACATTTGGCACATGCAACAACTTTAGCATATAGATGTGCAAACTTAATCTTTCATCAATGGTGAACAATGCATTGCCATGGTAACTGCATCTTTTCACTAAAATGCATACAAAGATATTGTGGATTCATGTAACAACCTCAGTCTTTGAGCATTTAGCTTGAAATTTGGCACACCTGACCACTATGGTACGTACATGTGCAAACTTAACCTTTCGTCATTGTTGATCATTGTGTTGCCATGGTAACAACATAGTTTGAATGAAAATCATACAAAAACATTTTGGATTCAGGTAACTCCCTCAGTCTTTCAGCATTTGGCTTGAAATTTGGCACATGCAACCATTGTAGTTCAGAAATATGCAAACTTCATATTTCATCATTGTTAAACAATGTGTTGCCATGGTAACGGTGCATTTTCAATGAAAATCATACAAACATTTCGATTCTCCTGTCTCTGTTTAGAGCATTTTGGCTTCAAATTTGGCACATGCTACCTCTACATTACCTAGATGTGCAAAAAATCTTTTGTCAGTGTGGAAAATGTGTTGCCATGGTAACAGTATATTTTGCATGAAAATGATACACTAATGTGAATTCAACTAAACCCCTCACCCTTTTAGCATTTAGCTTGAAATTTGGCACATATGACGGCTATGATATAGGGCCTATAGTTGTGCAAACTTCATTTTTTTCTTAATGTCCAACATTGTGTTGCCATGGTTACACAATTTTCAGTAAAAACCATAGAAATCGTCAGTTTATTTATCTTGCTCACTCAGTTTTTGAGCACTTGATTTGAGAGGTGGAACAGTGCATTGCCATGGTAATTTTTTTCTTTATTAAAAAGTAAGAAAAAAATAATCCTGGTTGAGCTAATTCCCTCAATTGTGGGTGGGGGTATATTAATCACAATGAGTGATAATTCTAGTTAAAAATTCAGATTGCATCACTTCAACATAGTGCTTTGTTACGAGATATGACATCAAAGTAATTAAGAAACTAGTGGTCCATCTCACTTGAACAGTCTCTTGAGATGGTTCCCTGTCATCAGTTGAGATGGATTCTTAAATATCAATAGATTAAGCAGGAATTTGTATATTCTTTTGTCAAACATTTTGTCTACCAAAATGCAGTATGGAAATGTACTTATGTAAATCCATTTCAGACAATCGATATTCAAGGAATTTTAGAAGTAATTTTAGAATTTAATTGTTATTTGAGCTTCTTAATGTTTTAAGGTGAATTTACTTCAGAGTTTACATAGATCTTGCTCCCTACTGTTGTATGTAATACAGTTTGGATTCAATTGTAAATTTTCCCTACGGAATAGTGGAAAAATTAGGGAAGTCTGGTAAGAAATAAGGAAATGTAACACGTTTTCAGAAAACATTTCTTGACTAGTCCGTATGAATATGCAAATACATGCAGGTGAAAAGTGTAAAAATATTTTGAAGGAATGACATCAATTCCCTCATTTGGACGTTCATAAAGACTGGACAAGATCTGTTTTCTGGAAATGTGTGAAATTGAAAAGAGGCATATCTTCCTTATTTCGTAGCTGATTTTCATAGTCTTTACACCATTCTGTGTAGGGAAATTTCTTCTCTTTTCTAATTTGATTACACTAATTTTGGCCTTTACTTCCCTCTTGATTAAATTTATACTATGCATCATTCCAAAAAATCAAATAATTCTTTAAATTGCATGCATGGGACGTACAAAGCGTGTAAATCTAAACGTCAACTTAATGGAGGCTGTATTGTTTATTACACAGCATCATTTCTAAAATTTAAGTTATTAGAATTCATATATAATCTTATATTTGTTCATAGTTTCCATCTTAAGACTTAACGATGCTCACCAGGGAAAGAAATACATAAAATGAAAGTGAATCGAGTCGTATGGAGTCATCTTGCAAGATTTAAAAAAAAAGTGAAAAAAGGTAATCTATTTGGCAATGAAGGTTCCAGTCGTCTAGTAACTTGTTTACAGAACACAGTGAAAGAAGCATCAGTAACATGAATGTGAAGATGTGACCATCTGAGACTATTGCAAAATATGCTCTGTTTTCATCATGTCGTATTTCATTTTTTCTGGAGCCTACATGTGTATGACAATCATCTGTATATTTTGTAACTTATCGATGTTTGTGAAAAATGCATCAGTTTGATTTTGTTAAAATAAATAGACCTTTACATGTGAAGAAAGTGCATCAATTGGCTGTCATTTTCAGTAGTCTGAGTTTAAATCCATGATGGATTTATTTGAAATAAATCCAAGGAAGGCTTAAAATAAGTCTTTCGTCGCTTAAAATAAGTCTTTCGTCGTTTAAATCCAAGCTGGATTTATTCTAAAAACAAGTCTAAGAAAGATTTAAATGTAATCTAATAAGACTTAAAAAATAAATCCTATAGACTTGAAATTTAAGTCGAACATAGACTTAAATTTTTAAATCCTAGCTAAGACTTACTTTTAAGTCCTAAGGTTTTGTCTGTATTTACAGTCCGCTAGGACTTAAAGAAATAAATCCTTAGGACTTAAAAATAAATCCTAGAAATTAAGAGAGTAGACTTAATGCACAGGCTACCAGGTTCCTGCATTGGAACAGGTTAATTCGCACTTGTCTTGCATAATATTGCACACTTCATTGCACGTTGGATACATTTAAATATTTTTCAGCTAGTATTTTCGTGACATTATGATTATCTTGTCGTTAGCATGAACGACGACACAACCCACATTTTAACTTTCATTAGTGTAATGATGTTTGCGTTTCGCAAAAAGAAAAAAAAAATGGGTTGCAATAAGCACTGTTGCAATAAGGACAAGGTGCACATTTTGTATAGCAGTTAGGCCTATACAGGAGAGGCATTTCATTGATGTTGTCAGATTTTTTTTTTCTGACAAACTGTTATAAGCTACATTCTGTAATCTGACATCCTTGCATCTGATTGGCTAAGAGCAAATTTGTCAGAAAAAAAAATGCTCCATGAAATACGCCCCCCTCCCCCGCCGTCTTCTAGTTATGACGTCATAAACATATAGCAACCGTCAGTATAGGAGATGATTTCTTGACCTACGGGTATTTTTCTGCGAATTCAATGCGAATATAAACATCACAAGCGTGTCATGAATGCAGCCAATTCATCTTTTATTGTGTAGCATGGAGTAGAAGAGAGAGAGAAAAAATGAGAAGGAAAGAAATGAATGAAGAGTTTGTTCGCAAAAACCGATAAGTCCATATTTGCCAAATGGAGATATTTGCGAGTAAAGGTCAAGAAAAATAAAGAGAATAATGAGAACATTTTTGCTTCTTTTGACCATAACTTCAAAAATGTACCTATATATGTAGTGACCAATATATGAAGAGTTTGTTTGCAAAAACCGATAAGTCCATATTTGCCAAATGGAGATATTTGTGATTAAAGGTCAAGAAAGATAACGAGAATATTGAGAACATTGCTTCTTTTGACCATAACTTTAAAATGTACCTTTGTAGTGACCAATATATAAAGACTTTGTTTGCAAAAACCGATAAGTCCATATTTGCCAAATGGAGATTTTTGCGATTAAAGGTCAAGAAAAATAACGAGAATAATGAGAACATTTTTGCTTCTTTTGACCATAACTTCAAAAATGTACCTTTATATGTAGTGACCAATATATGAAGAGTTTGTTTGCAAAAACAGATAAGTCCATATTTGCCAAATGGAGATATTTGCGATTAAAGGTCAAGAAAAATAAAGAGAATAATGAGAACATTTTTGCTTCTTTTGACCATAACTTCAAAAATGTACCTTTATATGTAGTGACCAATATATGAAGAGTTTGTTTGCAAAAACCGATAAGTCCATATTTGCCAAATGGAGATATTTGCGATTAAAGGTCAATAAAATACAAAGAATAATAAGAAAATATTTGCTTCTTTTGACCATAACTTCAAAAATGTACCTTTTAGTGACCAATATTATATCATTTAAAAGGTATTACTTTATACTTTCTGACAGAAACCGTACTTCAAAATCTTCAAAAATGGACTTATCGGTTTTTGCGAACAAACTCTTCAAAATACTATAGTTACAGGCGAGAGTATGATATGAGAACGGGTGTGAATGTATGCGTGTACCTGATATTGGTGTGTGTATGTAAAAGCTAAGCGAAAAAAAAAATCGAAATCATCAATGTGTACTACTAACTTGGTCTAATTTATTCCTGAACCCAAATTACTTTAGATTTAAAAAGCTGATGCGAAGCTTTTTGTGTATATGCGTAGACGTATGAAACGCATTTTGACGAAAAAGAAAAGATGGGGGTTTCGTTCTGAATGACACCTTCTAGCTTAAACTTTGTTTGCCCACGCATTACCATAACATTATGACACATCACTATGATCACGTCTCTGTGATTGATCGAGAGAAGTCGATCTCCAAAATCATTCATGGTTTCCGAGAATTAGCCTTATTTTCGACAAAGATTCGGCCTTCAGTCTAAATATATCGGCAGATAATATCACCACCTATCATAGGTCATGCAAGTTGAACGCCCAATCGAGCAAAACGCAAATTAGTAGTCTTTGTGGACAGGCGATGACTGCAATTTTTCCAGGAGAGGTTGGGTCTGCCGCTCATCTGAATTCTACCAAATACGACCAGAAGACCGAGAACGTGTTCATCGTACTGTGAGCTGATTGAATTCTATACAGCGAAATGTTGCGCAAACTATTTTCTGTTTTACATCATATAGGCCTACTATATTATATTCCATATATTCATAATATTATGAGTTGACAAGAACATAACTATGAAAAAGAAAATTCAAGATGAGTTATTGGTTGTTGCTCAGATACAAGCTTTTCAAGTTCATTAAAGGAGACCTCCAGACGATTTCAAGACTTTTACATTAATTTTGAACAATTATAAATTAGTTGTACTGAGTACAGAGTTTCAGAATTTATAGTGATTGGGATGAGGAATAAGAATATTTTCAAAATTTATAACAAATTTTCATGAACAAGGATGATTACATGGCAGAGTCACCATAAGAATGCATGAGTTGGGGCTCAAGGAAGCAGAACAAAAGAAGAAGGCATGCATAGATCATACACAGGTGAACTCGCAAGCAAGCGATATTGTAATGGAATTACACTGCTACATTTCTGAAATATGTGAACCTCCTATGTCATCATCCTTGTTCAGTGTAATTTTTTAAAGGTTTTTCAAAGTATTGTTTCTCTGCTCAAGAACCACAATAGATTCCCAAAATCTATACATGGAGTTGTCGATTTATGTACTACATGATGTGAAATTATGAAAATCGTCTGGAATGTCCCTTTAATTCTATTCCGAAAATATCATTATTGCGTATAGTCCTTATAAAATGAGTTCGTAAGTCACGCGTATCGTGATAGCAGTTGAATGTAATATAGCGAGACTTCATATTTCTTAAACAGTTTCTCTTCTACGGTGAGATTCTAACATTTTGTAAATAAAAACAAAACTATCTCAGAAGTCGTCGAAGGATGGAGACAAGATAGGAGACGAAGACGGACGGTAACAAGTATGAGGTTGGAGGCAGGAGATATACTGGTGGGAGTATATAGAGGTGTGGAGGAAAAGGTATAGATGAATATAACTCGAATTTATCGATATTCATGCATCCCTCCCGTCTCTCTCTCTCACACACGTACACAACACACACACACACACACAAACACACACAGACACTCTCTCTCTCTCTCTCTCTCTCTAGCGTTCATACGCGCTCCAATGTATGTGGTATAGACAAAAAAATACAACCCAGGTTTCAAAGAATCCCTCCTTGAAGAAAAAAAAAGAAAGAAAACACACACACACGCACAATTTCTCACAGTGTGAAACACATGCATTGTCAACACAGTGTGAAATCTCTATACTCTGTTTATTAAATTCTAGCGGTTTTTGGTTGAACAAATTGTTTAGTGAACAATTGTGAATGATCAATTCAAGTTTTGTGAAACAGAATATTACTAAGTGAACACTCTGTGAAAGCCTTATCACAGTGTTCACCAACATAGTCGACTATGTAAACACATTGTGAACACACTGCGAACTTTGCTCAGAAATAACTTTTTAAAATCGAGAAAAATCCAGAATATCGTCCGCTAAAGCTGATTGGAGGCGAAGATGTATAATCGCTCGATTTTACATGACATGAAGGATATTAGTGGTCTACATCACAAGCCATTGACAGATAGGTCCTTATTGATTTTTTTTTCACCTGAATGGAAATAGTATCACGAATATGAACATTTGATAAAGGCAATGCGTAAAATATCAAACAGGTGAATAAAGTAACGAGGAATGCAGAAAAGAATGAACGAACGGATAAGTGAACGAATTATTACTGACGCAATGTAGCAATATTGACTTCTTCTTTCGATGCTTTCGTGGCTCCTTCGTCTGTTCCTGTCGTTGACTACACTAACTTTTGACGCCTCGAAGAAGGCGACAATAACGAAATTGACAATGGTAATAAACGCCCTTGATAATAAGTTCCCGCCTACTCTGTGAGCACAAGACAAGTACTAAGACAAGCAGACACACATCAGAGTGTAGGATCAGATACTCATGCACTATTGTAATAGAATAACTATACACAATATTATCTGATTACGTAGAACTCCCAAGTGCATGCGAATATGAATATACGGTCACTTTACATCTCGGAATCGATATTCTGAAAGTTATTTCTTGTCATAAAGAAGCTGTTACTAAGTACCCTATAGACGTTTTCTGTAGGAGTGAAAAAAAAACATCAATATATCATCAATATAGTCACTTATCGGTCGTGTTAATGATAGGTAGGGTCTACATAGAACTGAGTGAGTTTTTGAAGTTATTCAATATAACATAGCAAAAATGCACAAAAGCTTTTGGCGGCCATCTTAAATATATTTCAGGAAGGATGAAACATCCTTGTTGGGGTACAAGTTCGGGTGTCATGCTTTTTAATCTCGCGCTTCTGCAGTCTGAGTATCGTCCTGATATTGGTTTTGTTCAGGATTGTGGTGGTGGGTGATTGCTGGGTGTGGGTTGTCGAGATGGTGGTGAACAGATGGTGCGTGTGTGTTGTTTCTGTTGGTGCTGGCGGCCGTGTGTGGTTGCTGGAGTTGTATTACTAGGTGGTGATGGTTGCGTTGGTGCATGAGTGCGCTTCTGCAGTCTGACTATCGTCCTGATGTTGGTTTTGTACAGGATCGTGGTGGAGGGTGGTTGCTGGGAGTGGGTTCTCGGGATGGTGGTGATGTTGCGTGTTGTTCCTGTGGGCGGTGCGTGTGCGCGGGGGCTTGTGTGTGCGCGGGTATGTGTCAGCTTGAGTGGAGAGCTTGTGCTCAATGTCCGCTCTCTGCGACCACCAGGGAGAATTCCGCCCGACCATCCGGGGGTTGCATCTGTTTTATTGACTTCTTAGTGTTCTGCATGAGTGATTCCCGAGAAGCATAGGGTTTTCTTACCAGCCGTTTTCTCTAAAATCTAGGGAGGATAGCTTCCAAAAATAGCCCCAGTAGCCTAGTCTTTTCTTGCCAGCCGGTTTCTCCGAAATCAAGAGCGGTCAGTGTCTAAACGACACAGCGACATTTGTGTACATTGAAAGAGACTTGAGTGTAAAGACTAAACCCTTTATTGTCCTGATGAAGTGCCCGCGAAGTAGGGCGTAGCTACAAAATAAAGAAAATCCCCTCAAAGCCACAATTCCATAAGAGCCAGAATCCCAGACAGTTTTAATACCACTGTAGTACACCTTATACCCAGCGTTGAAAAGGAACTTGAGAAACTAATTGTTTTGTGGTCGAGGAGGAAAGTTCAAAATGCTGAGGCGGACAATGGATAATGCAAGCCGGGTTTTCCTTACTGATTGCGTAAGATTAGCGCGGTTTACTGTCGAGGCATTGTGCCCGTTTTAATCGGCGCAAAATGTACGAATACAGGAGTCACATCTTGTAAGTACATTAAGGAAGGCTCAAATTGACATTTGAGATCTATAATGCACACCTCACACAAACACAGTTGACAAAATGAGCTCATATTTGCTCATTAAAATGCTTTTTATTTTCCTTTCCTGCTGCTGCCCAGGCATTCTACCAAAAGGCCTAACTCTTTGCACTTCATTTTCTCTCAAAATCACATGACAAAAAAAGACAAAAATACAGATAACTAGTAGTATGTATGTACTTCCATGTTTCCATGTGTCAGAATCGTCTTTTCTAGAGAGGATGTTAATATGAACCTTTTCAATGATAATAATAATAATGATGATAATAATAGTAGTAATAATAATAATGATAATAATAATTATTATCATAATCATAATCATAATCATAATAATCATAATCATGATAATAATGATAATAAATTACACTTATATATAGCGCTTGATACCGACGTTTTTACGCGCTTCAATTCGGATAAAAAAGATCAAATCCAAATACAGCATTATGTACATAATTATAATGCGTACATTATGCGTGAAAACATTGTGACATTATGATATTGTAAAATATACAGATTACTATTGTGGCGGCCATTTTGGATGCCATTTTGACAAATTTTACAAATTCACTGAACTGAAATGTGTGTAAACAAATACATAAAATACAGAGAAACAAATATTGCTTTTCTCCCTGGGTTCAATCTCCCGATTCACTTTAAAGCATATTTTTCTTAACTTATTTCTTAGAATACGTAGGAAATGTCGGAATTTTTTTTTCCTCAAAATCCTCACGGATGCACGAACTGAATCATCCAGATATGAATTCACCACTCTGGAAGAAAAATAAAACCTTCATGTTGTTATTGTTGATGTTGTTGTTGCTGTGTTTCATTATCAATGGGGAAATAATCGATTATATCAGATTTCTGCACCAATTTCGGCTGTCATTTTCGCGTCCATGAGCATCTCGGAAATCTCAAAACCCTCAAAGGAGCAAACGTTGCATCATCCAGAATTGGATTCAGCACCTTCGAAATAGAGTACAACCACAGGGGCGGATCCAGGAATTCCGTAAAGAGGAGGCGCGTTTACAAAATTAGAGGGGGCCCACGCACCCCTCCCCATTTTTTCGTTTTATTTTTGTTTCAAAAAAAAAAATAAAGATGGGGGGGGGGGGGGCGTGCGCCTGGTGCGGTCCTCCCTGGATCCGCCACTGCAACCATCATCTTTTTTTTTTTCGCCGTTCATAGGGAAATGTGTAGGACGCATCCGGGCAATATATTACCCCAGACTGTGGCCAGAGGGCAATTATACCCCCGGGCTAAATACTGGTTAGTGGTAAGGTTAGAGTAAAGATTGGGGTTATGGTCATAGGTTTAGGGTTAGGAGTTTGGGTTATGGTTCGGATTAGTTTCAGGATTAGGATTAGGATTAGGGCCAGAGGAAGGGTCCGGGGTAATTGCCCTAGACCCCTTTCTCTCCCCCCCCCCCCCGGAAAAACAACAAGAAACATAACTACTCCATTTAGAAATCACACGATTTCATCAAGACTATGTTCAAGGAGCTTTTGAAATAAATGTGCTGAAAAATATCGTGAATGTTGTTATTGTTGTTACTGTTATCAATAAACTAGCGACATTATTATCACGGTTGTTATTGAATGAGTGGATTGCCCAGTTTCCTTCCTACCTATAAATAGTACATATTCTAGTAATGGTGGTAAACAACGCACTGGACTTGTGGAGACCGTCTTTCATTTCATACCTTATTTTCATTATTCCTTTCTCGCTCTCGTTTCTTTTTTTCTTTTCTATTTGAGGGCTGACGCAAAAGATCCTTAAGCATCCAGCTGCGCTGGGACTATTGATATCCGAGAGAATTACGACAACAGGACCTTATCAATGTTGCAAAAAGTGTGTAATTTATCTGCGTCAGTCCGGATGTGTTGACTACAAGCTGCATGGCTTACTGGTGTGGACGTCACTCTCTGAAGCTAACGCGTTCTGCATTTCAAATCTCTTTGTTTTTGTTTATGCTTTGGACGCAGAGCGGAACCAGGTTCCTCGTAAAGGAATCCTCGAAGATGTTCGTGATCAAAATATCATATCCGACCACAGCAGGCAAGAGAAGAATTTATAGTTCGCACGATTTAGTGTGGGTGTTGACAGTGGAAATCCCTTTTCTTTTCTCTTTTTTTAGGGGGGGGGGGAGTTGAGAGTATATCTCAGACTGACACACATAATAAAGATATTAATGATAATAACGAAGGAGGATATTGTGTCTCGGAATTTGGGGTTGTGTATCAAACATTATTCTGTAGTCTACTAGGTTGAGTTGCAAAACAGTCAAGAATTTCACAATCGAGCGCGTTAAGGATAAAAATGTAGGCAAGAGGTTTACAATGGCACGTATGCAAATCATTGACTGCGTGATAAGATGTTGAAAAATCTACGATGACAATGGTATTCAAATAGTTAAAGGACAAGTCCACCTTCATAGACGTGTCATGTGGATTGAGTGAATGCAGCAATACTAGTAGAACACATCAGTGAGAGTTTGAGGAAAATCGGACAATCCATTCAAAAGTTATGAATTTTTAAAGTTTCTGCTCAGTCACGGCTGGATGAAAAGACTACTATACCTTGTGATGTCACATGTGTACAACAATATAAAGAAAGAATAAAGAAAATTCAACATATTTCCAATTTTCTTGCTTAACAAAACACTCGACTTCTCTCTTTCAGAAGGCAGGGGGAATAATAACCCTTAACTACATCAGTAACAAGTCGAAGAAATGTGCACATTATTCAAAAAGTAAAGTTTTGTGAAATTCTCTTTTTATTTTCCTTATATCGTTGTACGCATGTGACATCATACACTGTAGTAGTCTTCTCATCCAGCAGCGACTGCGCAGATACTTAAAAAAGTCATAACTTTTGAACGGTTTGTCCGATTTTCCTCAAACTTTCACTGATGTGTTCTACTAATATTGCTGCATTCTCTCAATCCTTATGTATATGAAGGTGGACTTGTCCTTTAAGGATGGGGATTAACCATGGATGCACAGGTAACTGACAGGTGAAGAGACGAGTAGAAAGAATGATAGAAGTATTGGATGAATAATAATGGTTGTTGCTATACCTATAACCATCCCTTTGAAGGGATAGGAACAAACACAACAGAAAAAAAATCTTATTTTTATGTAATTATTTTTTCTATCTCTAAATGTATGTACCATTTATCTAATCTGTCTGTCTCTCTATTTATCCCTTTGCTGTTCAATATTCATATAGAGCCGACAGAGCAGAGACAAAGAAATAATTATTACTATACTATATTTACAGAATAAAAGAGATAGTTTCGGACGCATTTTGATAGATAGACAGAAAACGAAATTGCAAACTTGAGATGTCCCAAGTAGCAGATGGAAGATAAAAATAAAGATATAGAAAAATATGTCATCAGATAGCCATGTATAGATATAGATAGATGGATAGATAGATAGATAGATAAAAAAATAAATAGATAGATAGATAGATAGATAGATAGATATATAGATAGATAGATAGATAGACAGTTAAATAGATAAATGAATAAATAAATAAATAGATAGATAGATAGATAGATATATGGTTAGATAGATAGATTTATAGATAGATAGATGGTTAGATATATATATATATATATATATATATATATATATATATATATATATATAGATATAGATAGAGAAGGAGAAAGATAAGTATATAGAGAAAAGGGGAGAGACCTGTGTTGCGGGAGTGATGGGGGAATCAAGATGAGGTATTAGATTTCCGCTTATTAATGAAATCCACAGATGCGAGTCGTGTTGCTGGAAACAGAGAGGATGTCACTCTGGGATTCGGCAGTCATCTTTCTCCTTCCCATCTCATGATGTCATCTTCTCAGAGAAAGAAAAGAACAAAAAAGAACCAAAATGGACAAAAATATTTTAAAAAAAGAGATTCGTGAAAGATGATCACTTCATCCACTTGTGGTTTCTGTCACGCTTCGCTGAGCACGGCGGATACGAGTGGATGACTTGGGATTAGATACAATTAACACGCGATTCCCTTCATGCCCGTTGGGAGGGGGGAGGGCAATCCATACCCCCCCCCCCTCCCCTTCCCCCCCCCCCCCCCACCCACACACACACTGACACTGCCAACCTCGATCATTTTCGCCGGAAGAAAGATGTTTCCTGATCAAGAAACAAGGAAAAAATAGAAGGAGGATAAGCAAGAGAGAAAGAAACAAATAAAGAAGACAAAAACTCAGAAATGCAGAACTTGTGAAAAGCCTGGCACTGGATTTAGGTAACCCACGCAGAGTATCACCTTGCCAGGCTTATCGATAAATATTATTTCCAGTTGAAAAAAACAAGATGATTTGACAAAGCTATTATTTTTCGTTATTCATTTATTTATTTTTTCATTTTCGGGGGGGGGGGGGGGGATTCACTGTGTACAGCACTGAGTAAATTTGTGCGAGCAAAAGGGAAAAATTCATGTTAAGCCAAGACAGCGTATTCAACCTATCGAAAGTTATTTCATGATAACTATGTAAAGCCTAAAGCCCTTGAACACATCAATAGGAGCTCTATACACATTTTAGTAATTATCATATAAAACGAATAACTCTTTTATTACATGTATTTTGTCTGATGATTACGCGAGTTCAAGTGTGTTCAAATTTTGTCGTTATAGGCTGTATATAAAGAATACCTATCTTATCTTGCATGTTGAATTTCATGTGCTGGACTCTGAAAGAAAGAAAGAAAAACCAAAGACTTCAAAAGTGCTACAAGAAGAACCTAAAACTGACAGCAAAAAGGGTGTTTTATTATGTTCCTAACGTGGCCCTTAAAATCCACTCCCATCTACTCCGTTATACTCAACGCCCCCAAAGGCGAGCTCCGTTGGAAACGTCTCGTTGAGTAATCATCACCATTAATGGCGCGTTTATTAACAGTGCTCTGATGAGATTCGTGTGCTTCAGTGCGCTCATGATTCGTTTTTCTTTTTATAATGTTTTGTTCTGTTTTATTCAGGTCCTTTGCGAGTTCCTACGGAGGCGTTGGGAGAACTGTGCAATAAAAGAACGATCCGTTTCTCCAGAGTGTTACAATTCTTGACGTACGTATACGGAAGTACAATATTTCACTGAGAAGGCGTAATTTCGACCCTGGGTGTCTATAGAAAATGTACCCCTGAGAGTTAGGTAATAGACCATTATTTACACAGAAATATCCAGTCAAGCAACTCTAGGGCAGTAACCTGTCATGACGGTAAACTCGATCACCCATCACACGAATATTACACATTAATACTTTCGTCGGGGCCTTCTTATTTCACTGAACGTTGTCCAGACTAATAATTATCCTACAATGGAAATTTATTTTTTGACTGTAATGGAATTAGAGAAAGGATGAATAATGGTGTATATTAAACTCAGTTATTTCTTTTGAATGTTGTTAGAATAACAAGCGATCGAAAAAAGAGGAATTGAAGATTGTATTCATTTGTGACTTATGTCAGTTATATATGAAAACGGTAGTTTTATTCAATCCTAACATTTTATAACAATCACACAAAAAACCAGAAAAAAGTCACAATATAGATATTATCATCTATCAAAGTTTATAGATGGCTCAAACTGTAGTGTCTCACTTTCGAAGAAGTGCCGATTGCATTTTCTTTGCCTTGCTAATTCATCTATCAGAATCAGATATACCATCTTTCATCACTTTTCCCGGAGCCGTCCTGGCGATTTTAAGCTATATTTTAGTACTTTTAAGGGCTTAAAAATTCATCTTTTACGTCAGCGAATGATATCATCTCTGGTGGCTACTATTAGGAAACTTTAACAACAGTCATCAGACCAGTAATAACTACGTATTGTACACCACACTTATAAATGAAACATAATAAAAAAGAATGTTGTATCATGCCATTGATTAATTATTTCTTGTGCATCTTAATTTTTACACATACAACGTGGAAATTTGGGTCTGTTTCCCCTAGTTTGTATGGGTCTTACCCCTTCGACTACTAGCAGATTACGTTGTTACACAGGTTGAACGACACGATACTTTTTATACACAATAAGAGGGACAGAAAGTGATGGCGAACATTACAACATGGTTGTAATACGAAACGTACACGTTGCTTACCCAAATGTTGTTGGAGTTGTGGTATCGGCGTTGGTAGTGGTGGACTGGTGGTGATAGTTATGTGTGTGTGTGTGTGTGTGTGTGTGTGTGTGTGTGTGTGTGTGTGTGTGTGTGTTTTTGAGGGGGGGGGGGCTTGTTGGAAGTGTTGAGAAATCGCGAAATGTAACGGGCTCATTATTGGAATTAGGACATTGTTATCAAATTAGTATTGTTCCCCCCCCCCCGAAAAAAAAAAGAAAGAACGCCAAAGAAGGAATAATCAGTGATAACCTGCCCTTGTCCTTCGAAAACGAATCCAGTGTTGCAGAAAAGTTTGACTGCATTTTGCCCGCGCGCAGTAAATAGTTGTCGGTCGCCCACGAGCATGGCGCCAAAATTGCTCACTCCCCACATTGTGACGATTCGTAATACTTCCCCTCTCTTTGCGCGCACCCTCTCTCTAATCGTACAGTGATTGCAATACGCGTACGTCCTTCCACGCTCTACCTAACGCTTCATTGATGCATGATCCATCTCAAATAACAAGTGCGAATGAGTCTTTTAAAGAGCTTCACCACTATTAGCTAATTTTATTCTCAAGGAACTCTGGCAGACTACTGGGCGATTCACAGAAAGTGGCACACACCACTTGCAACGGACGCTTAACTTACAATCCCGCAGCCGCAGCCACTGTATCTTGTCTTATTCCATACGAGGGAGAACTATTGACTCGTAAGTATCAACATGCATTTTCTATAAATCTTACTTTTCTATTTTGTCTTACCTGTACCTGTTCATCTACTTATTTTCTTACAGTTTTGGAGTGTTCCGAGTGTCAAAGTCAAGTACAGTCATCAAAATTAAGAATAAAAAATTTAAATGCCAGAAATGACATTTTTCGAGTTGAAAGGTAGGCCTAAATACATTGTAACAGAAGCAATAGTCTCATTATCAATTCAGTATTGGAATCTCCAAAACCTCTTACGTTCTTTGCTCATTTTCTTTTATTTTTGTATTTCATCACAAAGGACTATCATGTCGTATCATATACATTTGAATTGCTGTTAATCATTCTCGTCATTTTGAGTTATATTACGTCTTCTCATGCAGACGCCGCAATTAAAACAGAACAAATTTAATGCATTGATGGTTTCCATTTTGCAAAACCATGCATTACGATTACTGGTTACTATATCAGGGCCCTGCTTCATGAAGATTTATAATTGATTAGTTGATTTCTATCATATGTCTATGGCAGTCTGTGTGGTAAGGGAATTTACAATCATCTATATATTTTGATAAAACGGGGCCCAGGTCGATACGGAAAATATTATAATATATTTCTTTGTTTTCTCAATATATCAAAGACAATTGATTCATTTCAAACTTTCAGGTTCGTATTGTTCTTTATTTACAAATAAAATATCAGAAGGGCATCGATTTTTAACTAAGCGTTGTTTGGATTGGAACTGAATTTCCATACCATTGAATGAATTATGATTGGAAGAATTAAGTAGTATTTACGAAAGGACATTTATCTTATCCTGACTAAAATATATAATCATGCTTATCTTATTTAAAAGAACAAGATTGCAAAAAATAGGAACTCTTCCCTGCCTTGTCGGATGTAGCAGAAGCTGGAATTGGCGCGAGAAGATGATGCATTCAGGATAGAGAGAGAGAGAGAGAGAGAGAGAGAGAGAGAAAAGAAAGAAAATAGTGAAAGAGTTTGTGTTCAGAATAAGAACTGCAGTATCAAAGGAGACCGCATAATGTCCGGTCACTATAATAGCCACTATGCTCACCCCCTCCCCCCCCCCCCCCCCCCTATTTTCGCCGGATGAGACTGAGGGGGAAAGATTGCATGTTAGATAGCGTCCGTAACTGTAACATGTGCTGACATATTAATGGACTTAATGAACTCAACACATGGGTCTCAAAGTCAAAGATGATTATGAATGGCGTCTTCTATTGAAGGCGATCTTGCGGTCACTTAATTGGAGATTGGTCTTTTTAATAAGCTTCATAAAGGTCCTGTATTGAGACATCTTTCCTAGAGAGTACTTTAACTCTTCTTCTAAAACACCGGACATGACTAAGTTTAGGTTCGTCTGTATTAAAGGGGACCTCCGGATGATTTTCAGACTTTTACACATGAACAACTATAAATTAGTGAAACCGAATACAGAGTTCCTGAATTCATAGTGATTGGGATGAGAAATGAGAATGTTTCCAAAATTTATAACAAATTGCAATGAACAAGGATGATGACATGACAGCCTCACCATAAGAATGGATGAGTTGGGGCGCAAGGAAGCAGAACAAAAGAAGAAAGTATGCATAGATTCTTCACAGGTGTACTTGTTAAGCAGGGGGTATTGTAATGGAATTACATTGCTACATTTCTGACTTATGTGAGGCTCTGATGTCATCAACACTGTTCAGTGTAATTTCTTTAAGATTTTCATTTTATTGGTTTCTCTGCTCAAGGGCAACAATAATTTACACGAATCTATATATGGAGCTGTTGATTTATGTACTACATGATGTTGAATTATGAAAATCGTCCGAAATGTCCCTTTAACGAGGGAAAATCCATGATAGGTTACAGGCATTGTTTATTATCTAAATAATTTAATAAATTAAACAAAAACAAAACAGTTCTAGTGCTTCAAAAGTTCTAAAATGTGAGATAGGGATTGAAACAACTAATGAAAAATTGTTGATCTGCATGCAATGTGAGTATTGATAAAATTCATTGAATGTAAACAATAGTGATAAAATAAAATTGTTTTTAGAATAAACCGTCAACAGTTGTTTTATTGAGAAAAATAGTATTGATATTTCCTTATAATAAATGGGATTTATTGTGACATTTTTATATGTTTCATGATACATCTGACCTACACAATAATACATCATTAATGTGTAACTGCTCCCTATGGTGAACAATACCTTTAAGAACAGGTGGCGGATATGTTCAGATCTACGTGTTCACGTTGGCCTTGGTGATTAGGGTAAACTCAGTAATAATACTTCGGTAGAAATCGGACTCAATAAGGACGTTCTGCATTTAACATGTACAGGTTTTTTGCTACGAGATGAGGTAATTATGGTCTCACAAGTGTCTTTTATCGGGGGGGGGGATGAAATTACAACAACACAGACAATGAATCTTCATCCTAACATCAAATCATTCTTGTGCGCATGTAAAATGTGCTCGTATGTGTCAGTGTTTGTGCGTTTGAAAGCGGGTGCATGGGGCAGCTCCCCTCCCCCCCCCCCCCCCCCCCACTACCCCGCCCAAGATGTTTAGTGGCATCGGAGGGAAATGAAACGAGATCGCTGGACCATGTATGATACAGAGATGTGATTGGGGAAAGTGAACAGTGCATTAATGTAATACAAGTGACTATTGTTAGGCGGAGAAGCTTATATTAGGATTAAGTTAAGTGTGACTGTGATTATGATTGATGTTGCTCGTGTCTCTGATTTTGATGATGATTATGACTTTGATGAATACGCTTATGTGATACGATTGTAATCGCAACTGTATAACGTTTTTGTACAATTGATTATAGTCTATACGTGAGAACATGGACCTAATATAGGTTTTCCCATCCATTTTCGCACTTTTGTTATTCAATTTCGAAGATTTATTATTCAATTTCGTCCCGAAATTTTTCGAAGACATAGCATTCAAAATCGTCAATTGTCATTCAAATTCATCCCTCCCACTGACGGGTCGCAGAATGTGAAGATCAAAATTCGTTTTTGTTCACACAATTTCATGAATTTTTCATTCAAATTAGCAAGATATTGTCGATTCTTTATTTTGATGGTGAACCTATACTTTAAGCGGACATAATTCTCTCGTAAATTGTATCGTTACATAATTATTCCCTAACCATTCTTGCTTAGACAATACACACGAAAAACATGGTCATAACCCAGGACAGTATGTCAGTGTCATCATAATGCATGAAGCAAACTTTAAATTTTGTACCCTGGAAAGCAGCAAACATAATTATGTTATCCCTTCTTTGACATTAAACAGGTTACAACTCTACACTTAAAATTTTGTCTTTAATCATGTTTGCCTAGAAATCGTTTGTCAGTGTTTTCGTATGCGAGACGGTACGTCTGTTTGTATCAGTTGAGACGAGGATTGCTTGTGTGTGTGTCTGTATCTGTGGTTCTGTGTGTGTGTGGGGGGGGGGGGGGGACACTTGTGTGTGTATGTTAACTCCTGAATGTAATATGTGAACGGTTACAGAAAAACAAAACAAAAACATGAATGACTGGGAAATCACACCGGATAGAGATATGAGACGAATATGAATGAAAATTTAACGAAAATGATTGACAAAAGACGAAATCGATCCTGCTGTTTTGAGTGTTGCGAGTGAGACTGACGAATTTGAACTGTAAATGACGAAAATGTATGCCAAATGACTAATTTGAATGGATTTATTTGAAAATGAACGACGAAAGACGAATTTGAAAGTAAGATTGGCCTATTCCCGACATCCCGCGACGAAATTGAAGTAAACATTTGTGAAATTGAATGAAAAAAGTTCAAATTGAAAATGAATGGGAGGAGGCGTTTTCACATCAGCCCGATAAAAATCCAAGCTCGAGATATTTTTCGCGATTGCGAATTAGAGCGCTATTTCATTTCTTATTCACATCAGCCCGAAGAGAATTAGCCCGCATTTTTTTCGAGCTAATTCGACAGCTGAGTATGTGCAAACAGCATCAGTAATGTGTGTGCCCTCTCAAAAATTCCTCATGGATTGTGTGCAGTTTGCCTCGATCGATCGGGTCACACACGCTAGGCAAGATGGGATGCATCGCGCTAATTTCTCGAGTCGTTTTCACATTATCAAATAGCGCGCTACTATCCCGCTATTTCAGAAATTTCCCGAGTTGGACTCGAGAAATTTTCTCGATCAGAGCGATACAATTAGCGCGCTAATTTGTGTTCACATTATCAAATAGCGCGCTATTTCGCTATCGGGATAATTTCTCAAGTCAGAAAATAGCGCGCTATTTCGAAACATCGGGCTGATGTGAAAACAGGACATTCATCGTATCGTTAATTAATTCATGCACCTGTACATCTCAAAAGCGCCACAAAGACATTTTTAACATGCTTCACTGCTTTGATCCCATCATCGTCACCGCCAGCAAGCCGGGAGAAGAACAAGACGGAGATTCGAGAAATCTAAAACTATATGCGCAGAAGAAAATAACTCACAAAAATCAAGTAATGTGAATGTGCAGTTGTTGTGTGGGGCCTATGTTCGGAAATCATGCCTCAAACAATTTCGCTTGGGAGAAGCAAGCAGTTTTTAAAAGTAAGCTAACATTTTCGCAGAATGATTGTCATTAGTGATCTAAATATTTCACTTTTCCGCTGCTTATTCCAGAGCAAAAAGGGACAGTAATAGTATAGAGAACAGGTATATCTTACCATTAGGCAAGGTCTTATGCGTGTGCGAAAATGTGCGAATCAGCAATTACCCATCTTTTGACACAAAATTTTTCATGATCTCAGGTTTTTTTGCTCCTCATCACCTACATTTATTTAAAGACATTTCTGTTGAACAAGGCACATCAGCGAAAAAACACTGAAATGAGGGAAAAGATTCTTTTGTTAGTGACGATACATGATCACACAATCGTTATTGTCCAGACACCTGAATGTACTCATAAAGATGCACAGCATAATCATGTGTCAGTGACGATCATTACATCAAAGAAAGACTGCCGTGAACAGTCTATATACATGTACATCAGGTCCATGGTGAGAAAGAGTGTATTAAGTGCTTGATCAGAATCGAACATTTCTGAAAAGTCTAAAACGTTTTAAACAAGGAGGAAACACATTAAGAATTTCCCGATTATTTCATTATCATTAGGACTATTAATAAGAGCTGATAATGCGCCATCATGTACGGGGTCAATAAGATCATAATCATACAGAAAAGGGGAAGCAAAATTTGAAGCAATATTTTTACGACAATGGCTATTTGAAGAGGGAGAGCAGAGCATCAGGAAATGAATTTCAAAAGTGGAGTTGTAGGTTATAGAACCATGCAGAAGAGTGGAATAAGGGGAAAAAATCGGAGAAGAACAGCCAGGTGAAACTTAGCCGGATGGAAAAAAAAACTAAAGCAAAACAAAACGAAGTAAAACAAAACATATTAAACCATGATACCGAGGGAGGAGAGAAGAATGACGTATACGTGGAAGATTAAAATGTCACCCTTTGGGGAAAGATATTTTAGACATGCACACCTATCTCTAATTTCCAAGGCTCTTTGCATGACGACACAATTTCATTCAGCATATATCAAGTCTGCCACTCCTTCGATCATTGGCGTAACCAAATACTCAATCTTGATTGATACACGCCATTAAAACCAAAACAATAACAACAACAACATTAATATACGTATATTAATAGAGCAGACGCAAAGATTTGGTGAAAAGACGAGCAGGACTGGTATCGTGACAGACTTAGGTAACGATTCCCGTGGAGGGAGTCCGTTATACGAAAACTGAGAGAACCTCGCTAGTCCTCGTCGCATTTATAACAGTGAGAAGAATAACAAGTTAAAGATCCGGGCTTAAAGGGATGATATAGTTTTGGTTTAGATGGTCTGCTTCACGTTTCCATTTGTGTTTGTGTGTATGTGTGTGTGTGTGTGTGTGTGTGTGTGTGTGTGTGTGTGTGTGATATAATGAGAAATCTTATGAAATATGAAAGAGCCTACAATATTGTAAGAGGAAGTTTGTTTGATGAAATGTGGTTTTGAAATGGCTGAGATATCACCCCCCCCAAAAAAAAAAAAAAAAAAAGATATACAAAAGATCCTAAAAAAAAAATGTGGGTCCCACCTTGATTAGGATCAATTTGTTTTACTTTGTTTTAGGATATCTCAGCCATTTCAAAACCACATTTCATCAAACAAACTTTTGAATTCTTTTTAGATTTGTATGCTCTTTCCTATTGCATACTTATGTGGTTGTGCAATTATCTCGCAAAAAGTAAAAAGCTGAATCCTTCATCTCAACCATAACTATATCATCCCTTTAACGCTTAACTCTTTCGGGACCGCGTCGTCATCATAATACATCATGTGCACATTGTAAATCTGTCAGGGATACTAGCAGGGTTAAACAATAACCATGGCACCTTTTGAGGAGTGAGTGAAATAATTTCACTTTTATTGACTGGAATATACGTCTGACGTTCATTGTAATTAGCTGCTGTGTAATAGCTCATGTATACACAATCCAATGGCTTATTTCTCTTTTCTCAGTTGGTTAGGCACTTCACGTTTTCAGAGCGACATAATGCATAAGCTTGCCCGACGTCACAATCTATTGAAGGAATCAATGTTTAAAATATTTTAAACAAGAAATGAACTTGCGCAGGTAAGTTGATCAGGGATGGCCCATCAATACCATATCAGAAAGTATCCCTTTCATTTTTTCCATTGAATGCATTAACAATCTTGTTTTAGCACGCTTACGGTGCATTATACACTGTAAAAACATCGGTGTTAGATTTAACACCATGGGTGTTAAATCTAACACCGATCAAACTTCAATAAAGGACCACACCCACAGGTGTTAAAAATGCACTGTGATGGTGTAGAAAAGTGTTCACCTGACACTTCGTGGTGTTAATTTGACACTGTACCTGGTGTTATTTTGACACTGTACTGGTGTTAATTCAAAAATGACACCACATGGTGTTGATTTGATATTTGTTGGTGTTAATATCAATGGTTTAACACCCGTCCATCTTCAATAAGAGACCACACCAGCTGGTGTTACTTTGGTGTAAATTTATTTTCACATTTTTTCAAAAATCTAGTATTTTAATGTAAAATTCTTGATCGTCTTGTTTAAATTAAAAATCAACAAGAAGTGCAGTTACTAAGAAACTCTTCAAAAAACAGTGTAAAATTTGGAAATGACACCCGGAAGTGTTAATTTAACACCATAAATGAGCACCGAAAATGTAACACCAGCTCGGTGTTCACTATTTAACACCGGACTTTTTGCAGTGTATTGTCAAAATAGAAGGCTTCAATAAAGTTTAACGCTCTTTGGTCTTTTAATTCTAAGAATTCACGTATGTTCAACATGCTACAACGACAATATTGATGGATTTCTTTTATTCATGAACAATCATCATGAAATATTCATGAGTGAGTAAAAAATAACCCGCAGAGGTAAAAACATAAAAGGAATAAGAATTGAAGCATATTGATAGTAAGAATTGAAGTTGTTTCAGTGTAACCCACGCATTTTGTTGATTTATGTCATGAGAATGAAAAGAAAACAAAATATACTTCACGAGAATTTTTCAAAATACTTGCATCCCATATTTCTAGAGTGATTTATCAACGTCTATCGAATCTCAGAGGAGTAGTTACATTCACCACTTGACTGGTGAATTATTAAGATTCGTTGAGATTATGCGTAACCAATGGTAACTTGGGACACCGCTGATCGATGAAGATGAAGGTGCGATATCGCAAACACGGACAGAATAATGAGGGTAGTGTCGGGGTGACGATGGGGATATGAAGGGGATTGGGTTGGGTTGAGGTTCAAGGGGATAGGGTATAAGGGGGAGGAGGAGGAGGGATTGAAAACAAGTTGTTTCCTTTGATGATTTACGATCACTATATAGAGGATGCTTACCAGCCTTAATTGTGTGTGTGTGTGTGTGTGTGTGTGTGCGTTACTTAATTCCATTTTGTGTGTTTGTCAATTGCGTGCATGTTTGTTGGGGAAGTCATGAATAACACGTGAGTTGGTTGTTGTTATTTTGTCGCTCCACTTTCACTCAGGGTCAAATTAACACATCTGAATAAATGCAGCTTTTCCAAGTCTGAAGATCGTGATAGGACATATCAGAAGTAAAGCCATCATGACTGTAATTATGCCCTGAATCTACGATGTGTGTATATAAAGGTATAATTCAAGAAAGAAAGAATAAAAGAAAGAAAGAAAGAAAGAAAGAAAGAAAGAAAGGGCGGTGAGTTGGCTCAGTCGGTAGCGCGTCTGCCTCACGATCACGCGGCCCGGGTTCGAAGCCGAGTCTAGACTGAGCAATGTTGTGTGTAAACATACCGTCCCCTCTAGCAAGAGGCAAAACACTCTGTCCCTCTGATAGGACATAAAATGGAGGTCCCGTGTATGAGAGAGTCACAGCTCATGCACGTAAAAGATCCCGCTTCATTCATTCATCGCAAAGAGCAGGGTGTCTAACCCCATAACCAACTGGACCCCATGGAAGACCAGCTTAGTGTAGCTGAATATGGGCTATCCAGCCATCTTCACAGATGGAAAATGAACAACAACAACAACAAAGAAAGAAGAAGAAAGCGAGCTCACAATATGTGTAATTAATTCTCATTTTTGTCTCACTGAAACAATTACGAATGTGTCTTGATTTCGCTTTAACCACACGCAGCAAAAAAAGAAAAACACGAAAAACAAAACAAACAAAAGAAACAACAAGAACAAAAAACACCAAAAACAAACAAACAAACAAACATAAACAAAATGAAACAAAAATAAGTAAATAGATACCGATTTTTTTTTTTCGTAGAGGAAATATCGTTTACACCGGACAACACTGAAGGTATAGAGACGCCTTCAATTTGACAGCATATTATTTTCTCTTTCTCCTTAGCCGATATGACACGTTTTACAAATACACTTGTTCAGCATACGATTACACTTGGTTGCTTTCCATAGCCATCTAAAGTGCTCGTTACGGTATCATTAAAGTCGTTATTTATCAGAAAACGGGGAAAAAATAAGCATTTCCGCGGCATCGGTATCAATTTAAGCAATCAAAATATTTTCCCTCTCTTTCTTTTATTCGTTACAGTACACCTTTTGTTGTTTACCATTTTCTATCAAAGTATCATTGTGTTTTTGCTTATCTCTTCTTCAGACAATGGATAGGTTGTGCTGCACTTTTCTCGTTGCCATGGTTATGGTAGCTTGTATTCTTCCGCCATCCGAAGGAGGTCGGGCAGATGGATGCAGATTCCAACGTGAGTATCGGTTTGATCGATAGCAACTAAGGTCCGTTTTCATAGAGTATGAAAGATATCGCCCTTTAAAAGGGAATTCCACAAAAAATAATTTTCATGAAAATCACACATGCCATAAACTTAATTATTACCCCTGCTTTCTGAAAGCGGTTAGTCAAGTGCCCTTTCATTATGCAAGAAAAGTGAATTCTGTGGAATTCCCTTAATAGTTTCTTAATTATTGTTGTCCACATATGACGTCGTAACCTCAAGTAGTCTCCTCATCCAGCAGCTCCAACACCAAAATTTTAAAAATTCATTAGTTTTGCATCGATTGTCCGATTTTCCTCAAACTTTCACTGATGTATTTCTGCTAAATTGTTGCTGCTTTCACTCAATCCATATTTCTCTTCGGGTTAAAATGGTCTCCTTTAAAACGTTCAATTTTGAACGTCATCAAGTCCCTAAGAATCTCACTCGGACAGGAGACAGATCCTTCTCAGCAGCTGCCCCACGCCTGTCAGCTCCCTCATCAGCTCCCTCAAAGTATCAGGGAATCCCCATAGCTGTCATTGTTCCAGAAATCGTTGAAGACTTTCCCTTTCAATAACTGATTGATTAATTATATACATTTTGTTCTTATCTATTTCATTTTTTTCTCCCGCCTCCTAAATGTAAGTTGGATTATTTTTTATGAAGCGCTGTGACACTAGTTCACTAATTGTAAGAGCGCTGTATAAGTGCCCATAATATTGTAGTGTATTGTATCGTATTGTCATTCTGACGAATAGATTTGTTGAAGAGCAACAATTACTATTCTATACGAATATCAAAACACCAACAAACAGTCATGAGAGTAGAGGAGATAGAAAGATAAGGGATCTGCAAGAGAGAGAGAGAGAGAGAGAGAGAGAGACGGAGAGGGAGCGCGCGAGGGAAGAAGAAAAATATAAGAGGGAGAAAGTAAAGAAAGATGAGGAGAGAGAGAAAGAGCTGAATACAGGAATACAGAGAGATAGAATAAAGCAGGACACATTTTATTCAGGACGATTACATCATTTTCTCTTTTTCCATGTGCCTTTCTGTGTTTTTTTTTTGTTCACACGGTTTATCAATATTTAATGCAGAAGCGTTTTGAAATATTCTTTGACATAATATATATATGCATACTTGTCTCTATGATCAAAAGACCCGACATATGCAGATATGAAATGGTTATATCGAAATAAAATCAAGAAGAAAGCAAAAACAAAAACAAAAACAAAAACAAAAACTTGTTAAGACCGAGAAAAACGCAGCACACATAGTACATGTAGACAGATTCGTGTGGAATTTCAGAACGTGTAAGGATTTTGATTAACGAAGAAATTTATAGGAAATGATATCGTATAAATTGACTGTTTTCCATCATTTAATGTTATTTTGATTAATTTCTGACATAAATCATGCAATAAAGTTGTTTTGCTTTGAATATAAGAATCTTTATTTTTACCAAATTTGAGCGCTGGAAAAAGTTCGATGCGGCTACGAAAAGTGCCAGATCTGCGACGTCACCAAATGTGTATGCAACCCAGTGGGATTTACGTATCTATAGTCAAACTGTGTGCACTTTTCAGGAAATTGGTGTGTAATGTAATTTGTTGTTAATCTAGAATAAATCGTCCGCCAAAACTATATATTCACGTCGTGAAATTGTTTGTTTGTTTGTGTTCATTGGAATAATTCTTTTAAAACCCATAAATTTACGGAAAAACAATTAAAGTTTTAAAAACACAAAACCTATAGTCAGCTCAAGATTCACGATTGCCGTGATCAGCTGTTCCTTCTAACAGCCACAATTTGCTGTTATTATTGAAACAATAAATCGACCATTGTGGGGGAATTGCGTATAACTGAGGTAATCTTACATACTCATGAAGGATGATAACTAAGTCAAAGAGCTGTAATTGATTAGAAATTATTTTTACACCAATAAATTTACGGAAATGCGACGTTTGAAAAGCACAAAACCTACCGCAATTAGCTCAAGATTCGCGATTGCCGTGATCAGGTGTACGCACAACAGTACCAGCAGAATCGGCAGTGAAGAGGTATTCCTTGATACCGTGATTTCAGCTTGATTCTTCTTCGAAATGACATGATGAAGGTTTGTTAAATAAATGTGACCTTCTTTTTCTCTTGTGTGTTGGTTTGATTTCTAATTTCTACCTCAACTTGCTAAAAAAGCAGTCTAACAAAGCGGGAAACTGCAACATTTCCGTGCTGAGCAGCAGTCACGATACACGTGTTGCATGCAAGCACGCACCGCTGCTGCAGCGATCCCCATAGCACACTTGCCAACTCTACCGCTTTTTAGAGGTTTTGACCGGCTACCGATTTTCTCTTCTGATCTACCGATTTTGTAGCAAACCTACCATAAAATGAAATAGAAGTCATATTTTCCCTTCATTGTGCGTTGATTCCCTAAAATAAGCTAGTAATTAGAATACTAATAATAATTTCAAGGAACTCGTTCCTCAAAAACGCCGTATTCAGCCTTCCAATATGCACACAATCATGTATGCACACTGCAGTGGCGCACTACTAGAATCTAGTACTCTATCATTTTATAATCAACGTGCGTGCAAGACTTACTGCACACGTGTACGTGCAGCAGAACCACGCATAATATGTTTTGGTAGCTCACGTGTGCGTGGTGCGGCCGATACGGCATACGGTGTGGCATGCATGATCCCAGCCGGCCGTGTACGTATACGTGATTGTATCAAACGTACATGTATTTTCTTATCTAACTTGTGATAACAATATGTTTGATTACATTTTCACATATGCCTAGCCTACAAAAATTATTTACGATATGTCTGATTTTATCTTTATATGCATAGTCTACAAAATAGTTCATAGATTTACATGGATTATAAGTTTTTTATCAATACCAAGAACCCTTTTCAAAGGTTAAAAAGCATGCACCAAATTCATAAAAAAATCATATTTTTATATTGAAAAACAAAAAAAGTCCACACCGCGGGAGGGGGACACACCCTCCCCCCCCCCCCCCCCCCCCCCCCTCGCGCGCAAGCGCGCTCGGGCTTGGTCACTTCGCTCCCTCGCAAAATCTACCTCTTCAGGATTTCAAAATGTTGGCAAGTATGGCATAGTATAACACGTAGGTTGCTTGTAAACAAGGGGGTCCTCGGCGCAGTTGACCAATCGTGAACACGTATTTCGATCACGTGTCTTGGTAAGCAACAAGGCTGTTTACGCGTCTGGGAGACGATTTGCATAAACTTACGCATGTTTCAGACGAATTTATGAATGAAAGTGAGTAGCATGACAGCATGCCATGACCATTTATTTGGAATAAGCAGAAGTAGAGCTTTCTGTACGTACCAAATGTGTCAGGGTTCAACGCAGAATATCTAAGACACGATCGCCGTAAGCGAAGGCGATTTGGTCTTTTGGCCAACTTTTGAGATTGACATTCCACTTTTCTCTTCAAAATTCCACATTTTGTAGGTTGTATTTTGAAATGTTGTTGATATCAATCAGAAACTAAAAGTTTTCCCTACAACGTGATACCAAAATGTCAATTTTGTCCCTGAGGTAGGTCATTTTTTGACCTTTTTCGGGCTGTAGCGCGAAATCACATTTGCCGAGAAGTTTCGGGTTTGCCAGAGCGGGTCTCATATAGCCGTAAATACGGCAAATCAGCTCATCGGTGACGTCGCTCAAATCCGATGTTTCTTGTAGCGAACGGATCTAGCGCGTACGTGGTCATGGAAATTGGGTGTTTTTTCAATCTAAAAAAAAAAAAAAATTGGGGGTAAAGTTACATCGTTTAAAAGATATCCAGTTTTGTTAACTATAGCTTCTTAGCTTTCCGTAGATATCAAACTTGTCATATTTCTAGATTCTCTATAAATTTCTGCTTTAAGACAGCATGTTATCAAAAATCACTATCGTTGCTGGCAGTTATAAGAATACCTATGATGAGATCTCAACCTTCCAACCATTTTTTCGTTGGTTCCATTGTCCTCTATGTTTATAGTTCTTGAAGTACCGAGGAAAGAATACTAATTACGAATTCTGTACCGGTGAAAACAAGCTGATGTGATTTTTAAGTTATTTTCTTTCGTTGGTTTCGCACTATCCCTTACTCTCAAAAAAAAAAATCGAGTGAAAATATTCACTCTTAAAAGAGTGAATACAAAAAAGAGTGAATTTAGAGTGAAATTGGAGTGAATTTCGAGTGAAAATGGTCATTTTCACTCGTTTTAGAGTGATGTCAAGGATCACTCCAAAATCTTCGAGTGATCCCTGAAGTCACTCCAAAATGAGTGAAAATGAACATTTTCATTCAAAATTCACTCCAATTTCACTCTAAATTCATTCTTTTTTGTATTCACTCTTTTAAGAGTGAATATTTTCACTCGATTTTTTTTAGAGAGCATGTATATAGGAGAACACTGAAGTACCGATGTAGAAGATTTGTGAATTATGTGCCAATGAAAATGAGTTGATGTGATCGTGAAAGCATTCTTCTTTTGTTGTTTTCATACTGTCCTTCATTGCATCCCTCTGTTTACGTGGTCGACCATGTGAAGATTATTGTGACTTTGGTGTGGGTTTTCGCAGGGTATTCGAATAGTAATATTCTGTTTCAAACTGTAAATAAATTGATGGTTTACAATACGTTCACACTTTTAAAATTCTCACGTTTAACAATGTGAAGAGATTATTTTCACAGTGTGTTCGCGATGTGTTCACACTGTGAGTTTCATTGTGCTTCACAGTGTGGGGTTACGCACTTGCAATAATTACCAAAGAAAGAACTTTGCCTATGTGCCAATAAAAACGAGTTAATCTGACTTGAACTTGAAGGTAATTTCGTTCGTTGGTTTAATACTGATTTTGTTGTTTGTTTGTTTGTGTGTGTGTGTTTCTTTTTTTTAACAGGAAAAGCTTGCAAGTACCGAGGAAAGAGTTACAAATTTGGTGAGATGTGGAAGACCAAAAATTGCTGGGAATGTTCCTGCACCGGTTTCAACGGATACGGATACCGATGCTGTCAAAGGTAAGGCGCCCTCAGTGTTCTAAATTCGCTATTCTGTCGCATAGCTAAACTGGTCCAGAGTCTGCTGTCCAGACATTCTGATATTCAACATAAATTGTCGGTGACATTGCTTATCATTTGAGCATGAGCAGTATCACGGTTTAAACCAGAGTAGAACCCCCCCCCCCTCAAAAATAAAGAAAATAAAACAACGAATGGTAATTGATAGTCCCTTAGAGAAATATTATATTCTTACCGTCTAATGAGATAATAACAACACCTATACAAAATTAATGTTACAACGATGGTGATGATGTTGATTATAATCTACGTTATGATCATCAGAACCTTCGACTTATAATTACATATTTGAATTGTAACAGCAATATTATTAAGGAGGACTCATACTACAGATCATACATTTTTCATACTCGGAATTGATTACGGTTCTTCTCCGCTGATGACTTTGATGATTCTTTTCTTAATATAATGATTCCATAATTAATATGCTTGTCGCCCTTGCATGTTAGAGAAGTACTTCAGAAAATGTGTGGCACTTTAGTCATCTTTCCTGATCCCTCTCTCTCTTTCTTCCTAATTACATTATCGATCTTTTTCTTTATTCATCTATAATTATACTTATTCATTTTTTTAAATTCATTTATTCATTTTTGATTTATCTATGTCTCAATCTATCTATCTATCTCTCTATCTATTCATTTATCTATCAATCAATCTATCTATCTATCCATCTATCTATCCATCCATCCATTTATCTATCTATCTATCTCTCTATCTATCCATTGATCTATCTATTATGTCTATCTATCTATCTATTCCATCTACTCTTTTTTCTCTTCCCTTGCTACAGTTACTGGATGCCGCTAGTCTACGATAGAGACCAGTGTGAGTCCGTGTGGGACGACGAGTCCTGCTCCTTTTCCGTCGTTCGGAAAGACGACCCGTCGGAAACTTGCGAAATTCTCGCAGGCGTGCTCAAATAGACAGCCGTCTCATCGCTTCTTAGCGCCACCTAGCGACAAGAACATTACAGTCGATGACGGATACTAGTAGTCCAGACGACAGTGTGGAGCTCATCCATGTTCAGAGCTGAGGTCGTATAGGGCTTGAATGAATCAAGATTTGAATGTGTAGTCTGCAGTGAGAGAAGAAATATTGGCAGTTCATGTGGACTCTGTGATTACTAGCAGCTGTTGTAGTTTATACTATCTCTTGCAATTTTGGTATGGAATTCTTTTCAGTATTATGAAGAAATATAATAGATGCCTAGAATGTAATTTGTAATCAGAAATGATTTAATTTTACTTTTTTGCTAGAACTTTAGCTGCAAACGGGAATATAATATCGTCTTCTTCTTCTCTGCGTTTTCGTAAGATTTGTTAAGATTTTGGTCATTTGCCAGAAACATGCGTTAGGTTTTGCTGTCTGAAAAATACAGCAACTCCCCTTAGGTAACCCAATTACTCAGTAGTTTCTGACAGGTCAACCGGGGATGGCGCCCCCATGTGACGTACTCCCAGAAAACCTACGGGCAGAAATTGACCAAATCAGTACACTGTCCCTCTTAAAGGACAAGTCCACCTTCATATACATAAGGATTGAGAGAATGCAGCAATATTAGTAGAACACATCAGTGAAAGTTTGAGGAAAATTGGACAATCTGTTCAAAAGTTACGAATACTTTAAGTATCTGCGCAGTCACTGCTGGAAGATTAGGCAACTATAGTGTATGATGTCACATGCGTACAACTATATAAGGAAAATAAAAAGAGAATTTCACAAAACTTTACTTTTTGAATAAAGTGCAGATTTCTTCGACTTGCTACTGACGTATGTGAAGGGTAATATTATTCCCCCTGCCTTCTGAAAGAGAGAAGTCGAGTGTTCTTTTGTTATGCGAGAAAAATGGAAATATGTTGAATTTTCTTTATTCTTTCTTTATATCGTTGTACTCATATGACATCACAAGCTATAGTAGTCTTTTCATCCAGCCGTTACTGAGCAGAAACTTCAAAAATTCATATCTTTTTAACAGATTTCCCGATTTTGCTCAAACTCTCACTGATGTGTTCTACTAATCGCTGCATTCACTCAACCCACATGTCTATGAAGGTGAACTTGTCCTTTAATCCAGAAAAATATCGCAATCAATCTTATGAAAGCAAATTGTGTTTAGCTGCATTTCAAAATGAAATGTCACTGCTTATCAAAATGGTTGGATATTGACAAGTCAGGAAAGAAATGAAATTAGCAGAAGAAGAAAGATGAATAGGAGGAGGAAGAGAAGACAAAGGAGAAAAGGGAGGTCTATTTTCTCTGTTTTTTTCTTTTATCGACAAAGAATGTTTTACTTTATAATGCAAAAGTTATGAAAGAGAGGGGATATTATATCAGCAAATCTTGATCACCAGTTTAAGTTGTACACATTCTTTGTTAACGTTATATAAAATGTTTTTGTAATCAACCAAACTGATTTTGGTGATGTTTATTCAGTCCTAACAAGGTAATGACAACATCATTGTCTTCCCATGATGGTACTCCTGGGCCCCATAGTAAAAAGTTGATATGATAGCAACTCTTGCTGTAATGGCAATTGTCGTAGTAACGATAAGAATCCAGCTTCCTGATTGGCTGTAGCTATATGGGAAGTTGCCATTCCAGCAAGAGTTGCCATCCTAACATCTTTTATGAAATGGGGCCCTGGACACACTGGACTTTTATTTAGCGGCCGTCAGAGAAAGTAACAATAATCTGTGTAAAAAAAATAAATAATAATAAAAAAAAAAAAATATATATATATATATATGTATATATATATATATATATATATATATATATATATATATAGTGGTAATGAAATATTTACCGCAGTACTGATTATCAGCCGTAGGGAGTCCGCAGTAAAATCAATAATGTAATCAAGTATAGCAGTATAATATCGCTTGTTTGCTTATCCTTCACAATATCATCATCATTATTGATATATGATTGCCACTTATTTTCATCTTATCACAATCATATCAGATGATGTAATTTAATAAACTACTGCCAATCTAACAACTAATGTGTAATGTCAATTAAAGGTCAATGCATTCGTTACATTTTTCATTCTCTTAAAATTTGCTTTAATCCCAATTAACATCGGCTCTTTAATTGTTCTTATATCCACTAAAGTTCCTTATTATTCGGTGAAACGTAGAAAAAAGGGTTTTATTGTTATTGCTCCTTATCGTCGGTAGGTCAAAGGTCAAAACAACCTGTAGTGCATTGATGCCAATTGCATCAACTTTAAAAAGATTACCAAAATAATACGTTTTTTATCATGTGTATAACAATATATGTTATTTGTTTCATATCTTTACGTAGCATTAGAATGTTTGGGTACTACTAATCCATTACGTTCCGTACTTGTGACTGCTATGAAGCTGGTCTTTGTTCCAGTCGTTGCTATCATTCAATAAAGTCAATGAGCTAAAGGGAATCACAGAGCAATACAAAGGACCCGAAGAGAGAGATTTGTTTATGTCATGTGTGGACTGGCGTAGAGTATCCTACAAGGGCATTATTGACCACGTTGACTGCTGTCGCAAGTCTGCGAGGGAACCACTCCTCGTTATTACCAAATAAAACATAACTTCATGAAATCTAAACCAGGGTGGTAAAGGTTGGGGAAATAACGAGGGATACCACCACTCAACTCCAAACCATTCTGTCTCGTATACGAAGCTTTACCCCATTGGGTCCAGTTCCTCTACCCTTCCTCGGGATTGGAGGATTTCCTCCTTCACCCAAATACACCTCCCTAAATCCTTATTCAAATCGTATTACCCCCTCATCGCGACCGCAAAGCCCAATTAGTGAGCTCTCCACCATTTGTCCGTTCACGCCTCCCCAATTGGGCCGAGACAATGAGGCTGGTTGATTGATGGCTGTGAGTGACTGGTGACAGCTGCTCCCTCTCTTTGTAGCTCTCTCCTCAGCTTCTTCCTTTTCGCCTTCGATTCGACTTCTTCTTCTTCATCATCATCATTATCATCATCATCATCATCATCATCATCAATTTCTTTTCCCCCTCCTCCTCCTCCTTTTTTTCGTTTGATTTTGTTTCCTTTTTCTTATTTCCAGGTCTTTACCTCTTCTTCTTCTTCTTCTTCTTCTTCCTTCTTCTGTTTTTTATCCTATCCTCATCCTTCTCTTGGTCCTTTCTTTTATCATTTTGTTACATTTAATGCGATCAATAATCTGATACTATAGTTTCAAACATGTCAAACTTAAAAACATCGTAATTTTGTGTATGTATGTTACCGGTTACTTAGACGCATATGAACGGCGACCTGACCGCTATAATCTGGAGTCAGAGTGCACGTGTTCTTTAATTCCTTATTCTTCTCTATATACACTACACCTTATATACACTGAGATATGATGACTGTGGAATGAATGTGCAAAATACAAGACATTGTAGACACACAAAACTTTTTTTTTTTTTTTTTTTGTACAGACATAACACTTATTTCATGTCGGTTTTAGTAAGACCAAGGAGCTACTACAGACATAGTAGCTCCTTGGTAAGACATCAGACAATCTGTTCACATGATTTTACTTAAATGTGTTGTACTCTCTAAAAAAAAAATCGAGTGAAAATTTTCACTCTTGAAGGAGTGAATACAAAAAAGAGTGAATTTAGAGTGAAATTGGAGTGAATTTCGAGTGAAAATGTTCATTTTCACTCATTTTGGAGTGACCTCAGGGATCACTGCAAAATCTTCGAGTGATCCCTGAGGTCACTCCAAAATGAGTGAAAATGTTCATTTTCACTCGAAATTCACTCCAATTTCACTCCAATTTCACTCTAAATTCACTTTTTTCTTTTGTATTCACTCCTTCAAGAGTGAATATTTTCAATCGATTCTTTTAGAGAGTAGAGTTGTACTTCAATCTTCTTCTACAGTTCCCAACTCATACACAAGACAATGTTCATGATCTCAATCCCAATTTCTCATTGAGTGGAACGCTGTCATTACTACCGATGTGTCCATAAGATATTATTTCATTGTATTTCATTGTATTTCAAAGTAAAAGACTTTGTACTGATTCTAAACTACGACTGCATGGGGTCAGATTTGAAGGTAGATCCCCGTTGGGAATGCGTAATGTTTCATTAATGATATTCCTGCCTCAGGGTTGCCCGTGGAGCACATTAGGAGCTCGGACAGACAAACCATCATCGTTACATTCTCCAGTTTCTGACGTCACAGTGTTAAAACTATGGAAAGAAAAGAGAGAGGGAATTTTACAAAAAAAAAAAAAACATCTCTTTTTCAAACGGAAAAAATGCACATATCGTCAACGTCTCGGAATACTATATTTTTCCTATAAAGGGCTACGCGCTTCGGAAAAAATATAATAATCTTCGACAAACATATAACTTCCCGCGAGGATCTCAAATGTTATACTCCACCTCTGGGCCCCGTTGCATAAAAGTTACTATTATGGTTACTTTGCCATCCAATGGTAACTTCCATGGAATTCTGACTTTTGATTGGCTGTGGAGTATTGTTGCCATGGTAGTTACTATAATTGGATGGCAAAGTTACCGCAATAGTAACTTTTATGCAACGGGGCACTGGTAAGTCAATATCTGTATAATATAACTATCCGCAAAATATCTAACCCGCATTTTATTGTAACAGATAGACCTTTGCAGACTAGTTCTCATGACTATAGTTCTTAATCCGTTTGTCAATACGTCTTGGATACGTGAATGACAGTTTACATTCGTCTTCACACTAGCATAATAATGTATGTATCAATGATACATACATACCTACGCACACTGATTATTGATGATACATTTTTTTTTTTATACGTACACTCTAACATGAATTTCATTGGTAAGGATATACAATCATACAAACACACATCCATACATAGCTATACGCGCACTGGTAGGATGGTACATATACACTGTACATACGTCATGTACGTACAGACTTACATGAATTTCATTGGTAATAATATACAATACATACAAACATACATCCATACATAGCCACGCACACTTATAGATGATACATACACACGTACAGTCTTAAATGAATTTCATGGATACGGATATACAATCATACATCCATCCATACAAAGCTACGCACACTAATAGATCAGGGAGGTGGGAAGGGGACCATCTCCTTTGATAGATGGTATATGAATACGTACAGCCTTACATGAATTCATGAGAAAGGAGTTACAATCATACATTCATTCATCCATACATCTAGTTTGATCCCTCTATTCCTCTCTCAAACCATTAATTCATTCCCTGTCGTCAAATTAAACAAAGTCCTGGGTACCGTTTCATAAAAGTTGTCAGCACTGAAACTTTCAGCACTGATATCCTACCCGTCACGCAACAGATTATCATTTGGAAAATCCTAACCTCATTATAGCTCAAAATTCCATATTAAGACATCATGGTCCAGATGTATGGAACTCACTGAATTATGACCTTAAATGCAGTTCTTCTTTACACCGTTTTAAGGACGTTCCTCAGTTGAGTTTGTGCGCATCCTAGCTGCGCAGGTGTCAGTGACGTAACAAAGAACGTAGAAGCGCACGCACGAGTGATAAGCTAGCTGAGCTGAGCAGCTGCTAGTAGATCGAGCTAGAGTGTGGTATGTGTACGTACGGATACCCGACAGCTCCCCACCGCGGCCGCGCCGGGCAGCCGCGCTGGGCGACCTCGCTCGGCTCGCGTGCCGACTGTACGCGTTACAATCTGTACATACCACGCAAATTTCAGCGGTGCGAGCCGCATATACATGGTCATTGTAGCACAACACTGATTGACGGAATCGCGAAGCTTGGAAGTGGAACAGAGCTGTTTCCATTTTCAATCCATAGATCTGTTTTGTGACATGAAGTTCATTATCCGGTCATCAACATGGTTAAGTCGGGTGCTTAGTAAGGTACCAAGGGCCTTTATAGGCCCAAGTCGGGGTCTAAGGCTCACTAGTCTATTGGATTAGGTGTTGAAACAACAACAACAACAACAACAACAACAACAACAAGAACAACAACAACAACAACAAAACAAGCATATGACACATGCACATTTCATCTTTAGGTCTAGCAGCTAAAACAATCTGAGTGTCTCTGTTAAAATCTAAATTAGATCTAAACTTGTCATTACCAGTAATACAAAATATGGGGGGGGGGGGGTTTGGTTAAAAAATACAAGGTCACGAAAGTGTTATCAAACAAGACTATTCATCACTTTCACCATTCATATATTCATTTTTTTTTATTACCAAATCTGGTGTAACAAAAGGAGAATCTTTTTTTTCGGGGGGGGGGGGGGGAGGTACTTCTCCATAGCTTACAACACGCACTTTACCAACCACTGCAACAACCAACACATGCAATCTACAATCAACGTCATTGTATTAAGATTTGTTTCTCATTTGGAGGACCGTCAGACTAATGCCAAAACTCCCATTTCCTTATATTTATTCTTCTTCCTCCATTATCACTTTTTGTACATGGTTACAGCAAGTGGGTAAAACAAACAAACAAGCGTGCATATCAATAATATGGAGTTTTCCACGCTTGCATCCACATAATATCATTATGGCTGTGGAAGGGAAATGATAACAAAAACGCACATGGACCTTTCTTTCTGAATATTTTTCACCATATCACTGCAATTGTGACATGTTTTTTTTTTGTGTGTGTGTGTCTTTTTTTTAAAGAAAATGGGGTTTCGAGTGAACCGCATGAGATTCATGCATCCTTTAGCAGAGTATATCCCTGCATTGGTTCCTGACCAGATTTGGGGGTCTTACGATGATTTCCGTCGCAAGGAGGCTCTGCTAGCACTAAAACGAGCACATGAACCCCCCATTTTTACAATTCTTCTGCATTAAGTAACCCTTCTTCTACAATTTGATAAAGTTTCGTAAAATTGACATGGGTTTTGAATGTACAACATGACATTCACGAACCCCACCTATAATCAGGACACCCATGAGAGGTTTATAACCAGATTTTGGGGTCCGGTGAGGTGATTTCTATCATCTGGGGATGCTACCAGCACAAAAATTAGGACATGAACCCCCACTTTTTATTGTTTTTCTGGAATTAGTAAGCCTTCTTCTATAATTTGGCAAAGTTTCGTGAAAATGACATGGGTTTTGAATGAACAGCTAGCATAAGTTTTATAAACCCACTTGTCGGGGTATCCCTGCATAGGTTCTTGACCAGATTTGGGGGACTTACGATGATATATGTCGCATGGGGGCGCTGCTAACACAAAAACGAGCACATGAACCCCAACTTTCAATTATTTTTCTGGAATTAGTAAGCCTTCGTCTACAATTTGGTCAAGTTTGGTGAAATTGACATGGGTTTTGAATGAACAGCATAAGCCTAATGAACTCATCTTGTCAGGGCATCCCTGCATAGGTTCCTGACCAGATTTTGGGGACTTACGATGATATATGTCGCATGAGGGCGCTGCTAGCACAAAAACGAGCACACGAACCCCCACTTTTAATTATTTTTCTGGAATAAGTAAGTCTTCTTCTACAATTTGGTGAAGTTTCGTGTAATTGACATGGGTTTTGAATGTACAGCATGAGATTTATGAACCCACCCTGTCAGGGCGACCCTTATGTTCCTGACCAGATTTTGGGGTCTTACGTTGGTATTAGTATGTCGCATGGGGGCGCTGCTAGCACAAAAACGAGCACATGAACCCCCACTTTTCATGGTTTTTTCTGGAATAATTAAGCCTTTTTCTACAATTTGGTGCAGTTTCGTGAAAGTGACATGGGTTTTGAATGTACAGCATGAGATTTATGAACCCACCCTGCCAGGGCGTCCATGCGTAGGTTACTGACCAGATTTTGGGGTCGTACTATAGTATATGTCGCATGGGGGCGCTGCTAGCACAAAAACGAGCACATGAACCCCCACTTTTGATTGTTTTTATGGTATTAGTGAGCCTTTTTCTACAATTTGGTAAATTTTCATGAATTTGACATGGGTTTTGAATGTACAGCATAAGTTTTATGAACCCACCCGGTCAGGGCATCCCTGCATAGGTTCCTGACCAGATTTTGGGGACTTACGATGATATATGTCGCATGGGGGCGCTGCTAGCACAAAAACGAGCACATGAACCCCCACTTTTGATTGTTTTTCTGGAATAAGTAAGCCTCTGTCTACAATTTGGTAAAGTTTCGTGAAATTGACATGGGTTTTGAATGTACAGCATAAGTTTTATGAACGTTGTCCTTTTGCTCACCCCTAAGAGAAAACGTCGATGAGAAGGATTTGAGAGATTTCGGTGTTTTCTGCCGCGTGAGGGCGCTGCTTGCTGAAGAATGAGAGTGTAAACCCTAACTTTAAAACCTTTTCCTCGTTTTGGGTACCCTTTTCTGCAATTCTTGCAAATTTGGAGAAAATAACGTGGATTTTGAAAGAATTATGGGGATTTACGTTTGTCATTGCAGATTTTGTTGCCAATCATGGTCTTGATCATGACTATTGTAACGCTATCATTTTGGTACAGGACGGCAGATTAGTCATATTCTTCAAAGTCCCGTAGAAGAAAAACAAGCACATGAACCTATGGTTTTATTTACATATTTGGGCTTCGGATGGGTCAAGGTTACGGTATGGAAAGTTTCAAGAAAATGACATGGATTTCACTTTAACTGAGGAACGTCCTTAAATCATCCTATAAAAACGTTCTTCTCGCAATATACCACTCGCTTTTGTTAGCTCCCAACTCCTGAACACTGTATCTCATCACTTTTCTTCTCTTCTCCTCTCTTCTCTCTACTCTTCCTATTCGGGTCCCTTATGCTCGCTTTTTTTTTTGTCTTTATATATTCCACCTTGTGTTGTCCTTTTTGGTCAAATGACATTAAAATACTTTAAAGATTTACGTTATTTGTTCTACGAGTGTGTGTTCCTTTCCTTTAGTTTAAACAGAAAAAAAAAAATGTTACAAGGCATATATGTTCAGAGGCCGTTGTCCAAGGCAAGCGTTTGCTTATTGATAACGGTCTCCCCCACCTGTACACTTAAGGATCTGTAATGAAATTCACGTATTATTTCACGTGATTATGTACTTGTAAAGATGAACTCTTGTTTATAATATTATTTTCATGACTTGTGAATAATATGATTGATATTGTTATACTTATTTTCTGTTATGTACAAGTGGAGAAATAAAACTTAATGACACTGAAAAACTGAAACAAGTTGTCAGTCGCTGACAATAACCATAGTAACAGGCAGTGACCAGAGCATCTCAAGCAATCAAAACTAAGGATTTTACTGAAATTGTCAGAGACTGACAACTTGTCAGCGCTGACTTAATTGATGAAACACCCCCCTGAACACCATATATACACTGACATCCTATAATCTGCAGCAGTTTGCGTAATACATGAATAGTATTAGCATTCGTCACTTACTTCATAATTATACACGAAATTAGACGGCTTTTTTAATCTACACATGTGCACATAATCATACATAGTACAAAAATACACGCATACATACAAACACACAAGCGTCTCGATGTCACGTCCGTCACTCGCCCACCTTCGTTTTTCGCCTTCAAACCATTGCTCTTAATATTCTTATAGTTTAAAAGTCAACTTACAGGCGCCTTTATCAATATCCTTCCCTATACACTTAAATAAACTGTTTAGAAATCGCATAAAATTCGTCTCTGTGATTTCTATTCTACACTTCTCTTCTCTTTATTTGACAAATTGAGAATTTAAACAACTTTAATACACACTTTAAATAATGAAACGAGACAAGTGTTAGAGAAATGATTGTTCAATCTTCAAAAGAGGTCTTTACTGCGTAAAATGCGTTTACAATGACAATCCTATATACTATCGCATTAAGGCTTAGTTGTAATCATGCAATCCTTTCATCACTCAAGTCTAAACTGATTATGCTTTGATCCAATGCATTGGATAACGAAGCAAAGTAACGCCGAGTTTTGAAACTAGTAAACCATACTTGTGAGGGTTTCAAGTAATTGTCCTCATGTCGGGGACTAAACGTCTCTTCCTTCAACTGTCTTTATATTTCAAGTTACTGTCCTCGTTTCAAGGGTTTCAAGTAATTGTCCTCGTGTCGGGGACTAATCGTCTCTTCCTTCAACTGTCTTTATAACTGACCTATACATTACAAGCTTTGCTTTTTAGTACGTCCTTCACATTTCATGTTTGTTAAATTGTCTTCTCACGTATTCTTTGTAATTACGACGATATGTCCAGTCTTATGTTCAATCGATTGTATCATGTTATTTGTGTTTTGAGATGTGAAACAATCAAATCAAATCAAATCAAATCAAATCAAATTAAAACAAAACAAATCAAATCTTTTAGCACTGGGAACAAGGTCTGACAAAAGAAAAGAATAGGGAGATGCAAAATCCTCACAAACATTGCTTTTTTTTTCTTACCTATATCAGTCCATATGCAGTCGACATCACCTACGTAATTACAAATATGAGAGATATTTTGGTTTTCTGTTCATCATCAGTTCATCATCATCAACCGCTTTACTGCTTTTAAATCTCGCATGTTGATGGGAAAGTGTGATTTTTTTTTTTCTCCGTGCGGTAACCCAAACTTGAATTGCGATTAATTTGAAAAAAGAAATAAAAGAGACAAGTAAATCTATCTTGATTACAGATCACGTCCATTTTAAACAAAGTATACCATCATGTAATTGTAGGACACAATAGCCAAATTCGCTGCATGATTTCCACCTCTTTGTACATTATGGCTATACGTATTCCGTCCGTTTTAGTGTTTAAATAGTGTAAGATCTCGACTGAAATATGGATCTAAGACTTTATGAACTACACTCCTCTACTGTCACATCCGTCAGTGGGGAATTATCTTTGTCGAATGAAATGGCAAACATGAATATGAGACCACGAATCCAGTTTATGCTCTCCATCTATAAGAAAAATACACAAGAAAGGACAGAAACAATTTGAAGGTTAGGACATTTGACAAACACATCTGAGTATAGGAAAATGCCTCTATCATTCAAAGTGTTCAGATACACAGGTAAAGTCTCAAGAGGTTATAAAAATTAGGTTTTTATGTTTGCATGTAATTATTACTACATCAGCAAACCCACAAAATGCTTTGAAAAATCGCATTGAAATAGAAACCTCAGTAACGATCCTTGGTTATTGTTTCGAGGGAATCGTTTCCAATGCCGTTGTCTCAAAATAGTGTTGCTACTCTACACTTTGATAGAAACCGGTCACGGAGGATGAGTACAAGATGGAGACGTATATCTCTCATTCACGCGTCGAGTCAGTATTAAATTAAGCTTTCAAATCATAAACCTGCCACCCTTAGCTCTACTTTACAATTACTTTCCATGCATCTTATGACTGGCAATAAGGGAACTTAAACAAGGCTAAATACCAAAGATCCAAAGGAGAAGTAGAGGAAGATGCCAACGATGAATAAGAAAGAATTGAATAGGCAAGAAAAGAGCGGGAAGAAGAAGATTGAGACAAAGAGGTAAAATAGTAAAAAGATTTTGGAGCACTTCAAGGGGGTGTAGGAGGCAGGATAGAAAAAGAGAAAGAAAAAGTACCGGTAAGGGGAAAAAATGAGAGGAAGAAAATGTAGCAGAAAAGGAAGAAAAGGAAGTCTACAGTACCTCTTCAGAGGATGATAATTTTTCTTCTTTTCATCACCACGATTACATAGGTCACCATCGACATGAACAACGCTGTGAAGAGCAAGGCGTACGTGGTCGACGACTTCTGAAGAGCTCCGCGATGTAGACAAGCAATGGGAGCTGTATGGCCAAACCAAAATAATGACCGTAATGTTTTGACAGAGCACAATTAACGGGATGATCGAAGGTAAACGGACAAGGCCCAGACCATTTTACACACACGTCTTTTCATATACATTGTACTAGTACTTTATCTAAGTTGTACATTGTCATTTCAAGAACTTATCATAACCATATTCAAAACAAGAGTGAAAAAATGACACAAAGTCTCGAAAGTAAATTGAATTACTTTGATCAAATTCTTCAGGTATAAATTTGCATATGATAGGAATATTGAAGAAATAATCATCTAGCATGTAGGGATGAAGGTGAGAGTCAAACATTAGACAAAATTGTAGCTATCATCCACAATATGTAGTATTTCACATTACACATTTTTATGCTTGCTCTCTCAACGTCCAGAGGCGAATGAAATCATTACATCAAAAGTAGATTAACCTCTCTCCAAGCAATACTCGAGACTGGTGTAGGTCCAACCAATCCCGTTCGTCCCCGAGCACGTGATATTGATGCACCTGCTGTGTGGGGGTGGTCTGAAGAGAGCCGAGGTCCTGCTGGACGAGGAGAGAGTGGTGTTGTCGACTCCGATGGTGTATGTGTGAAGGTGTGGGGCGGGTTGGTCCTCAGGACTAATGTGACACGTGATAACGACAATGACCTGGCTTCCTTCCCCATTGATCTCCTGGGTCTCGACGGAGAGGATGTCACTCACTGGGGGCGCGTGACCTAAGAATAAAAAAAAAAAACCCCAACAACAACACATACATAATCTGTTTTTTGTTATTGTTGTTGTTGGTGGTGGTGTTTTTTGACTGTGTCTTTATCTGTCAGGTACTTCGCATTCTCCCCCAAAAAATCATGTACATCCTTGTTGAACAAAGAACTAAGAATTTTAGGGGTGAACGGTGAACAGAGTCCGCTGAATGGTTGAAGGGGAATCCTCATCGTATTCTATTAACGGGCCAGACACTGATGAGTTTGGTTGACGATGCACATAGAATTATTACGGTAACAAAATTTGCGTTGTTTATCAAAAAACATATTACAAACACCTTAACACTCCCGAGAAACAGTTGAATCTCAAAATGTAAAACGTCCTTATACAGAAGACAAATACAACATCCTACTCTACAACCATAGCCATTGTGTTCACGTGAACAAATTTGCTACTGCCAACTGAAAACAGACTAGTTCGGAGTATGAAGAAAAATATCAATATAAAAATCTTTAATGTCAAATGTATTTGGAGAGAAAAACGTACCGGTATGCGAAGTGAAATTGATTTTCCTTTCAACTTTCAACTTTCAACTTTATTTTCGCCTCCATCAAAATGAGCAAAGAAATTTATGTACATTGCATATACACGGGATATTTGTGATACAGAACAAAATTTGAAAAGGTACATAAGAAAATTATGAAAATGAAAAGTAGATGTGATTACATCTTTGTTAAATACATAAAGCGTATAATACAAGTCAACTAAGGATGAGGATGGAAGTGGAGGGTCCCACTAAGAAGCAAAGCTTGTACGATATGGGACCCTCAGAAAAATACACAAAACATCAATATAAAACACAATAAACGAACCGATGTCAACTGACATCAAAATGATTGGGAAGAGGAAAAAGAGAGAAAAGGAAAGGAAAAAAAGAGGAAAAAAAGAGAGGAAAAAAAGGGAGAAAAAAGAGGGAACTACAGCTTGTGCCATCGTGGACGCAAGCAATCTGGATTTCATAATGTAAAATAAGTGATAAAATACAAGCTGGATTGAATGTAATGCAAAACATTTTTTTATACGTAGTTATGTTGGTAAGAATGCAGGAGAAAAAAAAAAACACATCGTTATATTTAGAACACAGACAGGGACATAGTTTAATAGGAGGACTTATGTAAACAAGAATGATGACTTGACTGAGATGATAAAGGGAAACTAAATCTGTTGGATGTTGTAAAGTTTCAATAAAAATGATTTTAATTCTGCTAATAATTCAATAAAAAATTATTTAATTCTGCTAATCACAAAAGCTTTGGGATCTAAAAATTATATTATGGAACGTTTTATTGTCTTACCGTTGCTTCTTGGACAGTAAATCTTTGTAGCGTTCGTCCTTCCGATGTCGTTGATACCGGTGCAGGAGATTTCAACGCATTCATTCGGAATGGACTCAAGGCTCAAGGAAGGAGAGCTTGAAGCTGACTCGATGACGTCATTCACTGCAATCTCGTATATTCCCACTGGTGGAAATGGTTGGTCACGTGGGTCGACGTGACACGTGATCTTGAGGCCATTAGTTTCTTGTCCGTCCTCGTTGTCAGCGATCTTGATCAAGATGATATTGTCTGCTGGAGGGTCTGTCGAGACGACGAGAGTTAGAAGTAGACGGATGATAGAATTCATCCTCATAATTATATACGTTTTCATTCAACGATGTTGATAGAATACAGTGCATTGCATAATCCAAAAGTACAATATGATCAAATATTATTAGTTTTTTAAGTTAATCCAGAAATTATCCATTAAATTGTCATCGGCATGTATTGATATAGCTTTAAAAGCATGTACGTAAAATCTGCTCATCATAGACACGAAAAATCATTTCCCAAAATCGACAAAGTTTCCATGCATGTTGCCTAACGAACAGCCAATATAATTTTGGCGCCTCGTGTGTCCTGCACTAAATTGCAGCAAGCTCGTTCTGAACACCAACATTCTTTATTTTTGCATCATGAAAATAACCATTGGTATTATTATTATTTTTTTTTTTTGGGGGGGGGGGAGGGGGCTTGCTACTTAAAAGGTGTGTACAGTTCTGGTCGAGGTGAGGATTTAGCTTTTATCGTTTTGGGAGATATTCAGAAAAAGAGCATGCAATTCTAAAGGGTGTCAAAAGTTTATTTGATGAAAATCGGTTTTGAAATGGCTGCGATATCCAAAAAAAAAAAGGTGAAACAAAGAGATCCTAATAAAAGGCATGGCCTGTCGCCTTTTATTATTATCAACTTTTAGGATATTTCAGCCATTTGAAAACCAATTTTCATCAAATAAACGTTGAATTCTTCTTAAAATTACATGCTCTTTCATATTTCATAAGAGGTTTCTCATTATCTCACTTAGGTATGTTCAAAACATGAATCCCCACCTCAACCAGTACTGTACAGTCCCTTTAACATTTCTGGGATCAAAGAAATTCTTAATAATTGCATCATATGCATATTATCATCTTCTCACGAAAGTTATGTCGTCTCATAATCATCGCATGCCTGGCAACCTGCATAGCTTTCAACAATACTTCGAGAGAACCGAACAAGCATGATTTCATTTGGACTTTGTTGCGCGCAGATCCTAATAGATCAGATATTGAATTAAATTACTTACGCTGAACTTCTAAGGTTTGAGACCGTTCACTGCCGATGAGATAACACTGAAGTATGCTCCCATTGTCAGCTGCGGTAGGAGTGAACGTCAGCTCGCTACTAACGTTGTAGTATCCAAAACGATTGATACCGTAGGCGAGACCAGAACTAGCCGACTCGACAGCATTATCGCTTCCTTTAATACATGAGAAACAGAGTGGGAAAGAAACCAAAAAATCGAAATGAGTTTGAATAACATTGGAAGATTTACTTTGTACATAGATAATCGTTAGAAGATATGTCAATGCCTATTATCGAGCTTTCGATTAAGGACGAAAGAGAAAGAGGAAGGGAAGCATGGCGTGAATTCATTCTGTGCATTCGCAAAACCAAACATTTCTCAATCCTGTTGATTTTTAGCTTCCGGTCTGAATAACAAGACGGAGCAGCAACCCGCCACACATTTAGGTATACAGCAAGTGAGCGTGTGACAGCTACGCATTCAATATGTTAGCATCAATACTCGCCGGATAGTTTAGTTGGTAGTTTTTTTTTCTGTTAGATAGTGCTGAACAAATTTTACAATGACACGTGCTTCAAGCAAAACAGCTCGGAATTTTTGAGGTTCATGCCGTTGAGAAAGCATCACCACGTACGTCGTGAATGGACAAGTTGTCTTAACGCACTCGTATGAGCCAGGGTACCTTGGTTTAATAATGTTATGTACTGGGAGTCGTATTCTGAAAACCTTCAAAGGAAGATTTTCTCCCTATTCTAAAATCAGGAATTTTTCCAAAAGAGTACACCGTATTCTGAAAATCTGTCTTACTTTCTTCGTAACCTTTTTTCATAACTTTTATTTCCTATCAACTTTGCCTACAGTGCGAAAAAATGGAAAAAATATTCTAATGGGTATGATATATGTAGGAAGAAGATAATTTCTGAGTAAGGAGGTAATTGATCTAGAATGCACTTAGTTGGAAATGATTTATGAAAGGCTATTAGGTAAGCCTTTACCCTGTCCTAAAGTCCGCTATTATAATAGTTAATGTAACGGAATAGCGAAATACAAATAAAGGCAAAACATCATGCCGCACCTGTGATTTCGACGAATAACAAGTTAACGTATTATTAAGTTTTACTCTCTGGTTGTTTCAAATGTAAAAACTATTAACTACGTTTATATATATGGATCAACTGTATAGGTGAATCACCGTTTATTCCTGTTATCATTCAATTCATTTTGTTTATTTTCATTCATTTTGTGTTAAAATGTTCTTGTCATATTATGATTGTTTGCCACGAAAGTTTTTCTTTTTTCTTTTTCTACTGACAAAACAAATAGTTACGTATTCGGTTGTGTAGACCGGCAGGTCCCATTCAGTGAATTTGTGTTTAAATGGTGTTAATGTGTTGGCACACATGTTTTATGGAGTTTGGTTGTTTCGTTTTTTTTTTTGTGTGTTTTTTTTTTAAATATATTCTCAGGTTGCTCAAACTGCATGAACTGAGCTTTAATACATGCAAGGCAAACAGCTGCTTGCCAATTAGTTCTCTTAAATCTTTTAAGAACACAAAGAACAGAAAGGAAAACAAGGAGGAAAAATGATATGCAAATCCAAATACCATTTGCAAGAACAGATACATACAAGAACTCACTTTTTGTAAGGACTCCCATGGCATAGAATAAACTAGAAAATGATATAGTTAACGCGTCATCGTCAGTGAGCTTCCAGGGGGCACTTACAGCATATAACCACGCATGATCGTGTATTTCAACACCAAAGTCAGCGATATGCAGTGTGCTGCCCTGCTGGCTATAACTTTCAGAAGGAAGAAGGTTCAGAAGGTGAAAAATAAAGAAACAAACCAAAAATGATATTAGATTTTATTCAGCTAATGAAACATATTTTGTCTGATGAAATCAACGTGGAGGGTAGTAATATACAGCCATAACATAATTATACACAAAAAACTCCAAAGAACGATTTCCAAATCCCTCTAGATTAATAAGATGACGTGCTTCTAACGCTATAAAGGGGGCCGTCTTACCCGACTTTCTTCTGAAAGTGCATGCGACTCTTTGAAGAAAATGATGATGTTAATTTCTTCTCTTACGAAGTGGTATACTGTAAATGTACAGATTCTTCTTTTTTAAACATTACTTGAAAGCTAGACACGAATGTGTGCATAAACTTAGTATTGATGAATGTGTCATATTCTCTGAAAGAATTATCCGCGTAGGTTCAGCAGCGTTCGCTTGTTACGGTACTGTACATACAAGTACGTACAGCGAACAGGCGTATGTATGATGGTAGCGTTGGCCGCCGCGCTGCCCTCGGGCGCCGGCCCGCTGGTCGATCGTGTAGCTAGCTGGATGTATCCAACCGGCGCGCCAGCTGCACTATACGTACCGTCAAACAATGTACCACACGCGTCTAGCTGTATACACTGACTAATTTTTTTTTGTTTAAAAAAAAAGAAAAAAAAGAAAAAAACCTCCACAATTCCTGCAATTCTCTTTTAATGTTTCTTTCTTTGTAAGTAGATCTAGTACATTTTCTAAACTGTATCACGGGTGAATACAAACCTGTGTTTTTAACCAGACGTCATAATTTCGTAAGGATGTTATCGCACTGGTTAATTTTGCACAATACCAAACAAAATTTGTCATTTTATTGGCTTTAATATTAGAAAATGCAGTGGGCGGGGATAAGGATGGCCTAATTTTTTTCCAAGGAACAGTTTCAGAATACCAATTCTGTCTTTCATAGGTACTTCTGAACTGTCTGACTTAGAATTCTGGAAAAGAAACAGGAAGATTTTCAGAATAGTATTACCCTAGGACTCGTACCCGACATCGCGCTGGGCCGGGTGATCATTCTTTTACTTGTAGTAAGTAGGACAAGTTATAGTTTCGTATCGCCTCGTATTATGATATTTATACATTTACAAACTCGCCCTCAATATTTCACAACCTAAAACAGATTGTCTCAATCTCGTCAAAGTTTGGTAAAAGTTAAATATTTACTGTTAAGACACTTTTACCCATTTCGAAATAACTCGATGGTTTGAATCGAAACTCTGCGCTGCACTCAAGCAGTTGGCCGCGGTATGGTAGTGTACACGTACACGGCACCGCAGTACAGTCATTTCTAAATGAGTCTAAAAGTGAAAAAATTAACAACAAATATTTAACTTTTACCAGACTTTGTAGACTCAGTTTTAGGGACTTTCGTTTGTAAAATATTTAGGGAGAGTTTGTGCATGTTTGAAATTTGTGTGGCGATGCAAAGCACACTACACAATCACTGTTCCTCCCGCTAGATTGTGCATTGATTTAGACGTACAAGCTTGTACATACAACACTGTATGAATTGGCTTAAGATAAAGAGAGAGAGAGAGAGAGAGAGAGGGAGAGAGAGAGGGAGAGAGAGGGAGAGAGATGAAGAAAGAAGCAAAACTCGAGCGAGAGACTTCTTTAATTCAATCTTAAATCATTTTTTTTTCATCTTAGATTTTTATATTATTATTTTCATTTCTGTAACTTGGCCTGAGTTACTCAGTACATTATGAAATGCGTGAATAAATGAATCAAACTTACGGTCTCCTTCACACCTCACTCCGGCGTCTCTACTGTGAGTACAGTATGAGGTATGACATCCCCATGGATAATGAAGGCAATAAACCAGAGAGTTTTCCGTTCCATCACAGGAAGCCCAGTAAACCCAGAATGGTCCAGATCCCTGCCCAAAGTGCGCTGACCCATAACTAGCTGAGGCCGATGTGTAGCCGAGATCTCTGCACACCACGTGCGCGTCTCTCATATCCCAGTTATTGTCACACACCGTGCCCCACTGCCCGTTACACGATATCTCAACTCGGCCTTCATTTTGGGTTGATCCACCAACCAGCCTCACTGTAATAACACGAGATAAAAAGATAAATAGATAGATAAATGACATTTATCAAAATCACATGATTGGCAACCAAAAGGTTGAATTGTAATATGAGTTAAATAAGTCATTGCATGACATGGTTTGATACACACAGCTATTTGTAAATAACTACATTATGAACACAACACTCGAAACCAAACGAAACCCTTCACACACACAAAACTTAGACCCTATATCATTTTACAGCAATCCAATGCAGGCTTATCATATTCATTCAATTGCGAATATCTTCATATTCACACACAATAATCTGAGGTTTGATGTTGTGAGTGTGTCGTGTGTCTTCAGGTCGATGTTTAGCAGTGACATCTCATAGATCACAAACGACACCTCTGACACGAACAAACAGAGAGGTCTTCTTGAAAGTAGAGCAACACGTCAAAACTCCATGATGTTAACATTAACATTCTGACACCGTCCTGAAATGAAAATGAATAACGTACAGTTAGACATTTAAATTGAAATAAGAAAGTGAAATAGTAATCTCTTAATTGTTCTCTTCTCTATAAAACTAACTTGTTACAGACCTAATGTCGTATGAATGATTGTGAGAACTATACCGGTAGGCGGTAGATCTAGGCCTACATTACAATTAAAAGTTTCCTTTACGCCCACGATAAACCCAAAAACAATAAATCCTACAAATATAATGTTATTGTCTACAAAATAATAGTCAAACCACTTCCCTTGCAGTAAAGCAACATTATTTTCGTTTGTTTGTTTGTTTGTTTGTTTTTTTTTGGTTTCATTTCGCTTTGATCAAGAGACAATGAAATCAACTGAACGTAGTGTTTTGTAACTTGCACATGCTGAGGCTGTAAACAACATAGACTACTGGAGAACTAATTGTTATAGTGTAGGCCTACGGTGTAATTATCCGGCTCTAACTTGCAACCCCTTACCAATAACTAACCCTATTAAATGCTATATCAACTTTAACAATCCCCCTTAAAATTAGTTACACGTTAAATTTCTCACGGCTATGCCCTCATGATCACGAGAGCATTTCAATGATCCTTCAATCCCAATAGCTTAAAAGTTCACGTAACCTTACAATTTTTCCAAACCTGCCATCAACTTTGGTCTACATTATCCCACCGAATTTCTTTCGCCCAAGCGTCTTGCAGCCGACATACATACACTACGCGCACAAAACTATGCAAAATACACACACTACGCGTGACTTACACTGTGGATGAATACTAGTAACACGTTAGTAAATGCCCAATACCAAGACAGCATAACATACAATCCCACTGTAGCTGCAGCAGGAGCCGATAACTGACAGCTAAAATTCTATCCTGAAAATAAACATTGCTTAGCACTATCGCCCTCAAACATTATACAATGAACATGCACTGGTAATCATATCTTAATTGCCATTATAATACCCCGAAATACAGCTTTAAATATCACTTTACAATAGGCTCGACTCACCATCCTGCTAGGATCTGGGAACAAACCATAGATATATATATATATATTATAGTATACATCTCTATGGAACAAACAGAGCTGCCTGATGATGATCGATCGATCGATCCTCCCCATCATCATATCGCATCGAGATTCGCGCTTCGCGCGAGAGCCCAGTGCCGTATATTAAGAGAGTCTGGCCAACTCGGTTTTTGGCTTATGTGTTTTGAAGCCTGTGATTGGTCAAAAGCTGGTCCCGTGATCTACAGGCGCCATGTCGTTACCAAAGTCAATCACGCGGGCGCGAGCAAAGCTCATACGCAGTGCCCATTGTTCATTACGCGCAGCTACGCGCTAATTTGGGAAATCCCCAATATCAGTCACGGTGCAGTGGGGATAATGAATTGTCATTGCCGTTGTCTACTTTATTGAAGTAGAAGGTATATAATATATTATTTTAAAGTTATTTTGATATGTTTCTGCGAAAAACTGAAGATTTGTCATGCCTAAATTCCTGCTCAGCATGGCGTTGCTTGAACCACCTGACTCATGTGTAATGATGCACCGCTTTCCTACAGATCCAAAACGAAGGAAAAAAAGTGGGAAATCAGTGTGCGACGGGAAAACTATATGATAATCACGTTTTCTCTGGATTCCTCGCGATGTCTTTCAGACTATCCAAGTTTTGATTTACATTTGTATGCTACCGCCATAACGTACTAAGTGAAGCCTGAGGCATTTGTTTTGGTCGTCCGTCCGTCCTTCTGTCTGTCCTTCATTCCGTAATCCTTTTTTGGACACCGTTTGTAATGAAACTGTTTGACATAAGATGCATGTGTGAGTGGACGAAGTTTTGTCTTTAGCTTATAAACTTTTGTGTAAACACGCTCAAAGTGAAAGGTCAAAATCATGCGACTATGATTCTCTTGTGATTTATTTATTTATTTATTCATTTATGGGGGGGGGTAGGGGTGGGGGTCATGGGATGGGGCCAAAGATCAAGGAGCAATGTCAGGTAAAATGTTAAAATTCTAGTATCTATTGTGAAAATATTATTACCCAGTTCCCCCGTACCTTGGAGATTACCAAATACAAAAACTTAAAACTAATCACGGTATTTGCATGCCATCATTACTACACAGTTACGCGTATATATAGTGAAAGATTTTGGCCATGATGGTCAAAGGTCAAGAGAAAATAGTACAATGACAAGATTTTCCACATATTTTCCAAAATAACCACTCAAGGTATAGCCCTGAAGTATAGATAGGTCAACTGACAAGTAAAAAATGCTCAAATTCCTTAATACTTGCTCTCTTAAACAATTACAGTCATCCATTCACACCTAGTTCAAGGAAAGTAAGCACTCGACGTATTATATCTTATGACAAACATGCCATTTTTTCTGTCAATTATATGAAACTGACTTGTAACATTGTCAAGACGTACTCTACCGTATGTACCCCCCCCCCCCCTCCAAAAAAAAAATTACAACGGGACTCTCCGCATTGATATCTTTAAAAACAGTCAATCAATCTAAATACAAATTCAGGGTATGAAACTATAACTCATTACCCACATTATTTACAGAAAACCCCATTCGATTTGCTTCAGTGGTCAAAGAGAAATTAGGGGTTTTGTAGAGGATGTCAGAAATCTCTTCCCTCCAAGTTCTGTCTATTGTATTCTCACACAAGAGCATCGTCGAAGTGCTTAACTTGGAAGAATCAGACTCATGACATGCTTCACAACAATCCTCTTTTCTCTGTGACCGCTTTACCAAATTGAGAGCTAAGGTATTGTATTTTAAGACTCTGAAATAGCATTTAAACAGTTTAATCCTATTGGGTGTTATCAATGCGAAAATCTGATTGTATTTTTACTTTTTATTTTTTATTTTATTTTATTTATTTTTTATTTATTTTTTTTAATTTTCATTTATTTATTATTTATCTATTTTTTATTTTTTTATTTTTCTTTTTATTTATTTATTTATTTTATTTATTTATTTATTTTTTTTTTTTGGGGGGGGGGGGGGACATAATGTACACCTGCTAAGAGAACAATGTGATATGGCTGAGGTATATGCCGGTAGCCATTTGGACAATTTTATTTGTTTTTTAACTTATTTCATATCTATATATCAAATGGTCCTGATCATAGTTTATATTTGGTACGGATGTCACTGAGGATATCCCTCATCATCATATGTTATCCAGGTATTTGTGCTTTCGTTCAATTATAGGTCTTTTAAAAAACTATTTCTAAACAATTTGAGATCATTTTACATACCTTAATACGCACTTGCCGATGACGTTTCATGTTGTACATTGTACATAGGCGTATTCCTTTTGGATTACATACTAGTAGGCCTTCATGTTTGTTTCATACATAACTATATAGTACTAAATAGGATGGTAATTGATGGTTATTTACGTGCAAAACAGTAATAACTGTGGAATTCGTCTATTGCCTGTGCACTGCTAGAATTGTAAATTTATTTATCATTTTGTTGTACATTATTCTTGTTCCCAGGACAGCTTGCTAAATACAATATAGCATACAGTCTAGTGAAAGTGTATGACACGGCACACTGTGAATTCTTCTTTTATTTTTACAGCAAAAAAAAAAATATCATATTTATATTCAAGAATTATGTCCTTTAGACGGCTTCCCTATACCTGGGTGCTTGTGTCTACAATGGTCTATTTGAATGTGTAAAAATGATTGACGATTGTTGGCTTTGTACAACATGGATGGAATGAAAAAATGTCCCTCCCCGAACCTACACCCTTTCTCTCTCTGTGTCTCTCCCTCTCTCTCTCTATTAAAAAAAAAGTCAAGCAACACAGTGCCTTGCGCCTTTGGGACGCCTGCGCGTAACGCTAACCCCCAAGCGCACACGCTAAAACCTTAAGAGCACTGTACGCTGGGTAACGACATGGAGTCCAATTTATGAGTTGGCCAGACCAGTCAGTCCGTAGCGCCAGCGAAAACGCACGTATTTATTCAAGTCGTATGCACGGCTGAGCGGTGCTTGCATACGTAATGAGCAGATACATGGTCATGAATAAACCCGTGTAGAACGAGTATTTCTCGTCAGTTTTCGACACTTTTAGTATCGACTGAAAGAGAAAACATAAGCAAATATGCTCATGATCAAAATAAACAGAAAAGAAGAATATAGAATATCAAAATCCCTCTCGAAGTTCGGTATTGTATTCAAAAATATTCCTTCACGTTTGACGCCAAAAAAATAACCTGAAATCTTTCATGCCCCTCTAAAATATGGTGAAGACTATGTCCGCTAAAGTATATAGTATCACAATAAGGGCACGTTTTCCCATCTTCATTTCAATACGGGTCAGGAACTAGCAAAATTCAGAGACATGTCTAGCGTCGAGTTTAAAAAGATTATCCTCGCATTCGCACTGGAATTCCGGGTCTGTGATTGGTCGAAATATGTCGCAAGACGCGGCGTGTCGCATTGCGTAGTATCCATTGGCTGCTGACTCAATGCTGTGAGTTTTAAATGTTAGCTCTAGGTTCCAGATTGTGATCGAATTTTCACTCTCTATAGAAAACTTGAACTTTACACAGGAACCAATGATGTGTATGTGAGTGTGCACTTACAATGACCCTGAACAATGGACCTGGCTGCCACCTGTCCCGAGCTCTGCTGCAAGGCACATGAATGCTTAATCAATTATTCATGTGGATTGCCCCGAGCACTGCTAGTCTGAATTCTTAACACAGGGTGAAATGCATGCACATGAAAGAAGTAAGCACATGTTTCCATGCGCTTGCACACACCACATTTCAGAATGAACAGAGACTAGCTGCGATAGTGGAATTCCTCATGAAACATTCCAATCCTGGCCATTGTCCACGACCATTGTCTGGGTATCAACAACACATTCCACGCGTGTTCATTCACTACCCCACTTCCAGTAAGAAAACGTAATTTGCCTTGTTTTCAACAGGAAAATTCACAACCTTAAAAATGGTGCCCCTCTTCGTTTTTTAATTGATCATACTCGCTCAAGTTTCACGATTGTGAAATCGAAGAAATTACGGAGATCTATTTTCAATACCAGTTAGGAACTAGCAAAACATCAAACTATGACCTAAAAGCTTCTTGAACATTGGCAAAATAATCGTTTACTTTGATGCTAAAATGGACTACTATATTGACATCAAAAATAGGGAAATTAGGTATCAAATTAATGTGCATAATCAGCTCTATAACTTACCTAACCATACTGGATCAAACAATGCACTGCGAAAGCTATGAAAGCTGTTGTTGCGACCTCTGCAAAAACTCTCGCAAAGTATCGCGAAATCTCGTCAGTCTCAAGGGCACAAACTGCGTAAAAGTGATTCTGAATAAAATTGTCGTTCGTGCCTCATTATCGCACACGCTGCGGACTGACTGAGACTCTCTTAATATACGGCACTGCGAGAGCCTATGGGAGTGAGCCCTCTACAGTTGACCAGTGACTGCAACAGCACAGGGTGATACTACTAAAACCGTATTTGTATTGCGCATATCAAAAAAAAAAAAAAAGAAAGAAAAAAGAAAAAAAGATTGATGTCTCTATATGAAGAGTTTGTTTGCAAAAACCGATAAGTCCATATTTGCCAAATGGAGATATTTGCGATTAAAGGTCAAGAAAAATGAGAATAATAAGAACAATTTTGCTTCTTTTGACCATAACTTCAAAAATGTACCTTTATATGTAGTGACCAATATATCATTTAAAAGGTATTATTTTGTACTTTATGACCGAGACCGTACTTCAAAATCTTCAAAAATGGACTTATCGGTTTTTGCGAACAAACTCTTCATATGCACATTCAAGGAAGGAACTAATAGAAATTGGGAAAATAGACATGAGAGAGAGAGAGAGAGGGAGGGAGAAGGAGAGAGAGGAGACAAAACAAGGCGAAAAGTGACAGAGCTGCGACATACATTGTACAGTGTAAGCCTATAGTCTATATACGGACATGTTTAAAAAAATGTGTTTTCAAAAAACGCTTAAAATCTTTACTTTGTCGGTTTGCTTGAGATATACGTGGGTAACTTGTTCGATAACTCCGCTGCCAGTTGAAGAGATCTTGCGCCATAAAACTGTGCTGATATTGTAGGAGTGTACAACAAAAGCGAAGATTTCTTGCTGGACGATATTAACTTGTTATCAGCTGTTCTATTAGATTGTATGTAGGGCCTAGTTTTTTTGTTTTTTTTTTGCAAACACATAAATACCATGATTGAGATCTTGAAATAAATTCGTTGCTTTACTAATACCCCCCCCCCACCTTCTCTGACAGATCTTCAAACAATCATGTACTATGTAGTACGCTGCAAGTCCCAACTCCATCACAATAAAGAAGAATCTGAGGGACAAAAAAAAAACACCAAGGCACATGCTAATATTCTTATTCATTTTTCAAATGTACAGTGAATATCATGCATATAATACGAATCAAAAAGTAAAATCAAATTCTGCAAATTTTGCATGATTATTAAATCTATTTGAAGAGTTTGTTCGCAAAAACCGATAAGTCCATATTTGCCAAATGGAGTTATTGGCGATTAAAGGTCAAGAAAAATAAAGAGAATAATAAGAAAACATTTGCTCCTTTTGACCATAACTTCAAAAATGTACCTTTATGTAGTGACCAATATGTCATCTAAAAGGTATTATATTGTACTTTATGACAGAGACCGTACTTAAAAATCTTCAAAAATGGACATATCTGTTTTTGCAAAGAAACTTTCCATTTGTATCACGTTACAAGTGCATGGTTTTCAAAGATGATATATGACCACATTATGGCTTGGGTCGTTCTCAAATTCAGGGTTTCATGATATTGTTGATAACCACAAGAGGAAGACTTGATAGTTGCGAATATTATGAAAAAAATAAAAGACAAATAAGACTATAATATGCTACCCACTTAAAATACATAATACATGCATTATATTAATGGGACATTAATTTTACAAAATACATAAATTTACATAATTTATACAAAAAAATAGTATATGGCATAGGCATATACGAGTAACATAACATTGGCAGGTTCATTTGCAAAATTAAACCAGGTATATCACTTGCGTTACAAATTTGCACAAATGAGTGCCCAGTCCCATAAAACGTACATGCTTGTCATAAGGTTTATTCCCTGTTGCACAGACAGATGAAGTAACTACCGCAATAGCTATGTGTAGAAAGTCCTAAAGGAGTTCTTTTCAAACTGAGGTTGTCGATGGGTCAAACGAGAAGTTCCAATATGCAGCCTATACACAAATTTTCCAATTATGATCATAAATGTGACCTTGCATCAAAAAAAAAAAAAAAAAAAAATCGCCGCATCCTGATTTTGCGCCTGGACTCAAAATAGGTGAAATGGGTAAAATTATAGTCGAGCTCCTTGAATATTTTCTGAAAGAGAAATTCTTCTTTGTAATTATTTTAATGTTTGAGTTCGTAAAACGAATGTGAAATTGTTTTCAGCAGTTTTTACAGAACACTATTTTCTTTTTTTTAGAATGGTGTAGACAGTTATGTCTTAGACATGTCGAGACCCGTTTCCATTTCATGAAAACTCTTTACTCATGCACTCTTCACTTGCAACTCTGATAACTTTTGAAAGGATAGAGCTACTGTATTTAAAGTTGTAGTATATGCATTCATGAATAGAATGTGCTTAACCAGTGTGGGCAATTTAAGCTTATTATGATCATTCCTTTATTGTAGTTATCACAAAGTTTCAGATCCTGTTCTTTTTTTTTTGAGGGGGGGGGGGGTCATCAATTGCACCTCGTGCAACATGGTGAGATTAAGCACTAAGAGACCTTACACTTCAAAGATTCTTTTTCAGTAAAGACTTATCCAAAATGTGTACTTTCTCTTCATTATCTATAACATCTAGGTCGGAAAAGAGTAGTTGTATGCATTAGTTATGTAGCATTTTAAAGCTCAGAGTCTGCCCTTTTAGAATCTGCCCACGTCTGGCCACTTTTTTTTTGATGCATGCATGGGTCACAAAGAAATAATGAGATAATAAAAGATGTAACAGGAAAATCACACAAAATTGATATGTCTCCTGTATTGCAAAGTACCGTCCAACATGATAAAAATACTTCTAACCGAAGATCAAAACATTACAACACAGTCCCCTAAATGCTCCTATTCATTACTTTCAACAAATTACTGGCCTATACTATGCCAGCAAACTGTGGATATATAAGGTATGGAGAAAATACTTCATCATTGCTAACAACAGAGGACCTTGGTCCTTCACGTGTTAATTGGTGGGGAAAGACTCACCCTGATAACAGCTCTCTTTATAGGGAGAAGAGAAAAGTAAAAGGAAACGAAGTAAACCAAAGTAAAATCAAACAAAACGTTGCAGGGTAGCAACGTATAATCCGTGAACTTTAATATCAATATGAAGAGCTTCTTCGCAAAAACCAATAAGTCCATTTTTTAAAAATGAAAATCGATGTATAACTGTGATTTAAGTAATTGCATGTGGGACCAATCTGAATATAACATGATTTTGTATCTCGAATAATTTCTGCCTATAATCAGTGTTTGGTTGTAAAAACTGATACATTCCATTCCCGCTTGGTTGTAAAAACTGATACATTCCATTCCCGTTTAGTTGAAAAAGCCGATAAGTCCAATTTAACCAAGCAACACGTCGGATTGTGTCCGATGATTTCAAGCGACCTTAATAATTGCACATAGAACTGAAATTTAACGATCTGCAGCATACTCTAAACTACTGAGGCCATTCAGATATATAAATTGTAAATCGTGATATTTTTGCGTGTGCGTGTTTTCACTATCTACTAATTAGTTTATGGCGGTGGAACTAGCAGGGGAAGGTGTAGGATGGAGTTTTTCCTCCTTCACGTGGGAGTTTAGAATTGAAATTCAACGATCTGGTGCACTCTTTTGGTGGCATTTTCAGTTTTCAATCAAAAGAGTAAGAAAAATAAATATTGAGTGATATGGTATCCGAACGGTTGAGTATTAAAATCATACAGTGCCGATAAAAGCGCAAGCGCTGAAGCCCTCTTCAATGACAAAGGCGCTCTCTTATAATGCAGGTGTGCTACAGTTCCAAGATTACAAGACAAGTAACCCATTGTGGACGGGCTGATTTTTTTACAACGCGGATTTAGACACCTGCCCGAGTATACTCGGGACTCGTCTTCAACGGGTTAATAATACAAATTATAATGATAACAATAGCAGTAAAAAGTTGCGCATTTACCCCATTTCCCAAGTTATAAGTATATGTGTCTTGATAAACATTTAGTGACACCGTCCCATCAGAGGCAGAAGAAAATCGTTTTTATTTTCAGAAATATGGATATTATATACGAGGTGACAATGATGCATGAAGGTTACAATAATAATAATAAAATAATGATGATAGTGATAATAATGAGAAGAAGAAGAAGGAGGAGGAGAAGAAGAAGAAGAAGAAGAAGAAGAAGAAGAAGAAGAAGAAGAAGAGTGGTAATAAACGAAAAAAGAATGCCAGTTACCAATGATGAAAAAAAAATTCTCCCGTAACGGGGCGGGGGGGGGGGGGGATGATTATACATGTCATCCCCAACATTATGAGCTGGAGGATGCACACACATCCCCCCCCCCCCTTCCCGCCGCCTACGCCCCTGACAACACCAAAGTGTGTACCAAGCTTCTATACATTTCGCGTGAAAAATAAGGAACTATTCCGATCCCTAATAGTTATTTTCCCGATCTATCGCCGTAATATGCTGTCACCATGGCAACGCAGTTTCTGACACATTAAGAAACGTGATTTGCACAACTTTACCCAAGACCAACAACAACACAAACTTGTATCTACGAACTTTTCAAAAGCACATACATCGTGTCTGATGCTATTTTAAACTAATGGAAATATACAAATTAGCTCACTGTGCTAAGTATGATAATATCATGTAAGACACTCGTTCCATTTGAAAATATATAAAAATAGATATTATTGAATGGACACCTTGTCATAGAAACCTAATGAAAAAAAAAACATTCTTTTTATTTTCAAGCTTCCTGCATTGAAATGACAAGATATAGACCTTTACATAATAATTGCGCTAATTACGCTGTAGGTGAATGTGCTGTATTTAAGCGTTTTACTGTAATTGCCCTATAGGTTGCCAAGGTGACAACAAACCCCAACAAATTTAATGCCCATCTACAATGTAAGACGTGAAGCAACAACAACAACAACAACAACAACAACAACAGCAACAACAACAACAACAACAACAACAACAACAAAACACTGTCATTTACGACTATTCCAGATCAAATGCATGGTATATGGTGTCATCTAGTGCAATGTAGGCCTACTATTGTACATATGCAAATTAGCTTATTATGCTAATTATGCTATTCTAGACATGCACTTGCAACATTTGGAATCGGAAACAGGTGTTATAGATATATTCCCTCAGGTTAGAAAACATCTTGAAAAGTCGTGTTATCTCTGTTTTCAGTCTTCCTGTATTAAAATTAGCAATTACATTGCACATAATGCTGATGACAATGATTATGCTAATTAGGCTAAGAAAAAAAAAAACTTGCCAAAAGTTGCGAAGGTGGCAACCAAACTGAAATACCGTTCTAAAAGCACATGAATTGATAACCCTTAACAACTCTTCAAGATCATGAACATGTTCTATACGTCGTCTAATAGACTATGCTCGAAAGTGTACTGGTGTTGTTTGTATTTTGGAACACATCCAACTACTACAGTACTTAAGCCGCATACAGATATATACTCACCCGCATACCCGGGACACGTATTTCCACATTTGTCACCGCAGTTTCTAGCACAGAGTGGTCGTTGTGCTCCAGAGTTCATTCGTCTCACAGCACGTACTGCGTCTGGCTATACAAAGTTAGTAATTGACAGAAAATTTCACACCCTCAGGAGTTCTTACAACCCGGATAAGATCGATAAAGAATCAAACACGGTGCTCTACAGCTTTCACAGAGTACTTACTTTAACTGGTGTTAAAATTCTACCCTTCCCGACTTGCATCACAGTTGGTAAAAGTTGACATCCGATCTCAAATTCCATTAATTTGACGTTTTGTCATCTGTGTTGAATGTCTTTGTCATTAAGCATGTTTCTACGTGTTAAAACTGTTATTACCTTCTAAATAGTTTCCATAGAAAATCCATAATATAGATATTACACACATTTTTCCTTCTAGTCTAGGATTGTGTGTGTGTGTGTCTGTGTGTGTCGGTGTAGAAATCAATTTTGACGTATAGAGACGATGCGTTTGCACAGGGACAAGAATTTTAATTATAACCCTTACAACCAAGGGGCAGAATCCTTATATCATTTTACAAGAGTAATTTCCACTTTATATTCCATTTGGTGTGTCTTTTAAGGCACAGTCAGTTTCCGATACTTATATGCATTAAGGACATTCATGTCATATGCTCTTTTGTATCTTAATTTGATTTGACTATTTTTAGCGGTCAGTCTAGTGTAGTTAGAGGGTCCGTTATAAAAGCCTCCAGTTCTGCCATTTGTCTCTCTTGGAAATATTTACCACCGTGCCTTCAAAAAATCAAATTTATGATGATATTCGGTTGAAGTTTGAAAAAGTGGACTGCAGTTCTGCATCTTGATTCTTCGAGGGATATGTCGCTGCGTTAATCCAACAAATACAGTGTTCGTAACGATGAAAAAAATGTTAGTTTAGTTTCCTGACTTGATTGTCGGTGAAAGGTCACATCCGATCGAGCTGCTCATTAAAGGTAGCGCACTCTTTTTTACTCTTATGTGTGGACAGATCGATGAGGAGTGGGCATGAACAATACGTTGATAGATCTATGCACCGTCATTTATATTGTCATATACTTTTGAAGCATTTTAAATATTGATTAGCAACAACTAACAACAACTTTTATAGAATGAATTATTCCTTAAGAGACACGTTGTAAGTGTTGTTTTTTTTTCAAGAATGAAGAGAAAAAGAGAAAAAGATTTCTGTATTTCAAAATGTTTATCTACACTCTATTATGATATAAGAAACTTTACAACTTGGCAAACCACGGCCACTGGGACTTTTCTATCGGCAATTATTGCCTGGTCTTTGACTCGACAGAATATCTTTTGTTATCTGTTTCTGAGAAAAGACGAAAACGTCTGCTCATTTCATCATGGATTTGGAGCTATTTCTTCGCATCCGGTAAAACTATCATCTTTATAATGGCCTAAAACGATTGATTGATGTCTTCTAACGTACATTTTTGCAGAAAGGTTAATGACGGAGGGTATTTGAAGTTTTTGTGACCTTTCTATGCATAAAAGGTGCAGTAATCATCGCTTCGACTGATTTCGCTGGTGGTGGTGAAGCCGTCCGTGATTTGGACGCCGTTCAAAAACCAGGTCAGAGCAGCCGAGCCGTGGATGTCATTTCCTGAGCACACTGCCGTGACTTCACGGCCAGCCCGGAGAGGCGAGGGTACCTCGAGGTTCATTGTCATTGCAACTGAAAGAATAATAACAGAAAATAAGAGGAATTATTCTAAGTCTTGAAGAAAATAATGAACACACACACACACACACACACACACACACACACACACGAACACACATACACGTTCACGCTCGCGCTCCGCACACACAGCCACGTATAGACATAATGTATCAGTTGTCGCGGTCAATAAACATTGCATCAATTGACTTATTACATACAATTTAAAAGCGGAGTATAGTGGTCAAATGTGGGCTCCAGAGTAAACAAATTTAAAATGAGTTTATACACAACTTATTGATGGAAAATCGTTGCAATATTGAAAACTGTAGCAATAATATATGGCTATAAGCTCGGTCTCTTATCACCTTATTATTCTCCTATTGCAATGCCGACTTCCCACTTTTAAACATTGAATAGCTCTTAACACCAACATCAATCTACGGAAAAACGAGCGATGTAATAATGAAAATCAAAAACGATCGTACTCCTTACCACTATTGTGAATATTCATGAGAAGAATCCCGACCTGAACCAACACTCGGCTGTCAATCATTTTGATGAGATTCCTGAAAAACATGAGAAACCTGCTGGATAGAATAAATTCAATAGGCCAGTTTACCATGTTATTATACCACAATGTAAGGCATTCACAAAGACGTAGGCTTTACTAACAAATCAGTAAAAACATTCAGTAATACTCGCCAAGCACAATTTTGTTGTATTCAGTTGTAGTGACTTGGAAAAGAAGAATGGGTATCAAGAATAAGGCAGAAATAGTAGTTTGACAGGAAAAAAAGAAACAAAACAAGAAAGAAATTCATCATACCCCGTCTTCTATACAGATACTCACAATATGTGGAAAGCATTAGAAGAAATTTCTTTTCAAATTTCCGGAGATACACTACTTGTCTACGTCCTTTGGTTGAAAGCTGGTTTCAATCCTATTTTGCCTCCAAACTTCCTTGTTTTTATTGAGTCACTGATAGGTGAGCGTATGTTAAAGGGACAAGTCACGTGAAGAAATCATCAATATTCATCCGCGCAACGTCAGAAGACATCTGGTCTGACGCTTTTCAGTCTAATTTCGACACGGCGATTGAATCCTTTGCTTTACTAGAGTTTGGTCTTTAAAGCCTTCTTCACCTTACAATTCTATACTGGAACGTTTGAAATACATTTCTCACCTATGTTTGATCATGCTGTTGCTAATAGTGACTATACTTTGCAGACACATTTGCATTCATGTCAGATATTAAAACAATTATCTACATTCTCAATCCCTTTCATCAATATTTTGCTGATAAGAACTTTATACATTAAATTTACATTCTGCTAAGTTCATATTGTCTCAACGGTTCCTTCGGAGAGCAGGCAGTTTCAAGTAATTTGGCAATGGTGGCATAATAACTGTATTATGTTTCCTGTCTGACGTTATTCAGTCATATCAACAAAACTGATGTCATCAAAGTAACTTCATTGTGTTCAGTGCCGATTTTCTCTACAGATACTAATTAAGCATGTTTTCTATAGTATGAATTTGTATCAGTTAAAAAATGAAACTGACAAATCAATTTTCAGAAAAAAAAGTTTGCATGTTTTACGGACTTGAATAATATGTTTAGTTTATTTTTCTCTATTTGGATGGTTAATCTATATTCTTACTCATCATACAAGCTCGCTACAGATAAATTTAACATGACTTCTAATCGATGCAATAACTGAAACGGTATTAGAAGCAGAATGTTCATTTAGCCAAATAGCATATAAAAACAGCCGAAAGTCAATGGACGGTATCTGAACGAATTTAAAAGAGAAATGATGTTGAAATGCCATAACTTTGAATAAATGGTCATTAATGGACGAATCAATCAAAAATGAGAAACAAGGCACAACCTACACTGAGAAAAAAGAAAGATTGGTGTTAGATTTAACAAAATCAGTGTCAATACAGGACCACACCGAGAGGCGTAAAAAGTAAACATGTTGTGACGGTGTTGGAAAGTGTTCACCAGGAATACACTTCGCGCTGAAAATTTGACACTGTAGCTGATGATATTTTTGACACTGCGCTGGTTTTAATTCAACAATGACACTACCATAATATAATGATGTTGATTTGCTATTCTGGTGTTAATTTCAATAGTATAGGTTTTCCCGGCCAATTTCGCACTTTTGTCAGTCCATTTGATAAAAGGTTCATTCAATTTAGCGAAAATCCTCGTCACTGCACATTCTGTCATTCAAAATTGCAAGTTGGTCGTTCAATTTAGCATTTCGATCAATGAAATTTGCTCATGTGCCATTCGAATTCGTAAAACGAGCATTCAAATTGGCACGGGCTCTTCAGTCATTCAAATTCGCCAACACTGGCCGAAAGGGGTATTTCAATCATTCAATTTCGCGTATATGGGCAGTCAAATTCCTAACATCTTCATTCAAATTAACGTCATGTTATTTCTTTTTTGAAAAGGTGATAAAATTTAAACGTGTATTTCTATGTGACTTTTTGTTTCATCCACGCACTGTTAAGCAGTAAAAGTATCATATTTTTTATCATAATATATAACTCGAGTTTGTTGTTCTGTAACGCCCCTTTTCTTTCATACATGTCATTTTAGGCCTACATGTACCAATACTACAGATTAACTTCATCTTCTTACAGTCATGACAGCATAAGTTAGATACAGACGTATTTCTCAAGAAGACAGAAGAAGAATTATAGAAACATTTGATGATCATAACCTTGACTTCCTGGAACTGGCCTACACACTCGGAATAAAGCACCCAACGGCCAGATAAGTTGTGGTCAGTCATGATGCACTATATCTTCGGACTGGAAGAATCACTAAGCACAATGAAGAAAAAAATATGATGCCAAAATATCTAAAATATGTACGAAAATATGAAATGTAATGATGCTTGCAAAGCAATAACTATGTTGACAAAAAAAAAATAAAGACAGAACTAAAGCATTAACATGCGTGCTAAATTGACTGCAAAAGATGTTAAATTGGATGCCCAAAAATGAATTTGAATGAACGAGTGCGGCATGTCCGTGATCACGTGACTATATCATTCTAAATTGAATGAACGAATAACTAAATGGTGCTTGTTTTACGAATTTCAATTGAAAAAGTGTTAATTAGAATGAGGCTAAAGGTAATTTGAATGCTCCAAAACGAATGTGAATGAAAAGATCATAAAATTGAACTACCGAACATGTCATCTACGCTAAATTTTGCTAAATTGAATGCAGCAATTAGGAATTGGACTGGCAAAAGTGCGAAATTGGCCGGGAAAACCTATATTACACACGCCCAGAAAGTGTGAATAGGAGACCACGTATACACCCTGTACTATTACTGTGGTGTAAATGTGTTCACAATTTGTTTTCAAAAATCAAGTACTTTATCAAGAAGTTCTTGTTCGTCTTGTTGAAGTTCAAAATCAACAAGAACAACACGAACTAATTACACACTATAATATATAGGTCTACATATATGGAAGTGACACCCGTGTAAATGTAACACCTCAAAATTAATGAGCACCGAAAATTTAAGATCAGCTCGGTGTTTCACATTTAACACCAGACTTTTTGCAGTGTATCATTGCTGGCATCTATATAGAATCAATAACCTGCATGTTGATGTATATTTACCACCAAGCTTTATCCGTATAGAATCTCACTTTTTGTTGCGCTTGTTTTTACTGCCTGGCAATTTACCGGTTTTTGTTGACGTTTGTCATTCTATCTCAGGTTCCTCGTGAAAATGTACACGCTGTATACTTCCTGTATGTTACTATATATACATAGCAGACATGCACAGTGACTGTGTGAGCAGATACATGCTTTGAATTTCACAGTCATACCATGCACACGATGATAACATGTATGCATCCATATTGTGTATAATAGATTACAGTAATCATATATAATTATATAAATATAATACATATCAAGAGAGAGAGAAAAAAAAAAACTGCGCATCCTTAATGACCCTTCAAAGAATCCATAAAAATGTAATTCAACGTTATAGTGATGTATGTTTCAAACTTTTGACTCACCCTCGTCCAAACCTGTCAGCAGGACGCTACAAATCTTGTAAATTAAAATTTTAGCAAACAACGATTTCGTCCTTTTTTTCGAACTTGAAGGTAGGTGTATGACATCAGTGTTTGTGCTTACAGAATCATCTCGACTCCTTAAAGTGGAATCTTCGAAAACCTGTATCAGATTCAATAGGGTCTTAATTGGACAAAGTTGATATCTTCGAGCAATTAATTTATGTGCCTGTCCTTTATTTTAAGACAGACGTAAATTCTATTTATATTTATATTTCTAATTTTTAATTGCAAACATTCTGTCAGTGAGAGTTAAAACGAAACGATATCATCGCTACCTCGTTAAGACAACAACCCCACCCCCCTCCCCCGTAATTAAACACAGTCGATCAAAATATTGTGTGGGTACCTTCTCTAAGACAATAGACCGAATTAGACAATTGGATTAACCCTCAGCTTCACATATCATAGTTTCTTTCCTTCTAGACCAAGGTCAAGCTAATCATTTTCCTATTTTTCCAAAGACTATAACACTAGAGGATGTTTCTGCTTTTATAAACGCTATCATTATCTAACAATACTTAAATTGTCTCAACTAACACGAACGGAAACGCTTCTACCTAGCACGTCCTGTTAATATATTTCGTCTTGTACGAGTCCTTCAGATTCCTTTACCAAATTCATTTATTACATACCACTAATGGTATATTACCAATACGACAAATGAAAGTTCTATGAGACCTTAGAGCTATTAGACTGCATGCATTGTAGGGTGACTTCCGTCTGCCTCCTCAGACATGATTTTGCTGAAGAACGAGTCGTTGAGGGCGTTTGTCACTGGAGCTCAATTCTCACTCGTTGTGGGTACGTGGTCCGTATAGAGTAGCCAAGTAGTTTAGACGATTCCTGTTCATGTAACTCAATTTTGACAGAAGTGTGGGTTAGCACTATATTGCACCGACCCCTTCAATTGCTCTTTGAGTTGAACAGCAGAATGAATATCGACAATCATTTTTTACCCCTTGCTGATTACAGGAACCTGATATCATGAAAGGTTGCACTCATTAAAAAAAAAGATGGAGACCTAGACATGTTATGAGTCTGCAAATAATTTGGGAAATTTACAAAGAATTCTTCCACAAGACTTCAGGAAAAAACAAAATTTACCGGCGTCGTTTAAATGAATCCTTGGAAAGAAAGATAGATGAATAGAGAGAGAGAGAGAGAGAGAGAGAGAGAGAAGAAAAATATAAGAGGGAGAAAGTAAAGAAAGATGAGGAGAGAGAGAAAGAGCTGAATACAGGAATACAAAGAGATAGAATAAAGCAGGACACATTTTATTCAGGACGATTACATCATTTTCTCTTTTTCCATGTGCCTTTCTTTTTTTTTTGTTCACACGGTTTATCAATATTTAATGCAGAAGCGTTTTGACATATTCTTTGACATAATAATTATATGCATACTTGTCTCTACGATCAAACATGCAGATAGGAAATGGTTATATCGAAATAAAATCAAGAAGAAAGCAAAAACAAAAACAAAAATAAAAACTTGTTAAGACCGAGAAAAACGCAGCACACATGGTACATTATAGACAGATTCGTGTGGAATTTCAGAGCATGTAAGGATTTTGATAAAGACAGCATGTTATACATGATCACTACCGTTGCTGGCAGTAATAAGAATATCAAAGATGAGATCTCAACCTTACATTCATTCGTTTGTTGGTTTCTTATACTGTTCTTTATGATTTACAGAGCTTGAAGTACCGAGGAAAGAATGATAATTACCAATTATGTGCTATTGAAAACTAGCTGATGTGATCTGTAAGTTACTTTCGTTCGTTGGTTTCGTATTATCCCTTATGTATAGGAAAACACTGAAGCACCGACGTAAGAATTGCGAATTCTGTGCCAATGAAAACGAGTTGATGTGATCGTGAAAACATTTCATTGTATTATTTTCACACTGTCCTTCATTGCATCCCTCTGGAAAAGAACAAAATGTCCCACAATGTGGTCACACTGCGTTCCCATGGTCGACTATGTGAAGATTATTTCACACTGTGGTGTGGTTTTTCGCAGGGTATTCGCATTGTAATAATGTATTCTGTTTTAAACTGTAAACTGATGATTTACTTTGCGTTCACACTGTTAAAACGCTCAAATTTAAAAGTGTGAAGAAATCATTTTTACAATGTGTTTACAATGTGTTCACGCTGTGATTCACAGTGTGCTTCACATTGTGAGACACAGTTGTATGATTCATTCCAGTAGGGTTTACCAAGTTTTTACTCGCATGCAATTACCAAAGGAAGAACTTTGCATAATACTGTGCCACTGAAAAAAGGAATTGATGCGACTTGGAGGTTATTTTTGCTAGTTGGTTTCATACTAATTTTGTTGTTTGTTTGTTTGTTTGTTTGTTTGTGTGTTCTTTAAATTATAGCAAAAACGTGCAAGTACAGAGGAAAGAGTTGTAAATTTGGTGAAGAGTGGAAGACCAACAATTGCTGGGAATGTTCCTGCATAGGTTCCAATGGATACGGATACCGATGCTGTCAAAGGTAAGGCGCCCTCATTGTTCTAAATTCGCTATTATATCGTGTGTCGCTCCCGGGCACCCTAAAGGGCTCACACCTGTAAATAAAATGGACTGTCCCAGACCCCTTCACAAATTCGTACCAAAGATACCAAAATAAATGAAGAAAAAAATCAATTAAAAATCAATGATGTAGTTTGGCAAAAAACTGAATAGCTGTAGATATTGAGTATGAATTCCTCTACAAACTGCATTTTGGTTGGAAGATGAAAGCTTTTCTGATGGAATTTGAGGGGACTATATTTCATTGGGTACGTGTACGGAAAATAGGTGATTTTTTGAGTGACAAGAACTCGTAGTCTGGCTTTGCGGACCCCTGGACAGAATTAGAGCAGAACAACCCACCCTGGCAATCTGATGGATGAAAGGTAATATCTCACTTATTCAGCTTAGTGAAGATAAAACACCTCATTTCTCCCAGCTATTTTACAGAATTTTTTGAAATTTGAATTTTAACACACGTCTCTATGGGGAATTATTTACCCGTGTGAGCCCTATAGAGAATGTACGCAATACATGCAAGTCTATGGGAAGTATTCATCCCATACAAGCTCTGCTGGTTTATGTTGATCTTGTATTGTGTCAGATCTCTCTTCCTCCCTCCCCCTTCTTCTCCCTACTCCCCCCCCCCCCCCTCCCTCTACCTCTCTCCTCTACTCCCCCCCCCCCACCCAACTCTATCTTGCTACAATTTCTTTTCTTAATATTATGTTCTTGTGGTACTTAGTAAATAGCAGTCATCAGTATCACACAACTTTGAATGACTTCTTGTATTGTGTATCTTGTATTGTGTCAGATCTCTTCCTCCATCCCCCTTCTGCTCCCTTACCCCCCCTCCCTCTACCTCTCTCCTCTACCCCCCCCCCCCCCACACACACACACACTCTTCCTTGCTACAATTTCTTTTCTTAATATTATGTTCTTCTGGTACTAGATCTTAGTAAATAGCAGTCATCAGTATCACACAACTTTGAAGGACTGTGTTAATCTTGTATTGTGTATCTTGTATTGTGTCAGATCTCTTCCTCCCTCCCCTTCCCCTCCCTACCCCCTCTCTCTACCTCACTCCTCTACTCCCCCCCCCTCCTCAACTCTCCCTTGCTACAATTTCTTTTCTTAATATTATGTTCTTGTCACTAGATCTTAGTACATAGCAGTCAGTCATCAGTATCACACAACTTTGAATGACTGTGTTATTTTAATGTATTTCTTTGTTTTGGCTACCACTGAAACAGCTCAAAATACATAAAGTTAGTCTGTTTGACAAAACAAAGTCTTATCAAGTACTTTGTAGGCTATAAGGTGATGATGACACACCCACAATCAAGGATAACTGCTTGGATCTATGTATTCATCTTATGAAGAACTGATCAAAACTGCAAGATTTATTAAAAAAAAAAACCCTAAAGGGCATGATTTTCTAAAAGTGTCCCTTTGAGAAGCTTTATAATCCTTGAAAGTGTAATTTCTCATATGATGTAGGGGCAAATAACATAAAAAACACATTTATGATGTTTAAAAGTCAAATAAGAAATATGACCTCCACTATAGGGCTCACACCTGTAAATAAAATGGACTGTCCCAGACCCCTTCACAAATTCGTACCAAAGATACCAAAATAAATGAAGAAAAAAATTAATTAAAAATCAATGATGTAGTTTGGCAAAAAACTGAATAGCTGTAGATATTGAGTATGAATTCCTCTACAAACTGCATTTTGGTTGGAAGATGAAAGCTTTTCTGATGGAATTTGAGGGGACTATATTTTATTGGGTACGTGTACGGAAAATAGGTGATTTTTTGAGTGACAAGAACTCGTAGTCTGGCTTTGCGGACCCCTGGACAGAATTAGAGCAGAACAACCCACCCTGGCAATCTGATGGATGAAAGGTAATATCTCACTTATTCAGCTTAGTGAAGATAAAACATCTCATTTCTCCCAGCTATTTTACAGAATTTTTTGAAATTTGAATTTTAACACACGTCTCTATGGGGAATTATTTACCCGTGTGAGCCCTATACTGGTCCAGAATCTGCTGCCAAGACATTCTTATCCTCAACATAAATGATTGTTGGTGAAATTGCATGTCATTTGAGCATGTCTATGAGCAATAATAATCATCATAGTTCAAATCAGAGTAGAAAAAAACAACCTTAAAACTAAACAAAACAAATCAACGAAGGATAATTAATAGTCCCTTTAGAAAATTTTATTCTTACCGTCTAACAAGATTAACAACAACATTAATCTACAATTAATATTACAATAGTGATGATGATGTTGATGATGATGAAGATGTTGATTATAATAAAAAAATATGATCGCCATCACCATCAACTCATAACATATTTAAATTGTAACTGATATTATCAAGGAGGCCACATACTACATCCAGACATTTTTGATATTCAATACTATTTATTTCTGTCCTCCTCCAACCCCTCTCTCTCTCTTTCTCTCACTAATTATATCTATCGATTTATGTATTTACTCATTTATCTACTTTCTATTTGTTTATTCATTCATTATTGATTTATCTCTCAATCTATCTATCAATCAATAATCTATCTATCTATCTCTCTATCTATTAATCTATCTATCAATCTATCTATCAATATATCTACTGAGTATTTGTCTATCTGTCAATCTATCTATCTCTGTCTATCTATTTATCTGTCAATCTATCTATCTGTCTACCTATTTATCTATCTGTCTGTCTATCTGTCTATCTATCTTATCTATCTGTCTATCTGCCTATTTATTTATTCATTTATCTATCTATGTATTCATCTGTCTATATATCTGTCTATCTATCTCTCTATATATTAATATCATTATTATATCTATCAATCAATTTATCAATCTATCTATTTATCTATCAGTTTATCAATCAATCCATCTATATATTTATCAATATATCTATCAATTTATCAATCAATCTATCTATATATCTATCAACATATCTATCAATCAAGCTATATATTATCTACTGAGTATTTATTTTTCTGTCAGTCTATTTATCTTTCTGTCAATCTATTTATCTATCTGTCTATCTATTCTTCTCTCTGTCAATCTATCCATGTATCCCTACATGTATCTGCCTATCTATTTATCTATCTGTCTGTCAATCTCTCTATTCATCTATCTATCTATCTATCTATCTATCTATCTACCTATCTATCTACCTATTTAATCATCTTTCACTCCATGCCCTCTTCCCTGGCTACAGTTTCTGGGTGCCGCTAGTCTACGATCGAGACCAGTGTGAGTCCGTGTGGGACGACGAGTTTTGCTCGTTTTCCGTCGATCGGAAGGACGACCCGTCGGAGATTTGCGAAATCCTCGCAGGCGTGCCAAATAGACAGCCGTCTCATCGTTTCTTAGCGCCACCTAGCGACAAGAACATTACAGTCGATGACGGATACTAGTAGTCCAGACGACAGTGTGGAGCTCATCCATGTTCAGAGCTGAGGTCGTATAGGGCTTGAATGAATCAAGATTTGAATGTGTAGTCTGCAGTGAGAGAAGAAATATTGGTAGTTCATGTGGACTCTGTGATTACTAGCAGCTGTTGTAGTTTTGGTATGGAATTCTTTTCAGTATTATGAAGAAAAATATTAGATGCCTAGAATGTAATTTGTAATCAGAAATGATTTAATTTTACTTTTTTGCTAGAACTTTAGCTGCAAACGGGAATATGATATCTTCTTCTTTTTTTATTTAATGCATGTGTCTCTTTTTCTCCAATGTTCCACCCTGCGTTTTCGTAAGATTTGTTAAGATTTTGGTCATTTGCCAGAAACATGCGTTAGGTTTTGCTGTCTGAAAAATACAGCAACTCCCCTTAGGTAACCCAATTACTCAGTAGTTTCTGACAGGTCAACAGGGGATGGCGCCCCCATGTGACGTACTCCCAGAAAACCTACGGGCAGAAATTGACCAAAGCAGTACACTGTCCCTCTTAAAGGACAAGTCCACCTTCATATACATAAGGATTGAGAGAATGCAGCAATATTAGTAGAACACATCAGTGAAAGTTTGAGGAAAATTGGACAATCTGTTCAAAAGTTACGAATACTTTAAGTATCTGCGCAGTCACTGCTGGAAGATTAGGCAACTATAGTGTATGATGTCACATGCGTACAACCATATAAGGAAAATAAAAAGAGAATTTCACAAAACTTTACTTTTTGAATAAAGTGCAGATTTCTTCGACTTGCTACTGACGTATGTGAAGGGTAATATTATTCCCCCTGCCTTCTGAAAGAGAGAAGTCGAGTGTTCTTTTGTTATGCGAGAAAAATGGAAATATGTTGAATTTTCTTTATTCTTTCTTTATATCGTTGTACTCATGTGATATCACAAGCTATAGTAGTCTTTTCATCCAGCCGTTACTGAGCAGAAACTTCAAAAATTCATATCTTTTTAACGGATTTCCCGATTTTGCTCAAACTCTCACTGATGTGTTCTACTAATTGCTGCATTCACTCAACCCACATGTCTATGAAGGTGAACTTGTCCTTTAATCCAGAAAAATATCGCAATCAATCTTACGAAAGCAAATTGTGTTTAGCTGCATTTCAAAATGAAATGTCACTGCTTATCAAAATGGTTGGATATTGACAAGTCAGGAAAGAAATGAAATTAGCAGAAGAAGAAAGATGAATAGGAGGAGGAAGAGAAGAAAAAGGAGAAAAGGGAGGTCTATTTTCTCTGTTTTTTTCTTTTATCGACAAAGAATGTTTTACTTTATAATGCAAAAGTTATGAATGAGAGGGGATATTATATCAGCAAATCTTGATCACCAGTTTAAGTTGTACACATTCTTTGTTAACGTTATATAAAATGTTGTTTGTTTGTTGTTTTATAGAAAGAAAGAAGAAAGAGAAAAATGGGGCCCTATACAAATAATTTGCCCCAGACAGCACTTAACATAAAACATTTAACATATGAACATAATTAAATATATATGTGACCCTGCACCTCAAAACAAACAAAAAGTCGCAAGACAGGAATTTTTAATTAAGTCCATATTCTGAAAGAGCAGACTTTAAGCTTTAAAATGATGTATAACTCAAATCAAATGGACTCTCCTAACCGATCTAAATATTGAAAAGAAAGCACAAACTCAGGAAAAGTGTGAACTGAGAAAAGAGGCTCTGAAGTACAGTGTCTATTCAAGCACTTAATCTTTACCAAACCGTGCTGGCTGTGCGATGAATAGGACAAAAAACAGGAAGTAAACCACCAGAGTAACAACAATGAAGAGATTATCAGATTAAATTGAAATTAGGCATGCCTCATTAACACATTCTGTCCATAATTAATGCCAACTTTTAAAGCAGTAGCACTATCCTTTCAAAAGTTATTAGAGTTGAAAGTGAAGAGTGTGGACAAGGTTTTCGGAAATGAAAAAGGGATTCTAAAGACACACCTAATCACACTATTCTGCCAAAAATGATCGAGATAAACTGCTAAAAAAACACACTTTCCTGCCCATTTTATGATACCAAATTTTAGCATAATGTGAAAGAAGATCCGCTCTTTCAGAAAATGTGAAAAAGTCAAGCTCGGCTAGGTTGACCCGTTTCACTTATTTTCAGTCCTCACGCAAAATCAGTGTGTGCGACTTTATGTTCGTTTTGAGGTGCACGGTCACATCAGTATGTACCAAGTCTCCACGAGGGAGCTCATATCGTCTCCACGAGGGAGCTCATATTGTCTCCACAAAAGAGCTCATTAAGTCTCCATGGGGGAGCTCATATTGTTTCCACAAAGGAGCTAATTAGGTCTCCACGAGGGAGCTCAAATGATATTTATGAATACCTCAAATTCTTTGGTTAAGCAAACTCAAATTACTATACCATACACGCGCGCGTGTACCACACATTAACTCACCCATGTGCACATACACTTACACACATATCCATCACCAACCACGCACACACTTAATAATATCAGAGGTCAACCCAAAATAATATACAGTATCTAAATAAAACGCACACACAATGATGTAAATTACAGAATAGGGAACATTACTATAACTGTATCATTGTTTCAAGAAAAAAATATATATATATTCAGTGTTTACATGAATATCATTATTTCGAGAGAAAGGAAAAAACAAAAACAAAATATATATACAGTGTTTATATCATAGAGCTCTGAGCGTCACATCAATGATTCGTGAAAAATCCAGAGGCGTTGATACAGCAAAGTCGTTTGCGAAAAACAACGGAGAAATGATGTACAAATATAATCGTGGTTTCTGTATGACGTACGAGTACACCTGCGGGCTTCAAGCCCCCCCCCCCCCCCCCCAAAAAAAGGTAGAAATTTAGAGCCAGAAAGTGGGAGTCATATATTCTTCAAATACATTTTTTAAACCACAAATTCATTAGTAGTAAATAAGTGCAGGCGACTCATACGAGAGGGGATTTACAGAAATTAGAGTTGTTCTCACTATACAAAAAATAATAAAAGTATATCATTTATAAATAGCTATATTATAATATGGACGAAGAAATCCCCTGTTCTTGCGAGGGAAACGCAAGCAAGGAACGCAAGACGATAAAATATGTACATGTATAATGTTTTACATAGTAAAGGCAAATTGAGGGAGATGCCGAGATCTGCAGCAGCGAGTGACTCCCAAAACCTGCATGCTGCAGATTCCGGCACCTCGGCGAGGTGGAAGGTGGAGGCCTCGACGCGACGGGTGACCAGGCTCGGCTTGGTCTCGCTGGGAACCGGGGAGCGAAGTCCGGTGCGGATGTTGTGAAGGTCTACTACGCTGATAATAGGAGAGAGTGAAAGTCCTTCCCCTGTGTACTGGGAAGGGGAAAATGAGACTAAATAAAACATAGGTGAGATTAATCACAATCAAACATTAGTGAAAAAAAACCCCATATTGATAAGCATAAGCCAAAATTCGTAGGCAACTCGAAATTATTTTGAAAATCTGCGTTTCCAGAAGATAATACATAATATCTTGAAATCCACCGCAGCAGTTGATAATGCATACATACAAACTTCCCCAAATGCATGCCACAGCAAACAATGTAAGAAAAACATTAATAGGTAATCAATTTATAATATAATGCATCATAACACATAATACAGACGATTCACAAAATATCTTGAAATCTACGATTGCAAAATGATAGTGCATCGAATTTGCAGGACTTCGCAAAGTCCGTGCTACAGCAAAGTTATGCAATCTTAAATACTGTGATAATTTTGTTTGTTTCCTTGACATAGGTAATAACTGCGTCCAGAGCTATTTGGTTAGCGAGTAAATCAGAGATGCTGGGTGATTGCTTATGGATAGCACGTATGAGATTCGTACGTTGACGTGTGTGTTGTTTGCAGTGTAATAAATAATGTTCAACGGTTTCCAATACATTGCACATTGAGCAAAAACCGGTGGGATGTTTACGGATGATATGATAAAAAGTTGCTAATCTGGCTCTGCCCATGCGGAGACGGTGAGTTATTATTTCATCACGTCTATTCAGACTTTCAAAGGTGAAGGTGTTTGAGGCACAGGGTTGGATGTTGAAAAGATGGCGTCCTTTATTTGAAGAGCGCCATAACGCGTTCCAAGCGTCAAAACACCTGTGTTTGATTACATGTCGTATATCATCAACATTTTGAGGAACACTGATTGTAATATTCTTACGTAAACTTTGTTTGGCAAGATAATCGGCTTTTTCGTTGCCCGTTAGACCACAGTGAGCTGGTACCCATACTAATGTGATGTCACACCCGTTCATTAGAAGATTTGAGCATTTACGAAGTACTTCATTTGGAAGGTCAAGGAAATTTGAGGTGTGGTTATTCAAAAGTGTCAAGGCACTGAGGGAATCTGAGAAAATAACAGCTCTGAGAGGGGGAGAGGATTCCAGCCATGATAGGGCAAGAAGAATCGCTACCAGTTCTGTACGGCAAATTGAGATGGGTGAAACCCTTTCACTTATTTCATGACGATAGTGAGGTACGTAAATCCCAATACCAGAACAGTTAGTGGAGGGATCATGGGAACCGTCAGTGTAAATTGTCAGGTGATTTGAGTATGTGGTGTTTATGGTTTGAAGAGCGGATTGATGTTGCGCTGAAGGGAGGACGGTCTTGGGACATGAGCTGTGAAGGGAGAGGTCAATATTGGGATGTTCAATGGACCAAGGGGGACTGGGATAAACGTTGATAGGTTGCAGCTTTAGAAAAGTGTCCGTAAGCGGTTTGATTCGGAGAGCGAAAGGAAGTTTGTTTTGTGGCCATTTATTCGAAGAGAATTGCCAGCAGTTGCCAATGGCTTTTCGGACGGGGTGAAGTGGAGACAGTGTGTATAGGCGCAGTAATTAAGGGCGGCCCTTTCGCGGCGTATATGGAGTGGAGGTTCGTTACATTCCATGTTACAAAAATGTTTTTGTAATCAACCAAACTGATTTGGGTGATGTTTATTCAGTCCTAACAAGGTAATGACAACATCATTGTCTTCCCATGATGGTACTCCTGGGCCCCATAGTAAAAAGTTGATATGATAGCAACTCTTGCTGGAATGGCAATTGTCGTAGTAACGATAAGAATCCAGCTTTCTGATTGGCTGTAGCTATATGGGAAGTTGCCATTCCAGCAAGAGTTGCTATCCTATCATCTTTTATGAAATGGGGCCCTGGACACACTGGACTTTTATTTAGCGGCCGTCAGAGAAAGTAACAATAATCTGTTTAAAAAAAAAAAAAAAATAATAATATATATATATATATATATATATATATATATAAATAGTGGTAATGAAATATTTACCGCAGTACTGATTATCAGCCGTAGGGAGTCCGCAGTAAAATCAATAATGTAATCAAGTATAGCAGTATAATATCGCTTGTTTGCTTATCCTTCACAATATCATCATCATTATTGATATATGATTGCCACTTATTTTCATCTTATCACAATCATATCAGATGGTGTAATTTAATAAACTACTGCCTATCTAACAACTAATGTGTAATGTCAATTAAAGGTCAATGCATACGTTACATTTTTCATTCTCTTAAAATTTGCTTTCATCCCAATTAACATCGGCTCTTTAATTGTTCTTATATCCACTAAAGTTCCTTATTATTCGGTGAAACGTAGAAAAAAGGGTTTTATTGTTATTGCTCTTTATCGTCGGTAGGTCAAAGGTCAAAACAACCTGTAGTGTATTGATGCCAATTGCATCAACTTTAAAAAGATTACCAAAATAATACGTTTTTTATCATGTGTATAACAATATGTTATTTGTTTCTTATCTTTACGTAGCATTAGAATGTTTGGAGTACTACTAATCCATTACGTTCCGTACTTGTGACTGCTATGAAGCTGGTCTTTGTTCCAGTCGTTGCTATCATTCAATAAAGTCAATGAGCTAAAGGGAATCACAGAGCAATACAAAGGACCCGAAGAGAGAGATTTGTTTATGTCATGTGTGGACTGGCGTAGAATATCCTACAAGGGCATTATTGACCACGTTGACTGCTGTCGCAAGTCTGCGAGAGAACCACTCCTCGTTATTACCAAATAAAACATAACTTCATGAAATCTAAACCAGTGTGGTAAAGGTTGGGGAAATAACGAGGGATACCACCACTCAACTCCAAACCATTCTGTCTCGTATACGAAGCTTAACCCCATTGGGTCCAGTTCCTCTACCCTTCCTCGGGATTGGAGGATTTCCTCCTTCACCCAAATACACCTCCCTAAATCCTTATTCAAATCGTATTACCCCCTCATCGCGACCGCAAAGCCCAATTAGTGAGCTCTCCACCATTTGTCCGTTCACGCCTCCCCAATTGGGCCGAGACAATGAGGCTGGTTGATTGATGGCTGTGAGTGACAGGTGACAGCTGCTCCCTCTCTTTGTAGCTCTCTCCTCAGCTTCTTCCTTTTCGCCTTCGATTCGACTTCTTCTTCTTCATCATCATCATTATCATCATCATCATCATCATCATCATCAATTTCTTTTCCCCCTCCTCCTCCTCCTTTTTTTCGTTTGATTTTGTTTCCTTTTTCTTATTTCCAGGTCTTTACCTCTTCTTCTTCTTCTTCTTCTTCTTCCTTCTTCTGTTTTTTATCCTATCCTCATCCTTCTCTTGGTCCTTTCTTTTATCATTTTGTTACATTTAATGCGATCAATAATCTGACACTATAGTTTCAAACATGTCAAACTTAAAAACATCGTAATTTTGTGTATGTATGTTACCGGTTACTTAGATGCATATGAACGGCGACCTGACCGCTATAATCTGGAGTCAGAGTGCACGTGTTCTTTAATTCCTTATTCTTCTCTATATACACTACACCTTACATACACTGAGATATGATGACTGTGGAATGAATTATAGTTAGTGCAACAAGACATTGTAGACACACAAACCTTTTTTTTTTTTTTTGTACAGACATAACACTTATTTCATGTCGGTTTTAGTAAGACCAAGGAGCTACTACAGACATAGTAGCTCCTTGGTAAGACATCAGACAATCTGTTCACATGATTTTACTTAAATGTGTTGTACTCTCTAAAAGAAAAATCGAGTGAAAATTTTCACTCTTGAAGGAGTGAATACAAAAAAGAGTGAATTTAGAGTGAAATTGGAGTGAGTTTCGAGTGAAAATGTTCATTTTCACTCATTTTGGAGTGACCTCAGGGATCACTGCAAAATCTTCGAGTGATCCCTGAGGTCACTCCAAAATGAGTGAAATGTTCATTTTCACTCGAAATTCACTCCAATTTCACTCTAAATTCACTTTTTTCTTGTATTCACTCCTTCAAGAGTGAATATTTTCACTCGATTCTTTTAGAGAGTAGAGTTGTACTTCAATCTTCTTCTACAGTTCCCAACTCATACACAAGACAATGTTCATGATCTCATCGCTATCCCTTTACGTACAGGGCTGATACACCACGAAACTTTGCGAACATTACTTTATCTTTCAATCATTGTCAATCCCAATTTCTCATTGAGTAGAACGCTGTCAGTCGCGAATCGTTACTACCGATGTGTCCATAAGATATTATTTCATTGTATTTCATTGTATTTCAAAGTAAAAGACTTTGTACTGATTCTAAACTACGACTGCATGGGGTCAGATTTGAAGGTAGATCCCCGTTGGGAATGCGTAATGTTTCATTAATGATATTCCTGCCTCAGGGTTGCCCGTGGAGCACATTAGGAGCTCGGACAGACAAACCATCATCGTTACATTCTCCAGTTTCTGACGTCACAGTGTTAAAACTATGGAAAGAAAAGAGAGAGGGAATTTTCCAAAAAAAAAAAAAACATCTCTTTTTCAAACGGAAAAAATGCACATATCGTCAACGTGTCGGAATACTATATTTTTCCTATAAAGGGCTACGCGCTTCGGAAAAAATATAATAATCTTCGACAAACATATAACTTCCCGCGAGGATCTCAAATGTTATACTCCACCTCTGGGCCCCGTTGCATAAAAGTTACTATTATGGTTACTTTGCCATCCAATGGTAACTTCTATGGAATTCTGACTTTTGATTGGCTGTGGAGTATTGTTGCCATGGTAGTTACTATAATTGGATGGCAAAGTTACCGCAATAGTAACTTTTATGCAACGGGGCACGGGGAAGTCAATATCTGTATAATATAACTATCCGCAAAATATCTAACCCGCATTTTATTGTAACAGATAGACCTTTGCAGACTAGTTCTCGTGACTATAGTTCTTAATCCGTTTGTCAATACGTCTTGGATACGTGAATGACAGTTTACATTGGTCTTCACACTAGCATAATAATGTATGTATCAATGATACATACATACCTACGCACACTGATTATTGATGATACATTTTTTTTTTTTTTTATACGTACACTCTAACATGAATTTCATTGGTAAGGATATACAATCATACAAGCACACATCCATACATAGCTATACGCGCACTGCATGGTAGATGGTACATACACCGCACATACGTTATGTACGTACAGACTTACATGAATTTCATTGGTAAGGATATACAATACATACAAACATCCATCCATACATATACTACGCACACTTATCAGATGATACTTACACACGTAAAGTCTTACATGAATTTCATGGGCACGGATATACAATCAATCATCCGTCCATACAAAGCTACGCACACTAATAGATCAGGGAGGTGGGAAGGGGACCACCTCCCTTGATAGATGGTATATGAATACGTACAGTCTTACATGAATTCATGAGGAGTTACAATCATACATCCATCCACCTATACATCTAGCTTTATCCCTCTATTCCTCTCTCAAACCATTAATTCATTCTCTGTCGTCAAATTAAACAAAGTTCAGGATACCGTTTCATGAAAGTTGTCAGGACTGACAACTTTCAGCACTGATATCCTACCCGTCACGCAACTGATTATCATTTGGAAAATCTTTAACTCATTATAGCTTAAAATTCCATAAGACATCATGTTCCAGATGTATGGAACTCATAAGATTGAATGATAACCTTAAATGCAGTTCTTCTTTACAACGTTTTAAATCATTCTATAAAAACGTTCTTCTCGCAATGTTCCACTCGAATAAAAAATTACGCTTTTGTTAGCTCCCAATTCCTGAACACTGTATCTTATTGCTTTTCTTCTCGTCTCCTCTCTTCTCTCTGCTCTTCCTATTCGGGTCCCTTATTCTTCCTTTTTTGTCTTTATACATTCCATCTTGTGTTGTCCTTTTTGGTCAGATGACATTTAGAATACTTTAAAGATTTACGTTATTTTTTCTACGAGTGTGTGTTCCCTTAAAAAACAAAAACACACACACACACACACAAAAATGTTACAAGGCATATATGTTCAGAGGCCGTTGTCCAAGGCAAGCGATTTGCTTATTGATAACGGTCTCCCCCACCTCTACACTTAAAGATCTGTAATGAAATTTATGTATTATTTCACGTGATTATATACTTGTAATGTGAAATCTTGTTTATAATATTATTTTCATGACTTGTAAATAATATGTTTCATATTGTTATAGTTACTTTCTGTTATGTACAAGTGGATAAATAAAACTTACTGAAACTGAAAAACTAAAACAAGTTGTCAGTCTCTGACAATAACCATAGTAACAGTCAGTGACCAGAGCATCTCAGCCAATCAAAACCAAGGATTTTACTGAAATTGTCAGAGACTAACAACTTGTCAGCGCTGACTAAATTGATGAAACACCCCCCTGAACACCATATTTACACTCACATCCTAAAATCTGCAGCAGTTTGCGTAATACATGAATAGTATTAGCTTTCGTCACTTACTTCATAATTATACACGAAATTAGACGGTTTTTATCTACACATGTGCACACAATCATACATACGTACATACATTATACACGCATACATACAAACACACAAGCGTCTCGATGTCACGTCCGTCACTCGCCCACCTTCGTTTTTCTCCTTCAAACCATTGCTCTATTCTTTTAGTTTAAAGTCAACTTACAAGCGCCTTTATCAATACCCTTCCCTATATACACTTTAATAAACTGTTTATAAATCGCATATTCGTCACCGTGATTTCTATTCTACGCTTTTCTTCTCTTTGTTCGACAAACTGAGAATGGAAAATACTTTAATACACACTTTAAATCATGAAACGAGACAAGTGTTATAGAAATGTGATTGTTAAATCTTCAAAAGAAGTCTTTACTGCGTAATACGCGTTTACAATGACAATCCTGTATACTACCGCATTAAGGCTTAATTTTAATCATGCAATCCTTTCATCACTAAAGTCTAAACTGATCATGCTTTAATTCAATGCTTTGGATAACGAAGCAAATAAATGCCTTGTTTTGAAATCAGTAAACCTTACTTGTGAGGGTTTCAAGTAATTGTCCTCGTGTCGGGGACTAAACGTCTCTTCCTTCAACTGTCTTTCAGCATTGACAACAAGGTCTGACCAAAAGAAAAAAAAATAGGAAGATGCAAGATCCTCACTCAGAAACACAACTTTTTTTTTCCTTACCTATATCAGTCCATATTTATAAAGTCGTCATTACTTACGTAATTACAAATGTAAGAGATATTTTGGTTTTCTGTTCATCATCTGTTCATCATCATCAACCTTACTGCTTTTAAATCTCGCTTGTTGATGTGAACGTTTTTTTTTTCTCCGTGCGGTAACACAAACTTGAGTTGCAATTAATTTAAAAGAAATAAAAGAGACGAGTAAATTTATTTTGATTACAGATCACGTCCATTTTAAACAAAGTATACCATTATGTATAGGACACAATACATAGTCAAATTCGCTGCATGAGTTCCACCTCTTTGTACATTATGGTTATGTACGTATTCCGTCCGTTTTAGTGTTTGAATAGTGTAGGATCTCGACTGAAATATGGATCTAAGACTTTATGAACTACACTCCTTTACTGTCACATCCGTCAGTGGGGAATTATCTTTGTCGAACGAAACGGCAAACATGAATATGATACCACGAATCCAGTTTATGCTCTCCATCTAAAGAAAAATACACAAGAAAGGACAGAAACAATTTGAAGGTTAGGACATTAGACAGACACATCTGAATACATATAGGGAAATGCCTTTATCATATCAAGTGTTCAGATATACAGGTATAGCCTCAAGAGGTTATAAAAATTAGGTTTTTATGTTTGCATGTGATCATTACTACATCAGCAAACCGCACAAAACGCTTTGAAAAATCGCATTGAAATAGAAAACTCAGTTATTCTTGGTTATTGTTACGAGGGAATCATTTCCATTGCCGTTGTCTCAAAATAGTGTTGCTACTCTACACCTTGATAGAAACCGGTCACTGAGGATGAGTACAAGATGGAGACGTATTTCTCTCATTCACGCGTCGAGTCAGTATTAAATAAAGCTTTCAAATTGTAAAACCTGCTGCCCTTAGCTCTCCTTTACAATTACTTCCATGCATCTTATAAAAGGCAATAAGGGAACTTAAACAAAGCTAAAATACCAAAGATCCGAAGGAGAAGAAGAGGAAGATGCCAACGATGAATAAGAATGAATTGAATAGGCAAGAAAAGAGCGGGAAGAAGAAGATTGAGACAAAGAGGTAAAATAGTAAAAAGATTTTGGAGCACTTCAAGGGGGTGTAGGAGGCAGGATAGAAAAAGAGAAAGAAAAAGTACCGGTAAGGAAAAAAATGAGAGGAAGAAAATGTAGTAGAAAAGGAAGAAAAGGAAGTCTACAGTACCTCTTCAGAGGATGATAATTTTTCTTCTTTTCATGACCACGATTACATAGGTCACCATCGACATAAACAACGCTGTGAAGAGCAAGGCGTACGTGGTCGACGACTTCTGAAGAGCTTCCCGATGTAGACAAGCAATGGGACCTGTATGGCCAAACCGAGATAATGACCGTAATGTTTTGACAGAGCGCAATTAACGGGATGATCGAAGGTAAACGGACAAGGCCCAGATCATTTTGCACACACGTCTTTTCATGTACTTTATCTATGTACATTGTCATTTCAAGAACACATCATAACCATATTCAAAACAAGAGTGAAAAAAAAATGACTCAAGTCTCGAAAGTAAATTGAATTAGTTTGATTAAATTCTTTAGGTATAAATTTGAATATGATAGGAATATTGAAGAAAGATATCATCTAGCATGTAGGGATGAAGGTGAGAGTCAAACATTCGACAAAATTGCAGCTGTCATCCACAATATGTAGTGTTTCACATTACACATTTTTACGCTTGCTCTCTCAACGTCCAGAGGCGAATGAAATCATTATTAAAAGTAGATTAACCTCTCTCCAAGCAGTACTCGAGACTGGTGTAGGTCCAACCAATCCCGTTCGTCCCCGAGCACGTGATATTGATGCACCTGTTGTGTGGGCGTGGTCTGAAGAGAGCCGAGGCGATGCTGGACGAGGAGAGCGTGGTGTTGTCGACTGCGATGGTGTATGTGTGAAGGTGTGGGACGGGCTGGTCCTCGGGACTAATGTGACACGTGATAACGAGAATGACCTGGCTTCCTTCCCCATTGATCTCATGGGTCTCGATGGAGAGTATGTCACTCGATGGAGGCGCGTGACCTAAGAATTAAACGAAAAAACACAACACACATATATGATCTATTTGTTTTGTTCTTGTTGGTGTTTTTTTTTTTTTTTTTGGACTGATGGTTTGGTTTTTTTTTTTTGACTGTGTCTTTATTCGTCAGGTACTTTGCATTCTCCCCAACTCATGAACATCCTTGATAAACAAAATAAAGATCCCCCATTAAGAATTCGAGGGGTCAAAGGTGAACAAAATCCAATGAACGGTTGAAGGAGAATATCATCCTCATTGTATTCTATTAACGGGCCAGACACTGACGAGTATGGTTGACGATGCTCATAGAATCATTATGTTATAAAATTCGCATTGTTTATCCAAAAACATGTAATTAACACCTTAACGCTCCCTGTAAACATTTGAATTTTAAAATTTAAACCTTCCTTGTATTAAAAACAACAACAACAACAAGAACGAGTACAACAACGTACTCTACAACTATAGCCCTTGTGTTCACGTGAACAAATTAGCTACCGCCAATTGAAAACAGACGAGTTCGGGGTATGAAGAAAGATATTAATATAAAAATCTTTTAGTGAAAAGACCCATACTTGCTAGGATTTCTTTAATCATAATACTTGCACGAATGGGCGCAGGTAATGTATAGGCTGTATAATTGATCAACGTGTAATTACCAGCTATAAAGCTAGTAATAACGAGTTTGGTATATTGCCAATCCTCATATATTTGGAGAGAAAAGCTTATATGAAGTGAAATTGATTTTTCCTTGTACTGCTAACCAAAAAAAAAAAAAAAAAAAAAAAAAAATGGGATTTAAAAATTATGATATTTCAGAACGTTTTATTGTCTTACCGTTGCTTCTTGGACAGTAAATCTTTGTAGCGTTCGTCCTACCGATGTCGTTGATACCGGTGCAGGAGATTTCAACGCATTCACTCGGAATGGACGCAAGGATCAAGGAAGGGGAGCTTGAAACTGACTCTATGACGCCATTCACTGTAATCTCGTATATTCCCACTGGTGGAAATGGTTGGTCACGTGGGTCGACATGACACGTGATCCTGAGGCCATTAGTTTCTTGTCCGTCCTCGTTGTCAGCGATCTTTATCAAGATGATATTGTCTGCTGGAGGGTCTGTCGAGAAGGCGAGAGTTAGAAGTAGACGGACGATAGAATTCATCCTCATAATTGTATACGTTTTCATTCAACGATGTTGATAGAATACAGTGCATTGCATAATCAAAATGTATGATCCAATATTATTAGTTTTTTTTAAGTTAATCCAGAAATTATCCATTAAATTGTCATCGGCAAGTATTGATAAAGCTTTAAAAGCATGTACGTAAAATCTGCTCATCATAGACACGAAAAATTATTTCCCAAAATCGACAAAGCTTCCATGCATGTTGCCTAACTAACAGCCAATATAATTTTGGTGTCCGTTCTGAACACCAAATTCTTTATTTTTGCATCATGAAAATAACCATTAGTATTATTATTATTATTTTTTTTTGGGGGGGGGGGGAGGGGGCTTGCTTCTTAAAGGGTGTGTACAGTTCTGGTAGAGGTGAGGATTTAGCTTTTATCGTTTTGGGAGATATTCAGAAACCACTCTATGAGATGTCAAAGAGCATGCAATTCTAAGGGGTGTCAAAAGTTTATTTGATGAAAATCGGTTTTGAAATGGCTGAGATATCCAACAAACAAGGTGAAACAAAGCGATCCTAATAAAAGGCATGGCCTGTCGCCTTTTATTATTATCAATTTGTTGGATATCTCAGCCATTTGAAAACCAATTTTCATCAAATACACGTTGAATCCTTCTTAGAATTACATGCTCTTTCATATTTCACAAGAGGTTTCTCATTATCTCGCTTAGATATGTTCAAAACATGAATCCCCACTGCTGAACAGTGCTTGCAGCGCTCGCGTACTTCTCTCGCACGCCAATGCATGTAGAGCAATATCGACCGTAATGCATGCTTCGGATGTTTGACTACTATAGTAGCCACACAACCAGATGGCAACCAGCTGCATGCAACCAGGGAGGTGCTCTTCCCACCTCCTTGATGCAACACAGTCTGTAGGGCCATGGACGTAGGCGTGAACGAGTGCACAATGCCGAGCGCGATACGACTCACGTCGAGCTCCGCATGAGTTACCCAAAGATCTAGATAACAAACGAGTTCGTTAACAGCCTTGTGCGAGTTTCAGTCGTAGGAATTGCAACACATTTACCCTCTCCATATTGGCAGTGATTTTGCTCAGTTAGTATATAATTCGTTTGCCTCCAGAAAAAACAAAAGGAACGGGTGTCGATTCCCATATTTTGCCATATGCAAGTACCTCCTTTAATCTAATGAACATTGCTTTAGATTAATGGTTCAGACCTATTAACCAGATTTCTTTTTGTTTTCATGGGAGATGTGCAAAAACACAAGAAAGTTCACCTGTTACCAAACATACATCAATAGATTAATAAGACAAGTTTATTCGCAGCCAATTTTATTGATACGCAACATTCATCTCACGAACAGAAAAATGGATTCTTTAATCCCTAATTAAACAATCCCACAGAAAAGGCAAGACATTCTAACAGTTTGACAGAATAGTACGAAAAGATTTTCACTTTTTTTTTTTCCAGTGAATAGGACCTACTTGGAATTGAGTACTGAAACGGATATTGTACCTTACCAAGTCATTTTCACACGTTGGTAAGAATGTATAAAACCTGAAGTGTGCCGTGATCCAGAATGAATTTTACAACTGTATTTATGCGTCTGTTATGTTGTTGGAAAATAACGTTGCTTATCATGTCATTGTGCTTAGTAGGGGCCAGATATGAAGCCATTAACTTGACAAAGATGGAAAAAAAGGTGAGCAAAATAAATAGAACTATCTCTACGAAAAGGAAGGGCTGAACTCATTTTGATTTCTGCAAATATGAATGGTGTTTAAAAGGTAATAAAATATACAAAAGAATTTTTAAGAAAAAATGTCAGGAAATTATTCAAATTGTCGGCATCATATGCCCAATTTTGTTTGAACTTTCAAAGGCTACAGTATGTTAACATCTGATAGACCTGGGATTCAGAAGTGCTCTGATATGTAGGCCTATGTTGCGAGATTTATAGTTAGTAAACGTTGGGTTGTCTTCAATTAAAGTACGGTTTGCTTAATCTATTCCTGTGAGGTAACTGAAGTTAAAAGGTTAAATTTCCTTCAATACGAGATGAACTTTCAAGTTTTCAATCTCCGCCTATGGTCCTTATATAACCTTGCGTTTCTGATAATGTTTATTGTTTACTCTCCAAAGGAATGGGGTTAGACATAAAAGATGATATTCTATATGATCGATTGGAATTATGGAACATAATTATGTTATTAGAGTCCACAAAGATTGTCATAGAGACACATACGGAGAAAAAAAAACTGTGCTTGTTTGTTTAACCTTGTTTGCTTTGTTACTGTTTTATGTTAAGGTTTTTAACACATAATGTACAAAACTGATCTCGCGGAATAAATTTATTCAAGTGAATAAAACTATTATATTCACCTTTATCCAGCAATTTGTTCTGAATAGTGTTTTGATAGTTGTCGCATGTCACAAGTTATCCCGGGTTACATAAAGAGCTGTCACTATACCTTGCCACTACAATTCGACTTCTGTGGAAACCGTTCTTCGTTATTCTGCCAAGTACCATTATATCCCCCCCCCCCCCGAAAAAAAAACGCGCAAAAAGCGCGAAACCGAGCGCTTTAAAAGTTCAATCTTGTGCAGTGGATGAAGTTGGGGGAGACAAATCATTTTGTCCCCCAAGCAATTCCCGAGATGAGGACAAATCTCGAACTTTCTTTATGGAAAATTGGACAACTACCGCCAGAATTATGCACCGGATCGCTGAATTGCAATCATAAATATGCAAAAGTTACTGGGTACCTTTCGATAGACTTTGTACACTTTTGAGATTGACGTTTTATTTCCTTATATTCATCAAAGAGTGTGCAGCAGATCTTTCAGTTACAAAAGCTCCCTCATATGTCGAGAGGGGGAGGGGGATGGTTCCCCAATAAAAGTATTGGGGACAAACAGATCATTTTGCTCCTCCTCGTAACTCCCGAGACGTGGAAATGTTCTTACTTTTTTTGATAGAAGACTGTCTAAATATTTCACCCAAAGATGGCTGAATTTCAATTCTGAAAATACAAAATCTCCCTCGCGTAAGAGGGGGATAGGCCTAACCCCTCCCATACCCTCCCCGTTCAATCATTTCTACTTAATACACTTTAGATTGACAGATTTCAAAATGTTTCATCTAAAGTGTGCACCAGGTCTGTTACTTCGGTTTAAAGAAATGCAAATGTTCCTTGGGTGGGAGGAGATATCTAGATACTTTCAATTAACGGAGGATTCCCCCCCCCCCTAAAAAAAAAAACCAACAGAATACACTTCTGGGATTGAAATTTACTCAGATTACATCATAAATGTGTTTACGAGATATTTGTTGCTGCCAGTAATTGCCAGCAGTTGCGCCCGGTGCGCCCCCATTTCTTAATTTCCCAAGCGAAAAAAGTACAGCTACAAACGGCAGTTTTTGGACTGTAAAATGTCAAAATTTTCAAGCTCACTCGCTTCGCTCGCTCGCATTGAATCGTCATGCCATTCTCCTGATGTTGCTGCCGGGTAATTACCAGCAGTTGTGCCCGGTGCGCCCCCCCCCCCCTTATTTTTCAAAGCGAAAAAAATATAGCTACAAACGGCAGTTTTTGGACCGTAAGATGTCAAAAAATTTCAAGCTCGCTCGCATCAGGGAGGTGGGAAGAGAAACACCTCCCTGCTCGCATTTAATCGTTATGTCATTCTCCTGATGTTGCTGCCAGTAATTGCCAGCAGTTGCGCCCGATGCGCCCCCACCCCCCTTAATTTCCTAAGCGAAAAAAAGTACAACTACAAACGGCAGTTTTTGGACTGTAAAATGTCAAAATTTTAAAGCTCGCTCGCTTCGCTCGCTCGCTCGCATTTAATCGTCATGCCATTCTCCTGATGTTGCTGCCGGGTAATTGCAAGCAGTTGCGCCCGGTGCCCCCCCCCCCCCCTTAATTTTCAAAGCGAAAAAAAGGTAGCTACAAACGGCAGTTTTGGGGCTGTAAAATGTCAAATTTTTCAAGCTCGCTCGCTTCGCTCGCTCGCATTTAATCGTTATGTCATTCTCCTAATGTTGCTTCCAGTATTTAATTGCCAGCAAATGCGCCCGGTGCGCCCCCCTTAATTTCCTAAGCGAAAGAAAAATATAGCTACAAACGGCCGCTTTGGGACTGTACAATGTCAAAATTCATGATCGCGTTCATGATCTTCAGTGTAAGAATTAAGACAAGAAGTTTCTCTAAATGATACCATTTTATAGGCAAAATTGTTCAATGATAATCTACATAAAATGTACTGCTATACCTTAAACACGTTAAACATGTTGAACTGTTTCAAGTCGATAGAACACGCAAAAAAAAAAATGAATCAAATTGCACCATTTACAACATCAATATGCAAAAAGTTCTCACTGTGGGAGGGGGAAACCCCCCTCCCACACCCTCCTCTCTTGCTCGCATCTCTTCCTCGCATCTGACCGCTCCCCCTAAGATCAAATCCTGGCTACGCCGGTGATGGGCCCCACTATTTAGTAGGCCTTCACAGTGATGTCGCACAGGCCAGGGAGGTGACGTGCACAGGCGGAGCAAGAGCTGAAATACCACGATGTAGTCATTCAATTATCTATGAATATTTCTTTTTCTTACTTTTTTTTATAGGAAAATATCCCAAATTTCACCAAAAGTGTGCACCAGATCGCTGAATTTGAGGTTTGAAAATGCCAAATTTTCCTCGTGTGGGAGGGGGATTATCCCCCCACACCCTCCCCCAGGCCGCTCCGCTCCCTCGCACAGATATTCAAACTCAAAGTCCCTCCCCTACCCCCCATCATTAAAACGGAACGATGCCCCTGTGATGATTGCTTCACTGACTTAAATCAAGAAAATTGAAGAATACAATTAATAGCTACAGGAAAATATCTACTACGTTATTCAAGAAATGAATATCCTTATTAGCATTTTATTTAATCTATTTGGGCATTATTCAGGGCTGCGCTGATACGTTTTTGAAAGGGGGGGGGGGGATCGCCTGTCAGTCAAGAAGAAAGAACATCAAAAGACAAGAGAAACAACAACAAAAAAAGTCTTCATACTTTTAAGGTCTGATTTTCCGCCAAAAGTCGGCTGACAAGAAAAAAAAAACAAGAACAAAAAGTCGTCATATTTTTGCTGCCACTTCCCTCCCACTTTGCATGGAAAAGAGTGGGACATTTGATCCCTGTGAAGTGTGTGTGTGTGTGTGTGTGCCCCCCCCCCCCCCCCCCCCCCCCCCCCCCCCCCCCACCAGGGCTGCGCCGGTCCGGTTATGGGTTTGTAATCGTGGTGATGGTGACTATCGCCAATCATCCCCCCCCCCCCTTCCACTCCTCAGTACGGATTTACGCCGTTGACTGTACAGTCCCTTTAACATTTTTGGGATCAAGGACATTCTTAATAATTGCATCATATGCATTATCATCTTCTCACGAAAGTTATGTCGTCTCATAATCATCGCATGCCTGGCAACCTGCATAGCTTTCAACAATACTCCGAGAGAACCGAACAAGCATGATATCATTTGGACTTCCGCGCAGATCCTAATAGATCAGATATTGAATTAAATTACTTACGCTGAACTTCTAAGGTTCGGGACCGTTCACTGCCGATGAGATAACACTGAAGTACGCTCCCATTGTCAGCTGCGGTAGGAGTGAACGTCAGCTCGCTACTAACGTTGTAGTATCCAAAACGATTGATACCGTAGGCGAGACCAGAACTAGCCGACTCGACAGCATTATCGCTTCCTTTAATACATGAGAAACAGAGTGGGAAAGAAACCAAAAAATCGAAATGAGTTTGAATAACATTGGAAGATTTACTTTGTACATAGCTAATCGTTAGAAGATATGTCAATGCCTATTATCGAGCTTTCGATTAAGGACGAAAGAGAAAGAGGAAGGGAAGCATGGCGTGAAATCATTCTGTGCATTCGCAAAACCAAACATTTCTCAATCCTGTTCATATTTAGCTTCCGGTCTGAATAACAAGACGGAGCAGCTACCCGCCACACATTTAGGTATAGAGCAGAAGTGCGCGTGTGACAGCTACGCATTTTATGTTAGCCTTTATAATGCTCGCCGGATAGTTTAGTTGGTAGTTTTTCTGTTCTTTTAGTGCAGAACAAATTTTACAATGACACATGCTTCAAACAAAACAGCTCGAATTTCTGAGGTTCATGCCGTTGAGAAAGCATCACCGCGTACGTCGTGAATGGACAAGTTGTCTTAACACACTCGTATGAGCCAGGGTAGCTTGGTTTCAAAATGTTATGTATTGGGAGTCGTATTCTGAAAACGTTCAAAGGAAGATTTTCTCCCTATTCTCAATCAGGAATTTTTCCCCAAAAAAGTACACCGTATTCTAAAAATCTGTCTTACTTTCTTCGTAACCTTTTTTCATAACTTTTATTTCCTATCAACTTTGCCTACAGTGAGGAAGAAATTGGAAAATATTCTAATGAGTATGATATCTAGGAAGAAGATAATAATTTCTGACTTAGGAGGAAATTGGTACACATATTCTAGAATGCACTTAATTGGAAATGATTTATGAAAGGCTATGAGGAAAGCCGTTACCCTGTCCTAAAGTCCGTTATTATAATAATCAATGTAAATTTAAGGAATAGCGAAATACAAATAAAGGCAAAACAATGAAACATCATGCCAGACCTTTGATTTCGCCGAATAACAAGTTAACGTATTATTCAGATTTGCTCTCTGGTTGTTTCAAATATAACAAAAACTATTAACTTCGATTATATGAATAAACTGTACAGGTGAATCATCGTTTAAAAGTATTCCTGTTTATTATTCAATTCATTTAGATTATTTTCATTCATTTTGTGTTAAAATGTTTTTGTCATATGATTTTTTGCCAGAAAGTTTTTCTTTTTTTCTTTTTCCACGGACAAAACAAATAGTTACGTATTCGGTTGTGTAGACCGGCAGGTCCCATTCAGTGAATTTATGTTTAAATGGTGTTAATGTGTTGGCACACATGTTTTATGGAGTTTGGTTGTTTGTTTGTTTGTTTGTTTGTTTGGTTTTTTTTCAGGTTGTTCAAACTGCATGAACAGAGCTTTGATACCTGCAAGGCAAACAGCTGTTTGCCAATGTGTTCTCTTAAATCTTTTAAGAACACAAAGAACAAAGAAACGAACGTGTTTTTCGGGGTTTTTTTTCGGGGGGGGGGGGGGGAGGGCAAAAGGGCCAGAGTGATGTTCCGTTTTGCTACCCTGTAGTGATACGAGGCCTTGGGTAAAAGGGCCGTGGTGAGAAACAAAGAAACAAACCTAAAATAATATTAAATTTTATTCAGATAATGAAACATTTTGTCTGATGTAATCAACGTGGATGGGTAGAAATATGCAGCCACAACATATACATCAAAAAACTCCGAAGAACAATTCCAAATCCCTCTAGGAATGACGTGCCTCTAAAGCTAAGGGGGCCGTCTCACCCCGCTTCCTGTTATGTATTAAAAGTCCACGCGACTCTTTGAAGAAAATGATGATGTCAGTTGCTTCTTTTATTAACTATTGAAGTGGTATACTCTAAATGTACAGATCCTTCGTTTTTATACATTACCGGTACTTGATAGCTAGACAAGAATGAATGCCTAAACGAAGTATTGATGTGTGCATATATTTCTCTGAAAGAATTATCCGCGTAGGTTCATAATTAGCGTTTTCTTGTTTCTGTACATACGCACAGCGAACAGGCGCACTATGTATGATATAGCGCTGGCCGCCGCGCTGCCCTCGGGCGCTGGCCCGCTGGTAGATCGTGTAGCTAGCTGGATGTATCCAGCCGGCGCGCCAGCTGCCGGCCACATACCGTCAATGTACCACACGCGTGTAGTTGTATGTATAATACACTGACTAATTTATTTTTGCTTGAAAAAAGAATGAAAAAAAAAAACCTCCACAATTTCTGCACTTCTCTTTTAATTAATGTTTCTTTCTTTGTAAGTAGTACATTTTCAAAACTGTATCACGGGTGAATACAAACATGTGTTTTTAACCAGACGTCATAATTTCACAAGGATATTATGGCATTGGTTTATTTTGCATAATACCAAACAAAATTTGTAATTTTATTTGCTTTCATTAGAAAATGCAGTAGGCGGGGATAAGGCTGGCCTAAATTTTTCCAGGGAACACTTTCAGAATACCAATTCTGTCTTTCATAGGCACTTCAGAACTTTCTGACTTAGAATTCTAAAATAAAACAGGAAGCTTTTCAGTATAGTACACTGTACTACCCTAGGACTCGTACCCGACATCGCGCTGGGCCGGGCGATCATTCTTTTACTTGTACTACAGGACAAGTTATAGTTTCGTATCGCCTCGTATTGTGATATTTATAGTAAATTACACATTTACAAACTCGCCCTCAATATTTCACAACCTAAAACAGATTGTCTGAATCTCGTCAAAGTCTGGTAAAAGTTGAATATTTACTGTTAAGACACTTTTACCCATTTCGAAATAATTCGATGGTTTGAATCGAAACTCTGCGCTGCACTCAAACAGTTGGCCGCGGTATGGTAGTGTACACGTACACGGCAGCGTAGTACAGTCATTTCTAAATGAGTCTAAAAGTGAAAAAAATTAACAACAAATATTCAACTTTTACCAGACTTTGTAGACTCAGTTGTAGGGACTTTCGTTTCAAATTTGTGTGGCGATGCAAACCACACTACACAATCACTGTGCCTCCCGCTAGATTGTGCATTGATTTAGACGTACAAGCTTGTACATACAACACTGTATGAATTGGCTTAAGATAAAGAGAGAGAGAGAGAGAGAGAGAGAGAGAGGGAGAGAGAGGGAGAGAGATGAAGAAAGAAGCAAAACTCGAGCGAGAGACTTCTTTAATTCAATCTTAAATCATTCTTTTTTCATCTTAGATTTTTATTTTAATATTATTTTCATTTCTGTAACTTGGCCTGAGTTACTCAGTACATTATGAAATACGTGAATAAATGAATCAGACTTACGGTCTCCTTCACACCTCACTCCGGCGTCTCTACTGTGAGTACAGAATGAGTCATGACATCCCCATGGACTACGAAGGCAATGACCCAGAGAGTTTTCCGTTCCATCACAGAGAGCCCTGTAAACCCAGATTGGTCCAGATCCCTGCCCAAAGTGCGATGACCCATAACGAGCTGAGGCCGATGAGTAGCCGAGATCTCTGCACACCACGTGCGCGTCTCTCATATCCCACTCAATGTGACACACCGTGCCCCACTGCCCGTTACACGATATCTCAACTCGGCCTTCATTTTGGGTTGATCCACCAACCAGCCTCACTGTAATAAACATGAGATAAAAAGATAAATAGATAGATAAATGGCATTTATCAAAATCACATGATTGGCAACCAAAAGGTTGAATTGTAATATGAGTTAAATAAGTAATTTCATGACATGGTTTGATACACACAACTATTTGTAAATAACTACATATGAACACAACACTCGAAAGCAAACAAAACCCTTCACACACACAAATCTTAGACACTATATCATTTTACAGCAATCCAGTGCAGGCTTATCATATTCATTCAATTGCGAATATCTTCATATTCACACACAATAATCTGAGGTTTGATGTTGTGAGTGTGTCGTGTGTCTTCAGGTCGATGTTTAGCAGTGACATCTCGTAGATCACAAACGACGCCTCTGACACGAACAAACAGAGAGGTCTTTTTTTTTTTTTTTTTTTTTTATTCATGTTCCATATTCCACATTTCATACAAATTATATATTCCATTTGATTTTGAAAAAGAAATGTTTTTAACACAATGGTCAGTTTGAACCAAAATTGCACAAATGGATAAGGACGTATAATTGGCGTGTAATATGAGGAACCCACTAAAAAGCAAAGCTTGTAGGATGTGGGTTCCAAAAATGTAACAGGCTTTTAGTACAGTATATCAATTTCAAAAGTGACGTAACATGCAAAAATACAAGATATCGAGAATATTATAAAGTTTACGGAATGCACAAAGTATAGTATTATGTTTTTGACTAAACCTATGGTTTAAATGCTATAAAAGTAGCAAGTTAATCAAACTACTGAAGTCATCCGAGCGAGGCATCATTTGAGTATGCAGACATTTCAAATGGTTACGGCAAAATAATTAAACATAGGATTTTAGAAAATGGGCTTTGAGATTTTGCTTAAAGGAACTTAAAGAACTTGATTGCAACCGAACCGAATCTAACTCATTCCAGAAAGAAGGGCCGGTCGATGTTATTGTCTTGAGGGCTAAAACTGTACGAACAGGGGAAAAATGATAGGATTCACTGTGTCTTGTAGGGTAAGTATGAATATCATTGTTTTTAACAAACATTGTGGAAAATATACATGGAAGATCACCAGTATTCAACTTATACATAAAAATTCCAACATGATACAAATACAGATCAGAAAGTTTTAACAGTTTACTTGAAACAAACAATTCATCAGTGTGATCAAAAAATTGTGCACGATTTATAATCCGCAAGGCCTTTTTCTGAATCAAAAATAACGAATCGATTTTAGTCTTAGAGCAATTCCCCCAGGCTAATATTCCGTAATTCAAATAAGGTAATAATAAAGTTGTATAAAGAGAATGCAATATTGGCTTTGGGAAGAGATATTTCAGTTTGTGAATGACTCCAACATTCTTGCACAACAATTTGCATAAATGATCAACATGTGCCTTCCATGAAAGGTTACTGTCAATATAAATACCTAAAAATTTTGTTGAATCTATTTGGTTTAACTGTAGACCGTTCACTAAAACTAAACCTGGAAGAGATTTTATTGTGTTACTGAAGACCATATAATTGGTCTTATTTATGTTAAGCGACAATTTATTTGCCTGAATCCACTCAAATACCAGCTTAAGTTCATTATTCAAAGAATCGAGCAAAACATACGGATCTGAGTGAGAATAAAAGAGACTAGTATCATCTGCGAACAGAAGAAAAGACAGCAGAGAGGATGAGTTCCGGAAGTCATTGATATATAAAATGAATAAAAGAGGACCTAAGAGGGAGCCCTGTGGAACACCACAACAAATCGAGTTTATTTCAGAGTCATGAGTATTTATGGAAACAATTTGAGATCGACCGGTAAGATAACTTCTGAACCACTCCAAGGCCTTTCCACGAATACCGTAATGATTTAGTTTATACAAAAGAATTTCGTGATCTATTGTGTCAAAGGCCTTGGAGTAGTCCAGAAACAGACCGACTGTATGCGACTTTGAATCTATAGCTCTTACAACTTTCTCAACTAGTAGTAATATAGCATGGGTGGTTGCATGTTTTTTTCCGAAATCCGAATTGATTATCAGCTAAAATATCACATTCGTTTACAAATTTGATTAAACGATTATAAACCACCTTCTCAAGTAATTTAGAAAAGGAGGACAGAAGCGATATAGGTCGATAATTTCCTAACTCATCCTCTCTGCCTTTCTTATAAATCGGGATAACTTTAGCAATTTTCATTTTAGTGGGAACAATACCTGTTAATAAAGATAAATTCAAAATGTGAACTAATGGTGATAGTATTTCATTTACAATACATTTCATAAGGTGATTAGAAATCCCATCATGACCTGTACTCTTTTTGGGGCTAAAAGAATTGACAATATCTACGACCTCTGTTTCAAGTACTGGGAGAAAAAATAAAGACTGTGGATTGGAATTAAGTAGATAAGAATGAAAGGGTCTGTGTACAGATGAAATGTTGCGGGCCAGATTCGGACCAATATTAACAAAAAAAGAGTTGAATGCTTCCGCAATTTCCACATCATCTGTTAAATTCTTCCCTTCACAAAGGATATTATCAATAATACCCTTATTTACACGTTTATGAATAACACTATTTATTACTTGCCAAGTTGATTTTGCATCTGACTTGTGCTGTTGAAACAAAGAACAAAAATAATCCTTTTTTGCTTTACGCAATAGGGACGTAAGAGTATTCCGATATTTAATGTACTTTGATTTATTCAAAGCTGTATTACATGATTTATATTTGTAAAACAGAGTATTTTTCCTATTTATGGATCTGAGTAAAGTTTTTGTTATCCAAGGTGAGCGCGGAACTGTTTTGTAGTTTCCTCTTTGATTTCTCAAAGGGAAATGCAAGTGATATAAAGGTACCAAAATATTCATAAATCTGTCATACGCTTCATTCGGATCATTAGAGTTAAAAACCTCATTCCAATCAATTTCGGATAAACTTTGTTTAAACAGCTGGATATTATGATCGGAGAACACCCGTGATTGCGATAAATTTTTACACACCTTTTGTTTATACGATTCAGGTATAGTAGAAATTGAAGAAAGTACGGCAACACGTCAAAACTCCATTAACATTCTGACACCGTCCTGAAATGAGAATGAATAACGTACAGTTAGACATTTAAATCGAAATAAGAAAGTGAAATAGTAATCTCTTAATTGTTCTCTTCTCTATAAAACTAACTTGTTACAGACCTAATGTCGTATGAATGATTGTGAGAACTTATCGGTAGGCGGTAGATTTAGGCCTACATTACAATTAAAAGTTTCCTTTACGCCCACAATAAACCCAAAAACAATAAATCCTACAAATATAATGTTACTGTCTACAAAATAATAGTCAAACCACTTCCCTTGCAGTAAAGCAACATAATTTTCGGGTTTTTTTTTTGTTTCATTTCGCTTTGATCAAGAGACAATGAAATCAACTGAACGTAGTGTTTTGTAACTTGCACATGCTGAGGCTGTAAACAACATAGACTACTGGAGAACTAACTGTTATAGTGTACGATGTAATTATCCGGCTCTAACTTGCAACCCCTTACCAATAACTAACCCTATTAAATGCTCTATCAACTTTAACAATCCCCCTTATTAGTTACACGTTAAATTTCTCACGGCTATGCCCTCATGATCACGAGAGCATTTCAATGATCCTTCAATCCCAATAGCTTAAAAGTTCACGTAACCTTACAATTTCTCCAAACCTGCCATCAACTTTGGTCTACATTATCCCACCGAATTTCTTTCGCCCAAGCGTCTTTCAGCCGACTCTACACTACGCGCACAAAACTATGCAACATACACACACTACGCGTGACTTACACTGTGGATGAATACTAGTAACACGTTAGTAAATGCCCAATACCAAGACAGCATAACATACAATCCCACTGTAGCTGCAGCAGGAGCCGATAACTGACAGCTAAAATTCTATCCTAAGAATAAACATTGTTTATAGTACTATCGCCCTCAAACATTATACAATGAACATGCACTGGTAATCATATCTTAATTGCCATTATAATACCCCGAAATACAGCTTTAAATATCACTTTACATTAGGCTCGACTCACCATCCTGCTAGGATCTGGGAACAAACAGAGCTGCCTGATGATGATCGATCGATCCTCCCCTGGCCCATACCATCATCATATCGCATCGAGATTCGCGCTTCGCGCGAGAGCCTATGGGAGTGAGCCCTCTACAGTTGACCAGTGACTGCAACAGTAGCACAGGGTGATACTACTAAACCGTATTTGTATAGCGCATATCAAAAAAAGGAAAAAAGAAAAAAAAAGATTGATGTCTCTATATGAAGAGTTTGTTTGCAAAAACCGATAAGTCCATATTTGCCAAATGGAGATATTTGCGATTAAAGGTCAAGAAAAATAATGAGAATAATAAGAAAAATTTTGCTTCTTTTGACCATAACTTATGTACCTTTATATGTAGTGACCAATATATCATTTAAAAGGTATTATTTTGTACTTTATGACCGAGACCGTACTTCAAAATCTTCAAAAATGGACTTATCGGTTTTTGAGAACAAACTCTTCATATGCACATTCAAGGAAGGAACTAATAGAAATTGGGAAAATAGACATGAGAGAGAGAGAGAGAGAGAAGGAGAGAGAGGAGACAAAACAAGGCAAAAAGTGACAGAGCTGCGACATACATTGTACATTGTAAGCCTATAGTCTACGGACATGTTTAAAAAAATGTGTTTTCAAAAAACGCTTAAAATCATTTACTTTGTCGGTTTGCTTCAGATATACGTGGGTAACTTGTTCGATAACTCCGCTGCCAATTGAAAAGATCTTGCGCCATAAAACTGTGCTGATATTGTAGGAGTGTACAACAAAAGTTTTTACTGAGAGCGAAGATTTCTTGCTGGACAATATTAACTTGTTATCAGCTGTTCTATTAGATTGTATGTAGGGCCTATTTTTTTTTTTTTTTTTGCAAACACATAAATACCATGATTGAGATCTTGAAATAAATTCGTTGCTTTACTAGTACCCCCCCCCCCACCTTCTCTGACAGATCTTCAACAATCATGTACCATGTAGTACGCTGCAAGTCCCAACTCCATCACAATAAAGAAGAATCTGAGGGACAAAAAAAAAAAAAAACACCAAGGCACATGCTAATATTCCTATTCATTTTTCAAATGTACTGTGAATATCATGCATATAATACAAATCAAAAAGTAAAATCAAATTCTGCAAATTTTGCATGATTATTAAATCTATTTGAAGAGTTTGTTCGCAAAAACCGATAAGTCCATATTTGCCAAATGGAGTTATTGGCGATTAAAGGTCAAGAAAAATAAAGAGAATAATAAGAAAACGTTTGCTCCTTTTGACCATAACTTCAAAAATGTACCTTTATGTAGTGACCAATATGTCATCTAAAAGGTATTATATTGTACTTTATGACAGAGACCGTACTTAAAAATCTTCAAAAATGGACATATCTGTTTTTGCAAAGAAACTTTTCATTTGTATCACGTAACAAGTGCATGGTTTTCAAAGATGATATATGACCACATTATGGCTTGGGTCGTTCTCAAATTCAGGGTTTCATGATATTGTTGATAACCACAAGAGGAAGACTTGATAGTTGCGAATATTATGAAAAAAATAAAAGACAAATACGTCTATAATATGCTACCAACTTAAAATACATAATACATGCATTACATTAATGGGACATTTATTTTACAAAATATCATTTATACAAAAAACTACTATAGATCATGTAGGCCTACGAGTAACATAACATTGACAGGCTCATTTTCAAAATTAAACCAGGTATATCACTTGCGTTACAAATTTGCACAAGTGAGTGCCCAGTCCCATAAAACGTACATGCTTGTCATAAGGTTTATTCCCTGTTGCACAGACAGATGAAGTAACTACCGCAATAGCTATGAGCAGAAAGTCCTAAAGGAGTAGTAACTCTTTTCAAACTGAGGTTGTCGATGGGTCAAACGAGAAGTTCCAATATGCAGCCTATACAAAAATTTTCCAATTATGATCATAAATGTGACCTTCCATCTCACAAAAAAAATAAAAAATCGCCGCACCCTGATTTGGCGCCTGGACTCAAAATAAGTGAAATGGGTGAACTTATAGTCGAGCTCCTTTAATATTTTCAGAAAGAGAAATTCTTCTCTGTAATTATTTTAAGGTTTGAGTTCGTAAAACGAATGTGAAATTGTTTTCAGCAGTTTTTACGTTACTATTCTTTTTTTTTAAAGAATGGTGTAGACAGTTATGTCTTATAGACATGTCGAGACTCTTTTCCATTTCACGAAAACTCTTTACTCATGAACTCTTCACTTGCAACTCTGATAACTTTTGAAAGGATAGAGCTACTGTATTTAAAGTTGTAGTATATGCATCCATGAATACAATGTGCTTAACCAGTGTGGGCAATTTCAGCTTAATCTGATAATTCCTTTATCATACTTATCACAGAGTTTAAGATCCTGTTTTGTTATTTTTGGTCTCATTAATTGCACCTCGTGCAACATGGTGAGATTAAGCACTAATAGACCTTAAACTCCAAAGATTTTTTTTCTCAGTAAAGACTTTTCCAAAGTGTGTATACTTTCTCTTCATTATCTGAAACATCTAGGTCGGAAAAGAGCAGTTTTACTCTCAAAAAAAGAAATCAAGTGAAAATATTCACTCTTTAAGGAGTGAATACAAAAAAAGAGTGAATTTAGAGTAAAATTGGAGTGAATTTTGAGTGAAAATGTTAATTTTCACTCATTTTGGAGTGACCTCAGGGATCAGTAGAAGATTTCGGAGTGATACCTAAGGTCACTCTAAAACGAGAGAAAATGAACATTTTTCACCCAAAATTCACTCTAATTTCACTCTAATTTCACTCTTGTTTGTATTCACTCCTTAAAGAGTGAATATTTTCACTCGATTTTTTTTTTGTTTTTTTGTTTTCAGAGTATATATTATGCCTCAATTTGAAGCTCAGAGTCTGCTCTTTCAGAATCTGCCAATGTCTGGCCACTTTTAGTTTCTTTTTTGGATGCATGCATGGATCATTATGTACCCCATGATTAGTTTGACTGTTTGGAATTGTTGTTCTTTTTCTTCACCCTGCATCGAGAATGCTGACCTGCCCTTCGCTCTCTCTACTCCCCCCTCTCTCCCTCTCTTTCCCTACTGTATTATCATTCTCCTCTGTGTGTGCACAATGTATGTGGATGTATGCATGTGTGTGTGCGTATGTGTGTGTATGTGTGTGTGCTTGTGTGTATGTGTATGTGTATGCGTATGTGTATGTGTGTGTATGCGTATGTGAGTGTGTGTGTGTGTGTGTGTGTATGTGTATGTGTGCGTGTATGTGTGTGTGTATGTGTAACTGTATGTGTATGTGTATGTGTATGTGTATGTGTAAGTGTATGTGTGGAACCGTATGCTTCATGTTACCATCCGATTCGATTGAATGAAAACTGTATACTTTCAATGATTAGCTTGTACGGTACATGTATCGTTGTATTGTGTTATAAAGCCATGTATAATTAATGTATTGCAGTAATGTAACGTACGTGAGGGGACTGCACTATACAAGTTCGCTTTTTAGCAGCCCCTCAATTTTCATTTCCATGAAGTTCTTTTAAAACCAATATGTATTATTATGTTCCAGGATATGAAATCATTTGAAGTGTATTACCTGTGTATATTGATTGGAAATGAAAATTAAAAAAAAAAATGCATGTGAACATGCATGTGTGAAATGAAATGAAATAATGAGATAATAAAAGATGTAACAGGAAAATCACACAAAATGTATAATATGTCTCCTGTATTGCAAAGCACCGTCCAACATGATAAGAATACTTCTAACCAATGATCAAAATATTACAATAAAGTCTCATATAAATGCTCATATTCATTACTTGCAACATACTAGCCTAGACTACTATGCCAGCAAACTGTGGGTATATAAGGTATTAGGACCAGAAGACACTAGTTCAGCATTGCTAACAACAGAGGACCTTGGTCCTTCATCATTGTGTTAATTGGTGGGAAAGGCTCACCCTGATAACGGCTCTCTTTAGGGAGAAGAAAAAAAAACGTTAAAGGAAACAAAGTAAAGCAAAGTAAAATCAAACAAAACGTTGACAGGGTAGCAACGTAATCCGTGAACTAAATATCAATATGAAGAGATTGTTCGCAAAAACCGATAAGTCCATTTTTTAAAATGAAAATCAATGTATAACTGTGATTTAAGTAATTGCATGTGGGACCGATCTGAATATATGAAATTTGTTTGCAAAAACCGATAAGTCCATTTTTGAAGATTTTTAAGTACGGTTTCTGTCATAAAGTGCAAAATGATACCTTTTAAATGATATATTGGTTACTACATAAGGGCACATTTTTGAAGTTATGGTCAAAAGAAGCAAAAATTTTCTTATTATTCTCTATATTTTTCTTGACCTTTAATCGCAAATATCTCCATTTGACAAATAGTATGGACTTATCGGTTTTTGCAAACAAACTCTTCATATATTTTGTAACAAAACGAAATTATATCTCGAGTAATTTCTGTTTATAATCAGTGTTTTGTTGTAAAAACTGATACATTCCATTCCCGTTTAGCAAAATGTTTAGTTGGAAAAGCCGATTAGTCCACCTTAACCAATCAACACGTCGCATCATTGTGTCCAATTATTTCAAGCGACCTTAATGATTGCACATATTATATAACTGAAATTTAACTATCTGCAGCATACTCTAAACTGCTGAGGCCATACAGATATAGGTCTAATTGTAAATCGTGGTATTTCTGCGTCTGCGTCTTTTCACTGTCTACTAATAGTTTATGGCGGTGGAACTAGCAGGGGAAGGTGTGGGATGGAGTTCTTCCTCCTTCACGTGGAAGTTTAGAATTGAAATTCAACGATCTGGTGCACTCTTTTGGTGGAATTTTGAGAAAGTTTTCAATCAAAAGAGTAAGAAAAATAAATATTGAGTGATATGGTATCCGAACGGTTGAGTATTAAAATCATACGGTGCTGATAAAAGCGCAAGCGCTGAAGCCCTCTTCAATGACAAAGGCGCTCTCATATAATGCAGGTGTGCTAGTTCCAAGATTACAAGACTAGTGGATAACCCATTGTGGACGGGCTGATTTTGTTACAACGCGGATTTAGACACCTGCCCGAGTATACTCGGGACTCGTCTTCAACGGGTTAATAATACAAATTATAATGATAACAACAGCAGTAAAAAGTTGCGCATTTACCCCATTTCCCAAGTTATAAGTATATGTCTCTTGATAAACATTTTGTGACACCGTCCCATCAGAGGCAGAAAAAAAAATCGTTTTTATTTTCAGAAATATGGATATTATATACGACGTGACAATGATGAAGGTTACAATAATAATAATAATAAAATAATGATGATAATAATAATAATAATGAGAAGAAGAAGAAGGAGGAGGAGAAGAAGAAGAAGAAGAGTGGTAATAAACGAAAAAAGAATGCCAGTTACCAATGATGAAAAAAAAAATCCCCCGTAACGGGGCGGGGGGGGGGGGATGATTATACATGTCATCCCCAACATTATGAGCTGGGGGATGCACACACATCCCCCCCCCCCCTTCCCGCTGCCTACGCCCCTGACAACACCAAAGTGTGTACCAAGCTTCGTAAACATTTCGCTTGAAAAATAAGGAACATTTCCGATCCCTGATAGTTATTTTCCCGATCTATCGCCGTAATATGCTGTCACCATGGCAACGCAGTTTCTGACACATTAAGAAATGTGATTTGCACAACTTTACCCAAGACCAACAACAACGCAAACTTGTATCTACGAACTTTTCAAGGGCACATACATCGTGTCTGGTGCCATTTAAACTAATGGAAATATACAAATTAGCTCACTGTGCTAATTATGATATATTATTTAAGACACTCTTACCATTTGAAAATATATAAAAATAGATGCTATTGAATGGACACCTCGTCATAGAAACCTAATGAAAAAAATAATTTCTTCTTATTTTCAAGATTCCTGCATTGATATGCCAAGATATAGACCTACATATTGCGCTAAGTATAATTATGTGCTATATTTAAGCGTTTTACTGTAATTGCCCTATAGGTTGCCAAGGTGACAACAAACCCCAACAAATTTAATGCCCATCTACAATGTAAGACATGAAGCAACCAAAAAAAAAAAAAAACAACAACAACAACAAACATTGTCATTTACGACTTTTCCAGATCAAATACATGGTATATGGTGTCATCTAGTGCAATGTGTACTATTGTACATATGCAAATTAGCTTATTATGCTAATTATGCTATTCTAGACATGCACTTGCAACATTTGGAATCGAAAACAGGTGTTATTTCTCAGATTAGAAAAAAATCTTGCATAAAGTCGTGTTATCTCTGTTTTCAGTCTTCCTGTATTAAAATTAGCAATTATAATGCACATAATGCTGATGACAATGATTATGCTAATTAGGATAAGAAAAAAAGATGCCAAAAAGTTGCGAAGATGGCAACCAAACTAGAATACCCCTCTAGAACACGAATTACTAACCTTTAACAACTCTTCTAGGTCACATTTTCTATACGTCGTCTAATACTCTATGCTCGCAAGAAAGTGTCGTTTGTATTTTGGAACACTTCCAACTACTATAGTATTTAAGCCGCAAGTATACTCACCCGCATATCCGGGACACGTATTCCCACATTTGTCACCGCAGTTAGTACAGAGTGGTCGCTATGCTCTAGAGTTTATTCGTCTCACAGCACGTACTGCCTTTGGCTATGTGAATACAAAGTTAGTAATTGACAGAAAATTTCACACCCTCAGGAGTTCTTACAACCCGGATAAGATCGATAAAGAATCAAACACGATGCTCTATATCCTTCACAGAGTGCTTACTTTAATCGGTGTTAAAATTCTACCCTTCCCGACTTGCATCACAGTTGGTAAAAGTTGATATCCGATCTCAAACTCCATTACTTTTTGTTTTGTCATCTGTGTTGAATGTCTTTGTCATTAAGCATGTTTCTACGTGTTAAAACTGTTATTACCTTCTAAATAGTTTCCATAGAAAATGCATAATATAGATATTACACACATTTTTCCTTCTAGTCTAGGATTGTGTGTGTGTGTCTGTGTGTGTCGGTGTAGAAATCAGTTTTGACGTATAGAGACGATGCGTTTGCACAGGGACAAGAATTTTAATTATAACCCTTACAACTACAGGGCAGAAATCTTATATCTTTTTTCAAGAGTAATTTCAATTTTATATTCGATTTGGTGTGTCTTTAAAGGCACAGCCAGTTTCCGATAGTTATTTGCATTAAGGACATACCTGTCACAGGCTCTTTTGTATCTTAATTTGATTTGACTATTTTTAGCGGTCAGCCTAGTGTAGTTAGAGGGTCCGTTATAAAAGCCTCCAGTTCTGCCATTTGTCTCTCTTGGAAATATTTACCACCGTGCCTTCAAAGAATCAAATTTATGATGATATTCGGTTGAAGTTTGAAAAAGTGGACTTAGTTCTGCATTGTGATACTTTGCAGGATAGGTCGCTGCGTTAATCCAACAGATATAGTGTTAGTAACGATGAAAAAACGGCTGGTTTTGGTGTCCTGACTTGATTGTCGGTGAAAGGTCACATCCGATCGTGCTGCTCATAAGGTATAGCGCACTCTTTTTTTAGTGTTATGTGTGGACAGATCGATGAGGAGTGGGCATGGACAATACGTTGATATGAGATCAATGCACCGTCATTTATATTGTCGTATACTTTTAGAAGCATTTTGAATATTGATTAGCAACAACTAACGACAACTTTCATAGAATGAATTATTCCTTAAGAGACACGTTGTCAGTGTTTATTCAAGAATAAATAGAGAAAGAGAAAAAGTTTCCTGTAAGTTTTAAAGCTGCAAATTGTTTATCTACACTCTATTATGATATAAGAAACTTTACAACTTGGCAAACCACGGCCACTGGGACTTTTCTATCGGCAATTGTTGCCTGGTCTTTGACTCGACATAATATCTTTTGTTATCTGTTTCTGAGAAAAGACGAAAACGTCTGCTCATTTCATCATGGATTTGGAGCTATTTCTTCGCATCCGGTAAAACTATCATCTTTATAATGGCCTAAAACGATTCGATGAACGTTTCTCACTTACTTTCTTGCAGAAAAGTTAATGACTGAGGGTATTTGAAGTTTTTGTGAACTTTCTATTCAAAAAAGGTGCAGTAATCATCGCTTCGACTGATTTCGCTGGTGGTGGTGAAGCCTTCTTTGATTTGGACGCCGTTCAAAAACCAGGTCAGAGCAGCCGAGCCGTGGATGTCATTTCCTGAGCACACTGCCGTGACTTCACGGCCAGCCCGGAGAGGCGAGGTAACCTCGAGGTTCATTGTCATTGCAACTGAAAGAATGATAACAGAAAATAAGAGGAATTATTCTGAGTCTTGAAGAAAATATTGAACACACACACACATGAACACACATACACGTTCACGCTCGCGCTCCGCACACAGACACGGATAGACATAATGTATCAGTGTCGCCGTCAATTCCATCAATTACTTATTACATACAATTTATAAGGGGAGTATAGTGGTCAAAATAATGTGGGCTCCAGAGTAAACAGATTTAAAATGAGTTTAAACACAAAGTATGGATGGAAAATCGTTGCAATATTGAAAATTGTAGCAATAATATATGGCTATAAGCTCGGTCTTTTATCACCTTACTATACTCCTATTGCAATGCCGACTTCCCACTTTTAAACATTGAATATAATAGCTCTTAACATCAACATCAATCTACAGAAAAACGAGCGATTCAATAATGAAAATTAATATCTAGATTAAAACGATCGTACTCCTTACCACTATTGTGAATATTCATGAGAAGAATCCCGACCTGAACCATCACTCGGCTGTCAATCATTTTGATGAGATTTCTGAAAAACATGAGAAACCTGCTGGATAGAATAAATGCAATAGGCCAGTTACCATGTTATTATACCACAATGTAAGGCATTCACAAAGACGTAGGCTTTACTAACAAATCAGTAAAAACATTCAGTACTAACCACGCACAATTTTGTTGTATTTAATTGTAGTGATTTGGAAAAGAAGAATGGGTATCAAGAATAAGGAAAAAATAGTAGTTTGACAGAAAAAAAAAGAAAAAAAAAACCAAACTCATCATACCCCGTCTTCTATACAGATACTCACAATGTGTGGAAAGCATTAGAAGAAATTTCTTTTGAAATTTCCGCAGATACCCTACTTGTCTACGTCCTTTGGTTGAAAGCTGGTTTCAATCGTATTTCGCCTCCAAACTTCCTTGTTTTTATTGAGTCACTGATAGGAAGGCGTATGTTAAAAGAACAAGTCACGTGAAGAAAATTAATCATTAATATTCCTCGCGCAACGTCAAAAGATATCTGGTCTGATGCTTTTCAATCTAATTTCGACACGGCGCTTGAATCCTTTGCTTTGGTAGAGTTTAGTCTTTAATGCCTTCTTCACCTTACAATTCTATACTGGAACGTTTAATTCAAATATACATTTCTCACCTATGTTTGATCATGCTGTTGCTTATAGTGACTACACTTTGCAGAAACAATTGCATTCATGTCAGATATTAGAACAACCTATATTCTCCATCCCTTTCATCAATATTTTGCTGATAAGAGCTTTATACATTCAATTAACATTCTGCTAAGTTCATTTATTATTGTCTCTACGGTTCCTTCGGAGAGCAGGCAGTTTCAAGTAATTTGGCAATGGTGGCATAATAACTGTATTATGTTTCCTGTCTGACATTATTCAGTCATATCAACAAAACTGATGTCATCAAAGTAATTTCGTTGTGTTCAGTGCCGATTTTCTCTATAAACAGATATTAATTAAGTATGTTTTCTATAGTATGAATTTGTATCAGTTAAAAAACGAAACTGACAAATTAATTTTCAAAATTTTTTTTGCATGTTTTACGGACTTGAATAAAATTTTTAGTTTATTTTTCTCTATTTGGATGGTTAATCTGTATTCTTACTCATCATACAAGCTCGCTACAGATAGATTTAACATGACTTCTAATCGATGCAATGACTGAAACGGTATTAGAAGCAGAATGTTCATTTAGACAAATAGCATATAAAAACAGCCGAAAGTCTATGGACGGCATCTGAACGAATTTAAAAGAGAAATGATGTTGAAATGCCATAACTTTGAATAAATGGTCATTAATGGACGAATCAATCAAAAATGGGAAACAAGGCACAACCTACACTGAGAAAAAAAGAAAGATTGGTGTTAGATTTAACAAAATCAGTGTCAATACAGGACCACAAGACACCGACAGGCGTAAAAAGTAAACATGTTGTGACGGTGTTGGAAAGTGTTCACCAGGAATACACTTCGCGCTGATAATTTGACACTGCAGCTGGTGATATTTTTGACACTTCGCTGCTGGTGTTAATTCAACAATGAAACTACCATACATTATCATGGTGTTGATTTGCCATTCTGGTGTTAAATTCAATGGTAATACACTCGCCCAGAGAGTGTGAATAGGAGACCACGTATACACCCAACTGTTACTGTGGTGTAAATGCGTTCACAATTTGTATTAAAAAAATCAAGTACTTTATCAGAAAGTTCGTGTTGGTCTTGTTGAAGTTCAAAATCAACAAGAAGAACAGGAACTAATTACACATTATAATATATAGGTCTACAGTATTATATTGAAGTGACACCTGTGAAAATGTAACACGTACCTCAAATGATCACGGAAAATTTAAGACCAGCTCGGTGTTTCACATTTAAAACCAGACTTTTGCAGTGTATCATTCTGGATTCTATATAGAATTAGATAACCTACATGCTGTTATATCATCATATCCACCACCAAGCTTTATCCGTAGAGAATCGCACTTTTTGTTGCGCTTGTTTTCACTGCCTGGCAATTTACCGGTTTTTGTTGACGTTTGTCATTCTATCTCAGGTTCCTCGTGAAAACATACATGCTGTATACTTCCTTTATGTTACTATATACATCAGACATGCACAGTGACTGTGTGCGCAGATACATGCTTTGAATTTCACAGTCATTATCAATCGTGCACACATTATAATTACCTATCATATGCATCCATGTCGTGTATGATAAAATCGATTATGTATAACATATCAAGAGATAGAAAAAAAAAACTTGCGCAGCCTTAATGACCCTTCAAAGAATCCATGAAAATGTAATTCAACGTTATTGTGATGTGTGTATCAAACGTCAGACTCACCCTCGTCCAATCCTGTCAGCAGGACGCTACAAATCTTGCAAATTAAAATTTTAACAAACAACGATTTCGTCTTTTGAAGGTAGGTGTATATGACATCAGTGTTTGTGCTTACAGGATCATTTCGACTCCTTAAGGTGGAATCTTCGAAAACCTGCATCAGATTCAATAGAATCTTAATTCGACAAAGTTGATATCTTCGAGCAATTAATTTATGTGCCTGTCCTTTAGTTTAAGGTAGACGTAAATAATATTTCTATTTCTATTTCTAATTTTTGATCACACACTTTCTGTCAGCATTGGTCAGTGAGAGTTAAAACGAAATGATATTATCGCTACCTCGTTAAAACAACAACCCCCCGTCCCCCAGTAATTACACACAGTCGATCAAAATATTGTGTATCTCCTTCTCTAAGACAACAGACCGAATTAGACAATATATTTATTGGACTAACCCTAAGCTTCATAGATCATAGTTTCTGTCCTTCTAGACTTAGGTCAGGCTAAGCATTTTCCTCTTATCATATATCTTGCTATTTCAGAAAAGCATTATTGTAAGGAATAAACCCAATTACGTCTTAGCTCTATATTCATGATAATAATTATTATACAATATGGCATTATCTCTTCGCCTTTTCTTCGTTAACGATGTTTAAGAATAATTATATTGTTCACAGACGTTATTGTCCTATAGACTTTTTCGACCACTACACTTTAACCACATCACTATTGATAACTCCGCCGCAAATAAGACTATAACACTAGAAGATGTTTCTGCTGTTATAAATGGTATATCGTTTAACATATCGTTTAACTAAACGTGGATCTAGCGATTCACGTCCCTTAAGCTTTGCTTTTTAGTGGATCGCTATTTTTCATAATCGAAGTTATTTTCCGAACGCTCAGGAAGTATATTATGCATTGTTCCTCGTAATTATATGTTGTTGTATAATATAATTTATCTCGTATACTGTACTACATGAACGTTTTGTAAATGTTTGAACGATATCATTTCATGACATGTATGTTTTTTATCTTTTGATTTTCGTTGATTGGAAATAAACTATGATTGAATTGAAAAAAAAAATAAAATTGAATATCTAACATTGATAGTCTCAACTGACACGCACGAAAACGCTTGTACCTAGCACGTCTTGTTAATATGTATCGTCTTGTACGAGCCCCTCAGATTCCTTTACCAAATCCATTTACTAAATAAAACCAATGGTATATTACCAATACCACTAGTTAACGTTCTGTAAGACCTTAAACCTATTAGACTACATGCATTGTAGGGTGACTTCCGTCTGCCTCCTCAGACACGATTTTGCTGAAGAACAAGTCGTTGAGGGCGTTTGTCACTGGCGGTAATCTCACTCGTTGTGGGTACGTGGTCCGTATAGAGTAGCCAAACAAGTGTTAAGTAGACGATTCCTGTTCAATATTATTGCTGTTGTGAGTTGAACAACAAAATGAATATAAAAAATTATTTTTGACCCCTTGCTGATGACAGAAGCCTGATATCATGGAAGGTTGCTATCATAAAAAAAAGAAAAAAGATGGAGACTTCAAAATCTGCAAATGATTTAGGAAATTTACAAAGAATTCGTCCACAAGACTTCAGAAAAAAAAAATCACCGGAGTCGTTGAAATAAATCCTTTGAAAGAGAGAAAGATGGAGAGAGGAAGAGAGAGAGAGGGAGAGAGAGAGAAAGAGAGAGAGAGAGAGAGAGAGAGAGAGAAGGTATATTTGAGAATGAACCTGAAGGCAACCTGAAGGCAAGCTGCTCAACAACCTCGTCATTTTTGCTTAAAATTCACACTTTTGCGATCACAACTATGCGTTGATGTGATACTCTTGCCTTTTGGATGCTTGGAGAATCTTATGTGGTGAGAACTTTATACTTTTATTGAGATTTTTGCACACTCTTATCAACTTCTACTTAGTAATCTGACTGCACATTTTGGATTGTGGACAAGCAGCATTCCCATACACTCATCCTCATGTGGTCTAACTGGATTGTTCAACTATAAGACCTGTGTTGCCTTATCTTGCCCCACTCATCCCATTGAAACTGCCTCTACTTGCTCCGCTGATTCTGTTGAAGTTGCCTCACTGGACTGTGTATTGTTCTTGCCACCTGGGTTTACTTCTTCACGACACAATGGCTGGTACCCGGACAACAAAGAACCTCATTAAGGAGATCCTCCAGGATGATGAGGTGCTGAAGGTCATGAAAGAAGCTGTGATGCAAGCACTTGACTCCAAATTCCAGGAGCTCTTCACTAGACTCGAGAAACAGGCTGGACAGATACTTGATCTTCAGCATAAAGTAGACTCTTCAGAGCGAGATCTTGCCACACTCAAAGCCAATGCTGAAAAGGATCGCCACCTGATTGCAAAACTGCAATCTGACCTGAACAACCAGGAGCAGTACTCCCGCAGAAACTGTCTGCGCATTTTTGGTGTCCCGGAAGCTGACAAGGAAAATACAGATGACGTTGTCTGTCGGATCGCCAACCAGAACCTCGGAGTGGAGCTACGACGAGACGACATTGATCGCAGTCACCGCGTTCAACGACGATCTCCACCACCAGTCGGATCATCCAAGCCGAGAGCGATAATTGTGAAGATGACATCATACCGACTTCGCCAACGCCTGCTCACGAACAGAAAGAAACTCAAAGGCACCGGCCTGAGCATCTGTGAAGACTTGACCGACCCCAATCGATCTCTCCTCCATGATGCCTTTCTTGCCAGTAGAACACAGAACAGCAAAGTTGTCTCCGCTTGGTCACAAGATGGTAGAATCATCGTCGCAGTGAGGACATCAGATCGAAACACAATGCGGAGACAAATTCACAGCAAAGCCGATCTGACCAGGTTGCGATGTAGTACGTGCAATGTTGATCTTCATAAACATGGCATCTAAAACAAAACAAAAAATGATTTAATTTGTTCTGATTGATTAGACTTTTTGCATGAATCATCATAACAAATTTTGAGAGGGAGGAATTGTACTATAAACATTCACATACCTGAAATGAATAAAATTATAGGGCCTATGCACACACGCACACATATGAATTTCTAAATATGAGCAGTTTGAAAGATAATAACACAGATTTGGAAAGTGTGCGGTAGTAAATATTAGGATTGTGTTTATTATTTCAAACACACATAATACACTGACACACACACATACTACACACAACAGAAAGCTTAGATTAAATTTAATATAATGTACCACAGGAATTTCATTGAATATTTACTTGTAAAAATGGTAAATATGGATGTATTTTTTTTTTTTGGGGGGGGGGGGGGGGGGGGGCGGCCGTAATCTGGCAGAACTCCCTAAGTCGATTTTGGTCGATTTTCAGGTTTTGAGTGTTTTGTGTGTTTTTTCTCATGCTCTTTCAAGTGGGCCAAAAAATAAGTTGTGAATCGGTACAGAAAGTTATTTTTAGAAAGTGATTTTGGCAAAATTCCTGAGGAGAGAGGGCGATTAATCTGGCAGAACTGCGTAAGTCGAGATTCGAAATGAATTTTCCGATGTTAATCAGGCAGAACTGCGTAAGTCGACTTACGACAACGCTTGGACCAAGGTGTTCCTGCATCCCGCACGGACATGGTATATCTTAACACGCGCGTGCGCGACCTTGGTAGTGACGAACGCGCTGCGCGATCAGGTTAGCAGTGCCTAGCTAGCTAGCTAGCTAGCTAGACACGTCGTGCGGCTACGTGTATTGTACACGACGACAGTCACGCTAAAGCAATAACCCTCGTTACTCTTGGGGGAAATTGCCACTTTCTTTCCCTTCATAGACTGGCAGGCTTCAAAACAGGTCAATATGCGGTATGCCTTACTATTAAGTTTTGCTACAATCTAGTGTTTTTTAAGCCTAGAGCATTTCTAGATCTAACAAACGTTATAGTTTGCATCTTGTCTGACATCACGCTCCAGTCAACTTTAGGCCTACTTGGTACTGCTGCAGCACTTGTCCATTGTTAGTGTACGTGAAATCAATGTACTGTGCGGTAGCGTAGGTCACGCGAACAACAATATCTGTAATCCATTGACCATAGCTTCTTATTTTATTTTTCATTGTAATAAGCGGTTAGTGGGCTTGGATCTATGGGATTGATCTCGAGAAGTTTAATGAATATCTAGGATACCGTCTATAACGATGGCATTTTCGATCCAATCCTACAGACGTCAGAAATTGACCAATACTAACACTTTTACAGTTTACTTTTTAATACCGGTACCGTACCGGTACTCCCAGTAAATTGTGCAGTAGGGGCCTACTACTAGTAGACTACTGGGGCCTACCGTTACTTAACTTAGGCTGAATCGCCGGTTATTCTGTCTTTACTCAGTTTTCTATTTTTCTAGATTTGATTCGGCCAGACATTCTTGAAGTCTGTAATATGAAGAATCTAGAATCTACAGGTTAAACGCTAAATTAAAAACATTTAGCCCTAGAAATAGATCTGAAACTTAGATTTAGATCTGTGTTCTAAACATTACTACTAGTACTAGGGGCCTACTACTAGACATTATAGGCTATAGACTTTATAGACTTACCGTTAGTCATTATAGATAGGCATGTTAGGCTTTATGTTGTTCTTAGATCTACAACATTAGTACCTTCTAGGCCTAGATCCCCAATAAACAGTCTAGCTGTAACGCTAGATTTAGCCCCTACCTGGATATAGAGTCTAGCGTTAGATCTAGAGTCTAGACTAGAAAATCTAGAAACTAATTTTCATTGATCTACTAGTCTGTTATAATGACGCCCCAAAATAGACGTCTGGATGTTACATAGACCTAGACAATCGAGTAGACAGAGTTCGAGAGTTCTCGTACGTTTTTAATAGGCCTGCGTAGAAATAGATAGTAACGGTTAGAACACTACTACCCTAACGTTAGTACTGTAAGTAGTTAGTGACAATAAGGCCTACAGTAGGACTAGGAGTCGACACAAACGAGAACTAGGGTCTATTTTTTTATTTTCTAATAAAGCTGTGAATAAACTTTTAGTCAGGCCTAGCTCCTCGTATTCTTTAGTTTAAATAGAGTTTAGGCCTTCAGCCAAAAGGGTCTAGGCTTACTTTTACTTTGGGCATAGAGTAGGAATACTAGGATAATGATGAGATCAGTAGGCCTATCGTATGCAGATTCCTACGTACCGCTCTACTAGTACTAGTCTCTAGATGTCTAGTGTATCGTTAGGCCTGAATAGACTACGGTCTAGACGGTCTACAGTGTAGTACCTGTAGTCTTGATGAACAATATATAGCTTAACATCTAGAACCTAGTCTAATATTATTCTTAGTCCAAATGTAATGCTTCATGAGATCGACAATAACCCAAGCAGCAGCCAGGCTTTTGATGTAGCAGTACTTCTTGTGCCGCTAAATAATACTGAAACATGAACACAGACTGACAACATTTGGGGAAAGCAAGTTATTTTCCATATACAAATGAATGGATAAAATGAAATTAAATGTGAATCAATAATGATGACTTTATACAATACAAATATTTCAAAAAAATTGTACTCGATCTAAAATATTCATTGTTTTGACACTGCATCCGCTGAATAGTAAGAGGGTGGATGGTAAAATACGATAGACAACCCGCAGAAAATAGACCGAGATACGTAGTTCTGGTTGATAAACCACGTGTTTATCAGCCAGAACTGCGTATCTCTGGGAGATACGCAGTTCTGGCTGATAAGCACGTGGTTGACGACAAAAAGAGATACGTAGTTCTGCCTGATGAAACACGTGCTTATCAGGCAGAACTGCGTATCTCCTAGAGATACGCAGTTCTGCCTGAAAAACCCCCCGCATGGCCAAAAACTTACGCAGTTCTGGCTGATCAACCCGGGCACGTGACCAGAGATACGCAGTTATGCCAGATTACGATCGCAAAAATTTGGCGACGATTAATCTGGCAGAACTGCGTAAGTTTTTTAAATTGGTAATTTTTACTACTTAAAAAGGTCAAATTGTCATTTTTTTGCTGGAAATAAATTCTTTAGACCAATTATGACCGAGAAAAGAGGAAAAATGCAACTCATCGTATCTCAGTTTAGAAAGGTGTAACATTGAATCTTTAAACCCGATTTCTGGCGTAATGTGTTAAAGGAGATACGCAGTTCTGCCAGATTACGGCCGGGGGGCAGCTCTTATTTCATTAACAACCATAACATAAGTAGTATTGGGTATGATGGTGGTAGACTTGTAGTACTAGTAGCAATAGTAGCAGTAGTAGTAGTAGTAGTAGAAGTAGCATTACATTTTGTAGGTGTAGAGGTAGCAGCTATTTCCAATGGGGAAAGTACAACATCACGTAGCAGAAAATACTACTTGATGCATAAATATTGCCATAATTGGGTATTTGATGTAGAAATACATACATGTACACTTAGGTATGAATGCCAATTCTCATACACGCAGCAATATGGTAAGCAGGTTGAGTTGAATTTAAAAGGTTTTTAGCCTACACACATTATGGTCAGCCAAGCCAATATATCCATGTATCTCCTGCTATATCTGCCCTGCAATATATCTCATTCGTCTCCATTCAAATCCTGTGCATAAAAGATGAATGATCTTAGATAGAATAGAACCTTTCTACATCTCGGTACATATCAGTCTAAATTTAGACAAACGCTACACACCGCTGTACTTTTCTACACCGTCAATGGCATCCTTTTACATTTTGTGAAAGAGTCGGGGGTTGGATGCCTGTTTTTTTGCTCTCGCTCCTTCTCGGAAAGATTCAAAGACCAAAGAAATTTCTGAGATATCCATGCTATTTTCTCTCCACACACTACACCCACACTGCCCTGTTATACTCCCATCGACAGAACAAGGCTAAACCAGGTATGGTAAGTCTGCCTACCAGATCAAAGAAAACTTACAAGCAAGACTCTGACTTTAAGTTGTGTGCGTAGTAGCGAGAACAAGGTAATCAAGTTTGTACAATTTGTGATGCAAAATGTGATATCCAGTTCATTGCCCAATTCTGAATAAAAAGAATTCTGGATTTTGGGTATTCAAGAATGAGCTGCATTGATAGAATAGACAGCTGAACAAGTGTGCCACTATGGAAAAATTTGAAGGCACAGCAGGCACCACAACTAATACAGCACACAAATGTACTGATGTGGGAATAAGGCCATTGGAAACATTATTTCACATTATAATTCTACCAATATTTTTACCTGATGAAGAGTTAGAGAGAGCTAAAATCAATTCAAAGACCCAAAGTTTGTAGGATTTAATTCATCTTCTTATGGCCTCAGTTATTCTATCAGATTTTTCTTTTGGTCTTGAACTTTTTTTAATTGTTTTATTCTTATGTATCTAATTTTTAAACAAGGTGTCCTTTAGGACAGTGGCCATACCCAGAAAGAACAATAAGCAATAACTGAAGTTAAGCTCTAATGGTGTTTGTTTCTCCAACAAAACCAATGATTGATGTAAAACAGCGTGTTTTTAGCATAACCACTTCATCATTTCTCACGAACTGATTTTTCTGATCACGCCCCTTAATACCAGTGCATTCTCATCTATGTGTGCCGCACAATGCCGGCGCACACTTACTTGTGCCGGTATGTGTGGGACTACCACGGCAGTATTCAGGCCCGTTAATTAAATAGGCAAATATTGCACTTGTCCGTCGCACCGCCACGCCGAATTTAATAACGAGCTAGTCTAGAAACACAATTATTTGATGCCCTCTCTGTGGCGGGGTATAGCCAATCATTGTACGCACATGTAGACTGTCGACAGCGGCTCTGATGGTAGTCGGGATAGGGGAAATGATTTACATCTTGGTAGGAACACACTAGGATCCTGTAGTACAACAGTGGGCAATGTAGTATTAAATCACTCATATTTTCTCTCTTTCTCTCTTCACCCTCTCACTCTCTTTCTCTCTCTCTCTCTCTGTTCCATATATTCATATACCTCTATTACTGTGTTTATCTTATGTTTCTATATTTGTATTATGTTATATTCATATGTTACATATGTATAACATCTACATCAATGGGTGTTTTTTTTTTTTCATTTTGTCTACTTTTCTGTAAATCACTGTGAATAAGTAGGCACTATACAATACTACCACTGATAATAGTAATTATTATTGTGTCATCCACTCCGGGTGAATAACTACTCTTCTAAAAGCTGCTGTAAGTTAGTAAGTATAGTAGTATTATATATACTACTTATATGGTCTAATTTAGGAAGGGTGGCACCTCCAATGGTAATACTATTCTCTCTGTGCACTCTACCATTGACTATTACCCATCATCCATTCATACTATACGGCAAAAAGAGGTATGGCTAAAACATGTCTTCTGTTCACTGCTGCATGTTCTAGCTTTAAAAGAAGCTCTGAAAGTGTAAAAGAATGTACATTTAAGTTTTATGCTTCCAAGACTGTATATATTACTATAACTATCATTATCTTAATTCTATGGATGTACAGGGACAAGAATGCAGAATATTTTGTTGAAGAAACCAGAACCTCATCAGTTGTACCACAACACTCCCAAAATCATCGTTTTTAATCTTCATAAATAGCCATGGACGTTAAAAAGCTGATAATGTTATTCATGGCTGCACTTATAAATGCAAGTTAAGTGCTGGGTAGACAGCTGTGGGGTGTTTATAGCTGTAAGCTATAAAAAGAATGGATGGAAGTTGTACAGTAAATTCAAATTTTTGGAGGACAGAGCTCAACAAGTTGCACCTAATTCTCACATTAAGCTGGCATGGAAAATTTTATCAAACTATTCTATCCATCAACAGAGAGTCAGCATTAACTCATTATGTAGGCTAACCAAATATTTCAGGACTGGGGTTATTTTGCCCTTTGGGTGCTTTGTATGAGAACCCAGTTGTTATATGCACTGCCCAAAGTCCCTGGTACTGAAGCAGTTGATATCTGAAAGATCATCTTACAGCCCTTTCAACAATGACAAGATTTGATGTCAAAACAGCACTTGAAAGATTGCATTAAGTTGATATCTTCTGAAGATTTCAGTGGAACGATGTCTCAAAAGTATTATGATTATCAACATCAAATTAAAACTTTATAATATCATGCCTTAATTTACTTGCTGTTATTTCATTCATTCAAACATCTATGCAGAGGATGGGGCCTTATTTTATTCTATTCTTCACAGAGAGAGAGAGAGAGGACGTCACTTACTACATATAACACAAAAAGCCATGACATTGATTGGTCAGGAAAAATAGATATGTTCATCTTTCATTATGAGACAATTTACTTAAACCTCTTCCTCATATTTACATATGGAAAACACCTTATACTGTCAGTTATTTAAAGAAGAACAATCTTGTGTTTCTGATGATGCAAATTACATATCTTAAGTGCATATTCTGTTGAACTGCTGCACATGGTAACAGGATTTGCATATCTCACGATGTCATTTAGTCGACAAAGCCAAGCCTAATACATGTAAGTAGGACCGACAAGCACTAATATCAAAGATTACACCTATGCAAAGGCTCCTTATACAGCAGAGATGGAATTATAAAAAAAAAAAGGAAAAGATTGTCAAGGAAAACAAAACCCCTGCTAAAAATAACTGTCACCAAAATTTGTATCAAGTTAATTTTTTGAATGACCCCCTAAAGAAAACATGCCGTGATTAAGTCCCCCCCCCCCCCCCCCCCCCCCCCTTTCTCTTTCTTGTTTGCCAGGTGTGGCGCACCTGTTTTTTGGCCTGGGAAATTCTGGAGGAATTCCAGAAAACTTACATCCTCATCACATTCTTGGGATACATGGCAAGGGACAAAAGTTCATGAAATGAACACAACAACAATTCACTCCTCTAAATAAGACTTTCTCACGGTGTAAGATATGGGGCCTAGTAAAGTGCTTCTGACATTTTCTCAATTTGACCTTATCTACGGGTTAGTAATTCAAGGAATTGACTTGACAAAATAATATTCAATCTGGAGTGCAATGAGCACATCTTTTTTTGCACTCTGTAAACTTATAGTTATCATCCCAATAAATGTTGTAGAGAGCAAAATGCTGGTAATTATCAAGATTTCTAATCATTTCAATCAGGCACAAAGTCAAAACAATCCATCAACTTATACAAATATACCTGCAAGTCTTTTTGATTGCCTTAAAATCAATCTCACGCTAGCTATGGATAATCTTGAGGAAGATTCATTTTCTGTTTTTCTTACAAGCTAATAAAAGGAGTATGTTATGAACAATGTCTGTTCTCATGTCATTGGTGAAAATCACTGAAACATGATAATTGAAAAAAAAACTTATATTGAAATATAACCCTCGAGCATTTTGGAAAAGTCCCTTTGCCAAAGTTCAAAACAACATTCTTTCAGGAGTATGAATTGTCTACTTTTTATCCCACATACATTGTAGTATAATAACTAAAAGCAAATCATTTTTTTTTTTGTCAAGGCAACAATCACTACTGCAAATACACTGGCAACTTTAGGATTGAAACTAAAGTGTTACCTGCTATCTTCTCGATAACAATATCACAAACATCTCCTTTTTGAAGTCAGTAATCAAATGGTCAATTGGTCAAATCATCATTCCAATCTCACTAACCTGATACTATAACTATAATCATTATCCAGCTCTTCTAGAATATCAACAAAAAGGAGGGAAACTGATATAGGAAAATGTGAAACCTATAGAAAAGCAGAACCAGATATGGATAAAAGCTTACTAGATTTTTCTATAACGGCTCAAGCTGACAAGTGGTATACATCATGAATGTACTTTGATCAATAATGCCTATATTTGTAAAACATTATATTACATCAATTATTTCATCATTTTTACAAACTCATCCTTCTTATCCAACATTCATAGCAACAAAAATCAAAGAAAATAATTCTGTTCTGGTCTTTTACGATTGTCTGACACTAAGTGGAAGAAAAAAACTGCAGTTTCTGACTGTGTATTAACGAGCAATTGGTTCTGAATCGCCTTTACTACATGTACACCAGGAAGCTATAGCCATAAAGTGTGAAGCAACAAAGGGGTGATTTACGTGGTACTCCATATAACCCTGTTTGAGCGAGGGAGAAAGTGATGGAAGACGTAATAAAGACGTGTCCCCTGTTGACTCGCTTGCGTAATCTCCATTGACAATACCAACAATGTCCCACACATAATTAACGTATGAATAGACAAATTAGGGCCATCGCTGTCCGCTGCGCAATATCGCTTGCGTTACACGCACACGGTCCCTGACCGACCGCTATGGGCAGGCGACGGGCGAACAGCGGAGAACGGCGGAGATGTGAGGTGTACGCTGAGCGAGTAGAGGCGAATCGCGACGCCATAGCTAGCGGGGTGCGATGCCGACTTACCGCTAGGTGTACTGAGGGCGCTGTGTAGACAAGGACTGCCAATTTTCTCGCTTCAATAGTTCCACAACTCCTGTCTTTTTACTTTCATTGCACAAAATGTAGAGGAAATAATTCAAGTACAAAACCATCGTCAGATATACCCTTGTGTTCTTCAAACATCACGTTGTTTTCCATTGGTTTTAAGAGTTTGAGCAGAATACGAGATAACATTTTGCGTAACTTGCGATTCTTACTATTTCTCTGCAGAAACGGCACAATTATCACAAACTGTCCATCTTTCCTACACGTAGCGCTCAATATCTCAGTATCTACATTAACCTTGATTTGAATTGCTGGCAATAAAACACATCTTTTTAAATCAAGTACAACGCAGGTAAAATGCAAGAATACCGCCATGATTATTTACAATGTCCATCACTAATTTCTTTCCGCGTTTGCATTAATTACCGAAAGGCAAATATTGCACGGCGAAAGATAAATAATTGAAGTTGTTCCTCGAAAAACGGGGGAAGACTTCGGAAAAAGAGAGGGGAAAAGGGGGGGGGGGGGGTTGGAGTGGTAATAATCCGAAGCGTGAAGCGAGGCGAAGAACCCATAGAAACGCGGGAGGGTGAAAGCCGCGATAAACTCTCCGTCGGCCGACAGTTAGCCACGCACGTGTGCGAACCGAATTTTGCCTTCCAGCAATAATAAAATTTACACGATTAAAGAAAAACAGTTCCTAATTACACTTCACCGACAGAAAATTCAATCGCACTCAGCGGCGTTTGATTCATGAAGAGCGAGCGTAAAGGCTTGCACTATTATTTTCACGAGAAGTTATAAGAGAATGCAAAAGACTCGGGATCTAAGGAGGTGAAAAAAAAGTAAACAACGTGATATAGATTTGTAGGAACTTGTCGTAAGGGGATCGACTGAGCTGAGATGTGTGTACGAAGTTTCGGAAGTTTTCCAACACGCCTCGCTGTGATAGCAAATAGCGCCTGTGAGTGGTAACATTGATTTCGGATTCGCGTCAAAATCAAATCGATTCGGAGGGGAAATATCCTCCGAGAAGCACTCCCCTCGATCTAAAGAAGAAAAATCAAAGCTCTCGAGTCACGGTGAGAGTTGAGGCAATGTTGAACGATCAATCTCACCAAAGAATAACATTTCATCGATCACTGCCTTTGTTTTCTTTTTTTCTCTGATTTGATAGGAACTTTCGAAACATTTGCCCTAGAATGCAGTGTTTTCAAAAAGACTAAGACATCTGATAATGCAGCAGAATAGAACATTATTGCACTCATTTCTTCATATTCTTTTTAAACTTTTCTTCCTTTAGCTTGTTTATAGAATTATCACATAATTGTTTTGTAGTTATTCTTAAGTTAAGCTTCTACTTGATTAGCTAATAATGGACTAAAGGACTACAAGAGTACTTCATTCTGCCCATTATTTTATTAATAGAGGCATTACAAATAGTATCATTAGTATAACATGTATTTTCTTTTGAGATTATTACATCAACATGAGAAACAAATGATAACTTTAAATTCAAGATGTTTGAAATATAGACACAATGGGCGCGAAGGGAAGACTTGATTATCACAATATGTAATCAACACTTTTACTCGTAGACAACAACAAGATTTTTTTTTAAGTGTTATTGGTAGGGATAGTTGTTAGAACTTACCGGCTAGTCTGAGGGCGGACATTCTTTGGAACTCGGGTTCTTGAAGCCATTTCCACATTCTCCTGAAAGTCTCCCTGCCACTCTTTAGCTTGCTCCAGGGTTTCGGGTTGCGGAGCAGGTCTGAAAGTGTTCCCTGGCTTCTACACAGAACTCTTTGGGCAAACACAGCTTGGGGTATACTATATCTCTTCAGTTCGCTGGTCACTCGCGCGGCGATTTCTTTCGTGTTTATTTCCTCTCCCGGTTGTCCGGCATCTCTTGCGGACACTGACCCCCTGTCGCCGCCGCGGCTTCCCGGCGTCGACGGTGACGGTGCGTGGTGAGCGTGACCCGCGAGTCCGTTGATGACCATGGGATTTGCAAGACCAGTTCTTTGTGGATGATGGTGTTGGAGTCCTCTCATGTGTTGTGCACTGTGTGTAAACTGGTCGTAACCATTCATGGACGCAGCGTACCTGGGTTCGCTCGGCGAACAGGTCCCGTGGTGCGGGCTGCCGTATCCCCCCATAGGCTGGTGATGTCCGTAGCCGTTCAGCATGGAGTTCGCCGCCATCGATCCACCGACACCCATGTTCATACCGCCTAGCTTGTCATAGGGGTTATTCATTGCTAAGTTTGAACTATTCATCAATGAAAACCCACTTCCAACGTTCGTATCATGCCTTAACTTATCTGCCACGGTGTTGATCGGGGGTAACGACTGAAGAGGCGTTAATGTGGTATAACTTCCCGACGTCATGGAATTAATACCATTTATACTGGACCCTCCTTGGAAGCTGTTCATACCTAGAGCCGACCCCATGCTATAGTCGGCGGCGGCCGCCCCACGAAAGTCCGGCTCCAGCATACCCCCGAAGCCGGTGAAACTCCCCGGCCGGGAGTGGCGACTGACGGCGAAATCCGTGGTGGATAGAAAGTCGCCGGGGTTGAGCCCCGGCACGATGGACGCAGAAGACGATGACTCGGGAAGAGTATGGAGGGTCGCAGCAGTAGCGCTGTCTCCAAGCACACCGCTGGTCTCCAGTCCGACTAACTCGCTGGAAAGCATTTGGGGAAAGATCGCCCTGGCAGGCTGTAGCGATCGCGTGCGCGCGAGCCGCTACGACACAACCCGAAGAAAAATGATAATAATCTTTGATGAGAAAATGATAATGCGGCGTCTCACGCCAAGTTCATGGCCTTTCTCCACGCACGCACGTACGCGCCCAAGAAAGCGAAAGTGTGTGCGTGTGTGTGGATGTGTTGTGTGTACAGTGAGTGTGTAGCACCCAATCCACTTAGCAGACGATAGCGGTGAATACGTCTTCGCGGCAAATCTATTCCTAGCGACTAGCAGGTCGACGAAACGAGAATTCCCCTCGCCTGCTGGCGCGACGTTGATTCAGTGTAGGCCCAAACGAAGACTAGCCAAAAAAGATGTGCAAACTTCGTAACTCGTCAACAATAAGTAAGATGTTCAGTAGAAAACAAATGGTGCGTGTAGATACCCCTCCACGCTATTGTATGCCAAATCCTCTCCTTGTTCGTTGACGTAATTTTTCTCAAGATGACTCAGAGAGAACTTCGAAATGATGACAAGAAGTGGAGAAAAAAAAGGCGGCTAAAACAGAGATGTGAATATTGCCTCGCCGTGGAGAGTGGGGAGAGAATGGTGATGAGAATTTGGAGACACTGAATTAACGAGGCGTAAGCTAAAAGCGAGGCGATCGGAGCGGGCTTGCCTCGCCGGAGCTCTCCTGTGTTATTTATACAGCTGTGGAAAGCCTCGCGAAAAGCCGTAGAAAAGACTCGGTCCTAACCCGTCCTCCGCTCAAACCTGCACTGACGAATTGAAGAAAAAAAACAATAACGAGACCGTACTCAGGCGAGACCGATCAGTTGAACACGGAACCCGGAGTTTCGCATAATAACCTACCCCAGCTCATTCTCTGTCTATCTCTTCCTCTTCTTCTCTCTCTCTCTTCTTTCACTGTTTTTCATCATCCCTTTCTTTCAATAGCATTAACAAACAAACCGCATGAAAGCCCATAGTAGCGCGACGCGCAAAAATCCCATACACCCGTTGTGCACTCGACCGTACAGGGAAGCACTAATTGTGCTCATCACGCATGCGCAGTAATCACCCTCCTACCTGTTCGTACCCACACTCTCTATTGTAATGCTCGGCGTATACATGTAGCCACACAAAAGGTGTACCATTATTCTTTGGTCGTTTCGGTGCATGGTTTCGTTTGGTTGTTTCTACAGAACAAACTGGATCAGGGGATTACTTGGGGGATATTGTGTTTCTTGCTTCTTTGCACCAATTATCACCTATGTTCATGTCACAAAAAGAGAAAAGAAACCAACGTTAGCAACGTCGAGCAAAAATTAAATTCGCGCCAGTCGCTTCTCACAAGCAAATTCTTCCTGAAAAACAAGAACATTGAATAAAAGCTGTCTTAAATGTAAAATACACAACACATTTATGAATATCTTACTTAGCTGTTTGCGTATGGTTTTTTAGTTAATTCCGGCTTATTTATGGAAACATAATTTGCAAGTAAATTCAAACCCATTTTATCTGTCAATTCAAGTATGCATTACAGGATGTGCAAGGTGGTATGAATCAGTCTTACACAGATAGCATCAGTACATGTGTATCTTGAATAAAAAAAAATATTATGTGAGTTAAGCTGTTTGTGTTGAGGTATCGGCGATATATTTATACTCTACCATTAAAGGGCAAATCAGCAAACATGATTCAAACAAAATCATGTTTCCAGAAACAAGTACTTAATCATAATTTCAAATAGGGCCTAGAGAGTTGCATTTGAGAAGCAAAGTGTACCGTTTTTGTAACGTCACATAATTCATCATTCATTTCAATACCTCATTTATACTCTAAGGAACGACGTCATCATTGATAAACTACAGAGAAAAAAAAAGAAATCGGTTAGCGACAGCGTTAAAGGACAAGTTCACCTTCATAAACATAAGGATTGAGTAAATGCAACAATATTAGTAGAGCATATCAGTGAAAGTTTGAGGAAAATTGGACAATCGATGCAAAAGTTATGAATTTTTTAAATTTTTGTGTTGGAACCGCTGGATGAGGAGACTACTACAGCTTGTGAGTCATATGCGTACAACAGTATAAAGAAAATGTAAAAGAAAATTCAACATATTTTCACTTTTTTCGCATAATAAAAGAGCACTTGACTTGCCTCTTTTTAAAGGCAGGGGGAATAATATTACCCATAACATTTGTCGGTAACGAGGCAGGGGAATGTGTACTTTTTTCAAAAGATGGAATTTTGTGAAATTCTCTTTATATTTTCCTTATATTGTTGTACGCATGTGACATCTAAGTTATTCATACACTGCAGTAGTCTTCTCATCCAGCGGGTACTGCACAAAAACTTCAAAAATTCATAACTTTTGAACGGATTGTCTGATTTTCCTCAAAATTTCAATGATGTGTTCTACTAATATTGCTACATTCTCTCAATCCTTATGTTTATGAAGGTGAACTTGTCCTTTAATGACATGGTTATATAAATGTCAGTAATTATTGAAATCATCATCCCTATCATTTTCAGTTTACTGTCATGTTTTGTACAATTAGTTCCTCTGCAAGTAATATGCACATCCCTTTTTCAGAAAAAGATTCAGAAAAAGATCGAGAGTGATGTGTACGTTGTGCTAATGTTTTGTGTTTTTCATAGCCTTCCCGTCAGTCACGTGAGTCTGTGTGTAAAATGTGAGTTTGTGTCTTCGTTTTATCCTTAAACTGTCAAAAGTCAATAATTACCATATCTTGCATTGACGACTGAGAAAGATCATTGATAACGGGTGGTTAATGTAAAGTATCTTTATTGGTTCAGACGAGGAAATTAATGTTACTTTTAATTGATTGTTTGCATTTATCGTACAGTGTATTATAATATATTGCATTGACTCTGATGAAGAAGAATGATAGCAATAATGGCGAAAACACCAACAACAGTGATATCATTATCAATATGGAAATCTCATAATACACTGTAACGATCGAGCCGTGATGTTTGTAAAGATAAAGAATATGGTAAGTTTTGACAAAATATATGTGTGATGGTGTTTTGCGTGTGTCTCTAACGTCTATGAATTAGTGCTTTATGTCTGTTTGCCAAATATCACTTCTTCTGCATGTAACGGCAGTATTATTTGATTTTCATAACACACCTTGTTAACTTGACAACATTTTAGCTGGTCATTTGTTTTCGAAACGGGTTTCGAAACCCAGTGCTCAGGAGGTCGTAGGTTCGAATCCTGCTCGAGTATGTACGCCCATGATTTTTTATCATGGCTACTACTAAAACACTGATCAATTCAGTGCTTATTTACGTCGATGTAGGGCAATTTGTCAATCAGTTGCAAAGGGTTTACTTCTGTTTTAATGAGTGTTTTTTTTTTGTATATAGTTCAACAACAGTGTTGTATAGTAGGAGTGGTTATGTTCCTTTTTTTTTAATCATAACTTTATTCAAGTTCAAGGCAGTGTTAGAATGTATACATAAAACAGGTCCACCGTTTCATTCAAAACGAATGGCAGGTTAAGTCACGTGGGGTAAAAAAAAAACTATTGAAGGTTACATTACCGCAACAAACATTATATACCATGTCACACACAAACAGTTTCAAATATCAATAATATTACTGCGTTACCATAACAACAGTGGTATAATTATCTTCCACTATATTAATACAATGATTATAACAAAAAGAAATGATGAAATGATACGAACACATAATATATAAGCCTTATCATCATCGTCATCATCATCTCATCACATTTTCACCAACTTAAATCTTCATTTGACTCTGTCGCCCTACCCCCTCCCCCGACAACCACCTATTGATAATCAAAATCCATCTTTACAACTGTATTATAAACCATTTTCAACATAAAACAAAATTATGATAGTATCGAATGGTATGAGAAGTAGTAATAGTAACATTAATAGTAGTAGTAATAGTAGAAGTAGTAATGGTAGTAGTAAAAGTAGAATTATATGAAGAGCTTGCTTTCAAAAGGCGCTTAATCCATCATTTTTCAATGGATTTAGCGCCTTTTGGAAGCAAGCTCTTCATATATACAATAGTAGCAGTAGTAGGCCTAGTAGTAATATTAATAGTAGTAGTAGTAAGAGTATTAAGAGGTGGAAGAGTAGGAAGGTTTGAATGTCATCTCGTTGTCATTGAAACGCACACTTTTTCTTTTGATAAACGATAAACAAGTTTTGCCGTCAATATTCGTGATCTGCAAACAACATTTCAGCTTGTGACCCACAAAATTATTGTCAGTGTGGCCGTAATTGTCATTCTACATCGTATTTCATTTGCTTGACTGCACAATATATGCATTTATACAGAAAGGAAGTTGGATACATTCGCCCGAATTTATTTAGAGATGTTTACAGTAAAATGCCTTGTTTGTATTAAGGATTGTAAATACCTTGATTTAGACTGCTTGCACATTTTTGTAATGTCAAAGGTAATTCGAACTCTTTCTCTGAGAATAATTATTACCGTTATGTCGTTTTTTCTTTGTTAAGTTGAGATATTTGTGATTAAAGCAATAAAGAAAATAATGACAAAATACAGGATATTTTTAGTCATATCTTCTAGAATTTTCCTTGTTATGTCACAAAGGAGGCATTAATGGAAAGGCTTACTTTGGTTTTATCTGATGATGGACTTACTTTGAAATGCTTAAAAATGGCGCTTAGCTCATTTTGCAATAAAACTCTTTATATTCTATGTCCATCAGATACAACATACCACAAATCCACAATGGATGCGCAGAAAAAGAGTAAGAGAATGAATTAAGAGATAGCAAATATATATATATATATATATATATATATATATATATATATATATATATATATATAGAGAGAGAGAGAGAGAGAGAGAGAGAGAGAGAGAGAGAAAGAGAGGGGGAGATAAAGAGGAGTGAGGAAGAGAGGGGAAGAGATGGAGAGTGGGAGAGAGAGAGAGAGAGAGAGAGATGGGGGGGGGGGGGGGGGAGAGAGGAAGAGAGACTGCGTAAAGCCAGCACTATTATGTTTCACCCGTGGTAGTAGTACCTCTCGGAAGTCCGTAATGGACCTGAAGTTTTCCGCCAGTGGTTCATGGCGAGCAGTCACGTGATCATGGCCAGGCTTCGGGGTTTTTTTCCAACTTTTATTCTTTTCATTTTTTTTTTTGGGGGGGGGGGGGGGGTGTTTACGAGCACTCCTTCTCGCCAAAGCCTTCGTAAATGCGCCAAGTAAGTAAGCAATGAATCTGCATGTCCAATATTTTCTGTCTCTATTGCCATGATTGAATAGCATGTTTATTTTGTTCTGTTTGAGAGTGACAATTCTATTGTGTCTATAAAGACGGGAAATGAGAATGGCTCTTTAACAAGATATCATTTCATTGATCGTTATCATTATCATCAGCATTAGTTTCTATACCCTTATTTTTTATCTTCTGTATTGCTGTAGAAGATTATTAAGCATCTACATTATCAGTATAGGTAGAAATGAAACGCATCTCTTTCTGAGTACATTATAGTACAATAGAAGTACAAAGTACATTCCCTCTTTTGGCTCTTACAAAGTACATTATACATTCACAGTACAAGTACAAAGTAAATTCCCTCTTTTCTCTTTTACGAAGTACATTATAGTACAGTACAAGTACAGAATATATTCTCTCTTTCTTTCTTAAAAAGTACATTATAGTACAGTACAAGTGCAAAAGTATATCCTCTTTTTCTCTTTTACAAAGTAAATTATAGCTTAGCACAAGCACAAAGCATTATTCCCTTTTTCGATCATGCAAAGTACATTATAGTACAGTACAAGAACTGAGTATTATTCTCTCTTTCTCTCTTAAAAAGTACATTATAGTACAGTATAAGAACAAAGTATATTCTCTCATTCTCTCCCCTGAACAAGGAGGAGAAGAGTGCTGGCTTGTTCCCACGGATATATGAAGGAGAAAAACTACTTGTAATTCCATTTTGCGAAATGCGTTAGCAGACTGGTAAACAAGCGAAGCCAGTCACTTTAAATCCATCAGCCGGAGGATTACAATACGTGTTGGCCAAATGTTACCATTGACAGACGATAGGTAAGCAGCTTGCGAACTCGAGCATCGATCGCTCGATCGGTAATGACTTTGAGCCCCCTGAAAATCGATGTAACTGGGCAATGCGATCGATACCTGCTAGGCTTCCAAACTTGTTTTGGATTAAGTGACTTAAGCTTCGATCTGTTTTACACACTTAAGCCTACATTTCCGTTCACATGCATATATATACACAACCAGGTCTTTCTTTGCCTTGTCAGAAATGGTGTCCGCAAAAACCTTCTTAATTTCAAAACAAATTCACAGAAAATCGGGAATCGAGAGTTGATTTAAAGTTGAAAGATAATGAGCCTTCTGATAATGTTTGGATTCTGTATTTAGGCTTCTGTTGGATAGAGTAGCAGTATTGGAGATCAATCCATAACGGTGAACCGGTATGTATTGATGGAATATCATCGATCTGCTGAAATTCAATATTGTCAAATGCTCTATGCACGTTAAAACATTAACAATGTCAACGCAATGCAGTCATATTAACGTGATTATGAGGAACACTGACTATTCATCAGCCACGCCCCCAGAATATATTTACAAAGCACGTTGCTGCTACAAGACTGAGGGTGTTTTATAAAGCTGTTCTTAAAGTTACGGACGACTTAAGACGTTGTAAGAATAACTGGTGATCAGTTCGTGTGCTGAATTATTGAAATCCTGATAAGTATAGCACATCAGAACTGATCACCAGTTATTCTTAAATCGTTCGTAACTTTAAGAACAGTTTTATGAAACACCCCGGGTCCTATAACTCCTTTCTATGGGTCACCTGCTCTTTCGGCAACGTCTTCCAAAAAAGGGCTCTCATTGCCTCACTTGGATTGTCATTTTCATCTTTATGGGTAAAACATAAAGTTCTCCAGGGTTGAAATCAATCGGTGCGTGTCCTGTAGAACTGGCTACAATTGTTGGCAGATCGGTTGACAAGTAAAAGTCTGATGAACACAGTCATAACAAACAACAACAACAAATGGATTGAAATAGCATGAAAATTATTTTATTACTCTTTTCACTTGACAGAAACTATATGGGAGAGTAGAATTAATGAATAATGTAACTCACAAAAAGGGAATTGGTTCCATTTTGTTGAGCTTAAAACCATGGAAAGACTGATAGCATGTCTGATGATTATGTCCAAACATTTCTTCTTCTAGGTTATGATGTATACATTTTTGCTTGATTATATCACAAAGATTTTAGGAAATAAGTAACACAAGCTTTCAAACATGATTCACCGCTTCCGGTTTTTTTATATTAAAATCTATGTGAGAATTAAGGAGAATTTACGAGGGAGAAAGTTTACCTCATTTTGTTATTTGAAGATGATTACAAATGTTTCGATTTTATTTGAAAGTGAGATGAAAAAAAAAAGATTAAGAGTCCCACTTACATGAAACAACAACACAAAGCTGTCAAGTTTTACGAAGGCGTTATACATTAACAATTAAAGAAAGCCGACATATAAAAATCCTCGAAGATATTCTATGTCTGTGGACAGAACAGGACTACTCTCAAAGAATGTAATGACAACAAGACACTATTATAGGCCAAATGACATCCAAATACATTTTTTTTTGGAGGGGGGGGGTGGCAAAGTATCAAACTCTGAAAACTTGAGAAAGAACTGCGGGTGGATGATCTGGATATTGTATCTCACCCACTGAGCGTTGTAGATTAGGTAGTAAAATGTAAATAGAAGACAAGTTAATTTCAAGACTCTGTAATTGGGTAGGGGCCAATAATGGCGGACAGGTGGATCAACAAGGGACCAGGTAAGGGTTTCTTCCACGGTGATCGGACCCTTGTCCTCTTGAAGAGTAATCCCTTAATCTGCCTTGTAAGTCTCTCTATAAAACTTTCTTGGGAACGAAATAAGCGATTTCACCCCTGCAACAAAGAGTAATTTAGCACTTTCTTTAAGAGAGAGAGAGAGAGGGGGGGGGGGGGGGTAGAAAGAATGAGAAAAAAAGACCCTTCTCTAGAGTTGAAGGGCATAGAATTCGTGTTTCCCTTGATTACGTTGTACAAGGTATTTCATGTTAGGTTAGGCGTTCATCGTTTCGCCCATTTTCGCCGTCATTGTTCTCGCGGTTTCGTCCGCCTTTTGTTCCGGCCAAGCTCCTACGTTCCTAATCCAGCTAATCCCGAAATGGAAGCCAGGGGGGTGATTGGAAGAAAGACGGAGGTTAACCCAAGAAATTTGTTTTGTCATTTTCCGTCCGACTTAGGATGAGTTCATCTCCCCTTAACTTGCTACTTTTTCTTCTAACCTTTTTCAGGGAAGAATAGAAGAAGTGGTATAGTGTTGGTAGTGGTGGTGGTGGTGGGGGGGGGGGGGGGGGTACGTCCTTCTTGTTTTGGCGGGTAAGAACATCATGTATTGAATGCAGGAACTTTGTTGGGTAAATGGAGCCATGTTTGGAGCTTAAGAACCATGGGAGGGTAACCGGATGGGGGTGAGTGTTACCCTTTCTCGTCATAAGGGGGCAATTACAACCCCTCATAATCGTTTTACGAACATCAGAGGATCAACCCATGACACAAATACAAACACACACACACACACACACACACACACACACGCACACACACACGCAGACACACACATACCCACTCACACACCTTAGTGTAATCTTTACTTATCCCACTACGTCCTCCACGTATGGGATATCATTCACTGACTTGTGTGAAAACACACCACACACAAAACCAAATATATAGACGTCACTCATATTTCACTTGAATTATGTGAACATAATTATATGTTTTAAAGGGATAGTACAGTATTGGTGGATATGAGAATTGGGCTTTTATCTTTTTGCGAGATACCAAGAAAACACTTATGATATAATACAGAGCATACCATTTTAAGAGGAATTCAAAGTTTATTTGATGAAAATCGGGTTTGGAATGACTGAAACATCAAAAAACAAAGTAAAACAAAACAAATAAAGTGTGGGTCCCACACTTTATTAGAATCGCTCTTTTTTGGATATCTCAGCCATTTCCAAACCAATTCTCATCAGATAAAAGTTGAATTCCTCATAGAATTACATGCTCTTTCATATTTCATAAGAGGTTTCTCATTATCTCACCAAAAAATGTTAGAAACCTGAAATTAGGTCTCAACCAAAACTGTACAATCCCTTTAAAAAAAGTAGTTTTGTAATATAATCATCTGGTGATACTTCAACATACAATGGCGTGCTCGCAACAACTAAACACAAACACAGATACATACTTGTCTTCACTTTTCACACTCCGTTGGTCCGCGTCAATCAATAAATTTGGAACAGTGGGGACACATATGCATCATTGCACATCGCAAAAGATAAAGGATCAAAGATAAAAGTGAGGGAGGAATTATACACAGAAATATTATGCCCACGCTCACCATTAGTGTGATTTTGTTATTAAACACGAAAATTGCGAAGTGATGTAAATGATTTCATTATATTACCACACTTACGAGATTTTCTTTTTTCGCATCTACAAAAGTGTAAACAGATGCAAAACATCCACTGGTACATCAAAACATAACAGCTAAAATAAGAATAATCACCAAACTAAACAGACCTCAACACATACTGCTAACCCTAAAAGAAGAGGAAAGACAATAACTATATAAGGAAAGCGCGATGGCTAATGAATCATGCACTTTTTAAATAAACCGATTTTCATTAGAATTTTTATGAAATATGTTCCATATGTACTTATATATTTACAAATATATAAATATACATATACTTATATTTCTATATATCTTTATATTTCTGAACATATATATGCATACATGAAGAGATAGAGAGAGCGAAAGAAAACGAAAAGGAGGAAGGTATATATTGTTATCAGCGGGTGTTATTCAGGTTCCTAAAGATTACCCGTTTTTTGCCACGGTCACTCAACGCTGTACAGTGTAAAACCCAAGACATTGCAAGAAGCAGGATTGTTTTAAGACGAAATATTACTTTATTCATCTTTAATCGTTATTTGGCGCTTCTGCACAGTCTTTTGCGTATTTTGTTTCAGGACAACCTTCTTATTTTTCGTTCTTTCTATTGCTATTTCTTTCTCTTCCTCCTCTTCATCTTTTTCTTTATTTTCATCAACATCATTTCTTCTCCCGACCTCCTCCTCCTTCTTCAGTGTGGTCATGAATCAAACGTCGATGACACTTGCTTTAAGAGAAAACGAGGAAATCCCCGTGAATCGTCATTTTTGCTCCAAATCTGTCTTCTTGGCTGGATGACAAATGCTATCGGAATGTTAAGCAGCGTCACTACACATAGATCAGGGGGATAGAAATGAAAAGACAACAAAACAGAAGTTGTTTTTCTCCGTTGATCTTACGCCCTTATTCAGTCTCTGTGGTAGTGTGGTCAACTCGAAGAAAAGAATTACATGGCTATGTGAATTGTACCACTGCTACTGACTACTCTCGGTTTCCACTGTAGGATGTCGCCAGGATTAAGTACTATACACTGGTTTATAAGTCTGCATTCTATTAGCATGAGTCCTCTCTCGAAATGTTTGCAACTTCTCGACTCGCCTGTTATTCTGACAGAGAAAAATATGAAAACTGTTCTTAGACTCACAAGATGCACTACGCACATATGATAAGTGACGTCATCACATCTTATCTCTCGTCCACACCAAGCCTTATAGGGGAAATCCAGTCCAAATTTAAGTTTGTCTGATAAGAAAGAGCGAAATATTGAGAGTTCAACGGTGAAAATTTGATCGGTAAAATTTTGCATATTCATATCCACTGTACAAGAAGCATTTTGCAAAAATTAGCAAAACTTCAAAATGCCATAACTTCCTTATTTTTCATGCGATTCCTGGTAAATTTTAAAGATTTTTTTAAGGTTGTAGTCTGTTTTATCAGACTAACTGATATTTGAACTGGATATTTCCTTTAAGAATCAAAGAAAATATCCAACACTTACTATTGAATAATGTAAATAAGAGTAACTATAAGCACAACATTACATTTCATAATATTGTAATTCCTTATAAGAAGGATAATAATCATGACTAAAACAGTTGTGCCAACGTCATCGACATTACGTAATAAAAATCATAATTTTTCTCTTGCCGTTCTCAAAAACTTTAATCAGACGAATATCATGCGTATGAACGCAGTATTCGTGTGTGTATGATTCTTCTGATTGTACCTATGCGTTCATAAGTTTAATGATATCATGAACACTCTCTCTCTCTTTCGGTTCTCCCTCTCCCTATCATAGTATTTACTAATGAAGCATGGTATGATACGAAACGATTATGAAATAATATAATTCAATGAAACAATTTGATATGATATCAGATAACATTATGATAGTATTATAATTGATATGACATAATAATATAATAACATAATATAATGCCATGTAGTACAATACGATGTGTATTTATCAAATATTTATTCACTCTTTGATATGGCTATTTATCTATTTATATGAATTGTAGCCATTTCATTTGTGCTAAGTGGAGGACTGTGTCATAGTTTATTAAACTCTTCATATCAAGTCGTAGGTCCCGAGTCTAAACTCATAGATGTTTTACCCACCATGAAGTGTTCGAGAACTGTAGAATGATCAGACCTGTTGTTTCTTATCATGACAATGTAATTGCTCCTTTAGAAAAATCTGATAATTTGAAATGAGTTAATTAAGACTAATTTCAGTTCATTGATTTTACAAAAGAGGAACCAGTCAATGTAAAAACACATCAACAAAGGAAATGATAGGCTGTAGTGTATGGTAGAGTTCTATTAACGTGCCGAATTAGTTGTTGATGGTAGCATTGTTTTGCCAATACATTTTTTCCTACACACCCTGTAATTCAGCTCCATGAGGGGAAAAAAAGATAAACAACACAAAGAAAATTAAGAACTACTATGTGAAGACATCTCTTTGCATATTCGTGTATTAAATGACGGCATTAGCTGCAGGGACCATCAACATCCTTTAACAGTCGAACTTAATTAGCCGAGTCTCAAATGACTGGAGCGGTATTTCAGTGCGAGCAAATTTTTGGTTGTCTCAGAATGCAGAATCTAGTTTCCTAGTCTATTTTTCTTTTCTTTTCCTTTTCATACTCTGTTATTGCTTTTTGTCAAGACATTTTCTTCCGCGGGTAAATTCGTCACGTACTTATCTGCCCGAAATATTCCACGGTGTTTATTGTTGTTGTCTGCAAATAGTTTAATATCAATGACTCTCTGGATTTAGTAAAGGTCATTTCGAACATTCCAGTACTTCTTGACGATATCATAATACCATAAAAAAGAAGAAGAAATGACCTGCTAAACTATTTCATCTCAATCAATTTGTGGTTCACATGTATCACTCAACATGATTTTGTACTTACACAAAACAACAGAGACATTATTACTTTTTCAAATTACAATGGAATATGACAAAGAAGACAAAAACGGCTTTAAAAAGCCTACAATGTCAGCCACTCTTTGCTGCTTTTACCGACTTTCTAAATGACGGAGACTTATTAACCCAATGAGTGCTCTGAGTACTGATTGACATAGAAAACCCCATAGCATTGTGCACACAGTTTGAAGTCTCCAGCACAGAGTGGGTTAATGGCTTATATCAAGGGAACAATGACGACACTGATAAGGGCGTATTTAACGTGTATGCTTAATGTGTTCATATGAAGAGTTTGTTCGCAAAAACCGATAAGTCCATTTTTGAAGATTTTGAAGTAAGGTCTCTGTCATAAAGTACAAAATAATACCTTTTAAATGATATATTGGTCACTACATATAAAGGTATATTTTTAAAGTTATGGTCAAAAGAAGCAAAAATTTTCTTGTTATTCTCTTTATTTTTCTTGACCTTTAATCGCAAATATCTTCATTTGGCAAATAAATTTTGCAAACAAACTCATCAATATATGCCAAATGTGTTCTTTTTTTCTTCAAAATTTAATGATAATGATGATATTCCAAGGCTGTGAAAACATTTGGTATAATGATTACACCATTCAAAGCAAGCATGATTAAGACAATAACGTCCATGGTGAAAATTACAGAAAAGTAAAACTTGATAACAATGATGATAATTGTGGTGATGATAATAGTGTCAATGATAATATTTAGTGTTCATTAAGTGTTGGGATTTCCAGTTTAAGTCATTTTGTGTGATAAATTCTTTGAAACTTGTCGAAGAGAAATGAGTGTATGTCCCATTGTCTGAATCACATCACATGTCATTGTTAATTAATCGAAGGTTCACATCACCTCATCATCTCGATTAAAACAAGAACGACCCAGACAAAAACAAAAGCGAGAAATCTTGAAAATCCAGGAATTTACACGCGGTCGTGTCAATGCCTAACAACATTGGATCAAACGCCTCCGGTGAAGCCTATTCAATTTGCCACCGTTGTGTTTGCTGTCCAAATAACGCTCTGTTTTTCGCCTCTTTTTGCCGCCGGCTTCCTCGTCGGTTTCTAAACTTTTAACAGTGACTAGAAATTTTTATGAAATAGCACAATCCTTCGCATTTTTTCCCTCTACTCTCAATATATTTCATCTGCACTGCCTGATGATGACTGAGCACGCTTCTTTTTTCATTCTCTCCTTCTCTTTTTCTATTCTTTGTGTCGTCCCTTCTTTTTTAGCTTTGATCTTTGTCCGTTAGCACAGTTTTCGTCTGAAAATGTCGGCGTCAGTAGCTGGAGGGCCGGTTTTTCCCCAGCGGTGATGCTCGGGGAGCGGAATGGCCTAATGGTCGCTCTGTGTATGTAGATGCAGAGAAGCGTGAACGAGTCAGCGAGGCGGCTGTGAGCTGGGGCTGGCTCGCCTGGGCCGTCCGCCTGGCTTGCCCGTGGCTGTAGCTGCTCGTGTGTTGTGTCTGGGGCTAGACGGGAAGCCACGGCACAGCGAGCGGTAGGAGGTGGGTATTAAGGCACCGGCTCTCAGCCAGTTTGCTGCGTCATGGAAGAGCTCATTATAAAAAAAAGGCGGATTCAAAAGGCTACGTTTAAGTTCTTAAAAAGAGTGAGGGAGGCGAAAGAATAGTCTTGAAATATCACGAAAGAGAAAGGTAATGCCCGTGTCTGTGAAATAAGACGCCACTCAATCCTTTCATGTGAACATGTCTTTATAATGACAGTCAACACCCTAATTTTGTCTTTTAATCAAACCAAGTTAGAGATATTTTTTTTTTTGCTTTGTTGTAAAATTCAAAGATAAAAGTGATTACAGGTTATTGATAATGAACTACACAAGCCGTTGTTTATCTCATTGATTTGAAAGACAGGGAGAAAGAAAAATGCAGAAAATTTGATCAGGATGGTTAAATCGAACTCTGATATCAGCAAGACATGTTTTCTCAAATGCTGTCCCACCCGCGGAAATTCTGTCCTTCAAGATGCGAAAAATGTCATGATGTAGGTTTAACACCTGTAGATAAAATACAGGTCACAAAATTCCACCTGTACAAAATAAGTACTTAGTTCTTCTTCTTCTTCTTCTTCTTGTTCTTCTTCTTGTTCTTTTTCTTGTTCTTGTTCTTGTTCTTGTTCTTGTTCTTCTTCATCTTCTTCTCCTTCTCCTCCTTCTTCTTCTTTTTCTTTTTCTTCTTCTTCTTCTTCCGAGTAAGTGCAGTCCACCATTTGATGTATTTTCGCACTCTCTGGCGGGTCTGATGTGGTTTATGGACAGTGCCATATATAATAACTATACATGATAAACTAAGTGCGGCTCAAAAACAGCATTCCCCTTCTATCGGAGCTGGAGTTTCTGTACCTCCTGCCTGAAACTGTCAGTAGAGGTACATTTGATGAGGGCTTCTGGCAGAGAGTTCCAAAGTCTTATAGAGTTAGGAAAGAATGGTTTCTGGTACAGTAGTTAATACAAATTCACTGCTTGCTTGGCTTACACAGAAAGGTAGCAAGGCGCTGCCAAGTCACAGATTTCGAATTCTTTATACAAGTTTCCTTTCTTGATGATTATCATTTTCGGTAGTTTTGTGTAGAAAATGTTGATTTTTTACAACAATGACAATCATGATAATAATAATAATAATAATAATAATAATAATAATAATAATAATAATAATAATAATAATAATAACAAATAGCACTTATATAGCGCTTCATACTGACGTTTCTAAGGGCAATAACACGGAAAAAATATTGAATTATAATACGGCATTATGTGCATATAATATAATAACAACAACAAAATTAGGATTGAGTAAATAGATAAGTTTTCAGCAACGATTTAAACTTATCAACACTGTCAGCATTTCGGATAAAAAGAGGGAATTAAGAAAATTGTTGTTGATAACAACAACAATAATCTAAATGACAATGATAGTCAACCAAACTGTGCTTGTACTGCGCATGTCCCCAAAATGAATTTAAGTCATTATGTAATTATGATTGAAAGAGCGAAAAGTGAGGAGATATAAAGAAACTGGACATAGAGGGAGAGAAGACGAGACAAGGTGAAATACAAAGTGGCAAAACTTTGACATACAACATAAAGCCTGATCAATGTACGGACGAAATGAATACATTATCAGAAGACATCTGCTGTATCAGTTTGCTTGAGACACTTAGGTATAAAATGATACTCTTCGGTTGCCATTAAAGACATAATTTACCATTTGCAGATGAAACAAAAACCAAGAATTAGTGCTCCAAAATTATTCTAGAATATGAATTATTTATAGAAAAGACCAATGTAATAATTGAATAAGTATAATTGATATTGAATATTATCAAATATACAAAATGAACAATAGTTATAATAAAAATGTTTCCAGATTAAACCGTCTACAGTTTTTGTTTATTGAGAAAGATAGTGACATCTCCTTATATTTTATTTATTTTATTCCAAAATTTTTACGTGGTAGATTATTTTGTAATACAACTGACCTACACATATGCATAAAATGTGATATCTTGGACGTTTTTAGAATCACTGCTTCCAATGGTAAACAGGAACCTTTAATTCTGCCTTTATCTTTCATAAATCTCAGGTCGCTAGTCTATCAGACACTGCTCCCATAGTGTCTCATGATACTGAACACGGATCAGACAGTGGAACTCTTTGAATTGCTTTTCTGTCTGCTACACAATCAATACACTATTTTAGTTGATTTTTATCAGAGACAATATCTATTCCTAGCAGCCATCATTGTGCATGCATTCGTTTAGTCGTTCCCACCCCCTCCCCCTCACCCTCTCTCTCTCTCTATCTTCCATACACACTCTTACACTCTCTCTTATGCTGCCTTGATCCGTTCTCCTGATAAATGTGAGAAAGAAGGCTGGATGAAAGTAACAAAATTGTATTCAAAGAGCGATATGTTTTCATCTCTGATAGCGCGCTATGTGACGTCGTTGAGGGCCGATAGTCTTCCACCTCCAGGCGTTTATCGCAATTAATGATTAGATTTATCACAAATTTTCTCTCGGCCTCGGGCATAATGACAGTACACTTGGCCTGCTTCGTAGATGTTTATATCTTGATCTCTTTTTCTTCTTCTCCCTCTGTCCCCCCCCCCTCTCTCTCTCTTTCCTGTTTTCCTCTCTCTCTCTTTCTCTTCACTATTATATCTCTTCTTTTTTTTTCTCTACCTTCAATGCTGTTTTCTTTGTTTTTATTTTCCCCTCTCTCTCTCTCTCCTTCCCTCTCTCCCTCATTTCTTCCTTATTCACCTTTTCTCCCATTGTCTCCCGACAGACAATAATTCATCTCTTAAGGAATTCTGCTCTAAGCTTATTTTGTTATTTTTATTTTGTTGTTGTTTATGAGTTATATTCTTACTTTGTTAAAAAAAGTAGAACTTCCAAATCCATGAAGTACTGATGTGTTTGTGAGGCTTTTTTTTCCTTATTTTTTCCCCTGTCTTTCTTGATTTCATTTACTTTATATTTTACTTTCTTACTTTAGAAAGTATAAACTATTTGCGTCGATTGCATGTGTTGCCAACAGTATGCATGCCTTGCTCGTGTCTCATTTTCCCTTCTAAGAACACAGAAAATGTAACAAGCTATGTTAACATGCATAGATTCTTTAAATATCTTTCATCTTGATCAACCAATGATGTCTTCGAGCTATTGGAAGTGTTCTTTTATTATGTTCTGCGGATGAAAACAAAGGATAATGAACTAAACTGAAATTGAAATTGAAAAAAAAAAATGAAGGAGACCAAGAGATGGGAAACGTACCCATTCAAGTGGCTATCGAGGTATTTTCTAAGCTGCAAGAAATGCATGGCCGAAGATTTAGCAGCAGTCCCACCACAGGCCACTCAAAACTATAATCTCGTCTATTAACCCACTGTGTTCTGCATTAATTTCCTCCATTGGTTTGTGAGTAAAATCTCTACACATTTGACTCACTGGCAATGAAAAGGGTTAACAAAAATCTGCGATTGGACTCTCCTCTTGAAAATGCCGCAGAGTTACGTGCGAGACTCGCTATGTGCATAAATGCATAAGTTGAAGCCTTTATGACGTAAATCCCAGTGCATTATATTGTTTATTAAAGCTTCTAACTTGTGACATAAATTTCAGTGTTACTGTCCTGTGGACGTTAAAATATCTACCTAGACTGTTACAAGTGGTATATCAGACAGAATTACGTCAGCGACTATCAGATGAAAAACTGCGCAGTTCAATTCAGTTCAATTTATCCATAATATCTGCAACTTTTTTATAGCACAAGTACTGAAGAAAAAATACTCAGCCATCATACAGAGCAAGGATATACAACGTGAGTGCACAACACATAACCAAAGGATAGAATGTGTAAAATCAAAGAAATACATGAAAATACTACATTGTGTAGATATGTTTAAGCAAGTTATGTTAAAGAGCAAATTGTCATTAATAGTGACGTTGTGAAAGGAAGAGTATATACGTCTCTATCAAATGAATGAAATTAAAGCTTGTCGTAGGGGGATACACAAAA
>NW_027270903.1:8527500-8542420 GCF_040938485.1 Diadema antillarum
TTTCCAATGAAAATTGTAAAACTATTATTAATAGTCGATACTGAAGGCAACGCAGAATAAATGCAGTTGCACGTACTTAAAGGGAAGGCAAACCCAAAATGTGGATTGAGTGAAAGCAACAACATTAGTATAGAACACATCAGCGAAAGTTTGAGGAAAATCGGACAATCGATGCAAAAGTTATGAATTTTTAAAGTTTTGGTGTTGGAACCGCTGGATGAGGAGACTACTAGAGGTTATGACGTATGAGTGGGCAACAATACAAAGAAAATATAACGGAAATTCAACAGAAATTCACTTTTCTAGCATAATGAAAGAGCACTTGACTAACCACTTTCAGAAAGCAGGGGGAATAACTGCAATCCTTAACAGAATTATGTCAGTATCAAATTGATGGAATTTGTAATTTTCATGAAAAAAGGGATTTTTGCGGAATTTTCCTTATATTTTCTTTATATTGTTGTCCACTCATACGTCATAACATCTACTAGTCTCCTCATCCAGCGGTTCCATCACCAAAACTTTCAAAATTCATAACTTTTGCATCGATTGTCCGATTTCCCTTAAACTTTCACTAATGTGTTCTGCTAATGTTACTGTTATCACTCAATCCACATTGCTCTTTGGGTTTGCATTCCCTTTAATCTGGAGCATTATCCATGTATCAGATGATCTTTATATAGACGAAACATCGGTAATACCTCGTTTCCCGTAATAACCGCCAGCAACATTTCTCTTGAGCAACTACCTCCCCTAAAGTTCCCATTGAAAGGAAGTGCCCCAAGAGGAGTAAAGCGTTGCAGGGGCGGATCCAGGAATTCCGTAAAGAGGGGGCGCGTTTACAAAATTAAATGGGGGGCGCACGCACCCCTCCCCCCATTTTTTCTTTTTATTTCCTTTGTTTCAAAAAAGAAAAATAAAGGGGGGGGGGGCGTGCGCCGGTTGCGGTCCTCCCTGGATCCGCCCCTGCGTTGTGCGATGTCTTTATACATCTCATCTTAATCCTATGTATCGTCGAGTGCTGATTTGCACAGACAACCCGCATAGCAATGTACACACTGTCCCGGAGTCCCTGGTACGGAAAGGATTAACCTCCATATCATTCTCCAGGTGAGGTTGACATGATTGGGTAATCATTCACTAATATCAGTTATCGCTGTAAATGCGCAGGAACACCCCCCAATCATACCATTCCTCAAATCTTCCTTCCCAACACGAACTTATCCGTATCTGATAAAATTAGAAATCAGACTTCAATTCAGATTTCATGTCAAAAACCCTAAACTATAACAACAAAGCAAAAACGATTCACATCTTTATTGATGATAATGTTATATCATTTGGAAATGTGACAAATGTACCGATGTCAGGTGCTCATAATGTTCTCACAATCACTTTACAATGTATCGTTACCTCTATAGATTAAACAGTGAAACTAAGCCACAATAATTGTTGACCGCGCAGTGCTCATTTCAATTTCAGCAACTTGAACAATCAGTAGTCTCTTAATGGCTATACAGTAAATATGGAAACACTACGTACGTGCGTAGTACGTTCCACTGGCGATCTTTGCATATTCTAGCAAAATTCCATTGTATGGAGCTGTAAAGAGTAAAATGTACGCATCTTCATGCACAATTTTTCATGCAGACGCACACACATACACGCACACACACACACACACATACACACACTTATATCTATATCGACATCTACCTGACAATCAATCAATCAATCAATCAATCAATCAATCAATCAATCAATCAATCAATCAATCAACCAATCAATCAATCAGTCTATCTAAAATATATCTATGCTTACATGTTACTCATAAGAACATTTCAAATAAATTTATTGCTTGACTAAAGAATCACTCAAATAGTCGAGATGGGCTATACAGACAGCAAGATGTGAAAGTCTTCTTCGTCATTTTATACGATTTTTTTTTTAAATTCAGGCTAACTAAACGGGGATTACATACTGAATATATCGTCAATCCTTCACAAGAAATGACTCCAAGATTAATTGACAGCCCATCAGAAGCTCCTTCGATGGATTTTTTTGGAAGATTTCTCTCTCGAGTTTCTGTGTCCATCAAAATATGATGGCCCTGACATCAACCAGCAACATGCCTCTTCCAGTGAAGGGAGACGTAAATCGGAAAAAAAAAACACTAAACGAAGGAAAAAGGAAGAGACACGATTAAAACAACAACAGGACAGATGACAGACAGACTTTGCTAGATCGAATTTTCCTAGACTTCAAAAGAGAAATGAAAGATGCTCATTTTCTCTCCTTTTTACTCTCCCTGTCTCTCTTTCTCATTCTTGTTGCTTCTTTCTCTTTCTTTCAAGAGACCCCAGAATAGTCTGTCAAAACATTCGTCAAACAGACAACGGTGAACAGACAACGAACATACACGGCGGGATACCTACTTCACGCTTGCTTCCAGAACACTTGTTTGCAAAGTACAAAAAGTAGAAACGCCTCTTCGAAAGACGTTCTATTTTTTTCCTCTTCTTTTTTTTTAGGAGGGTAGGGGTGAATAGGTGCTGAATCCTGGCCCTGTCTTTAATGGTCTTTACGCCTGATTGACACGTGTAATGGGGTGTCCTGCCGCGGTTTTGTGTCATTATGTTTGGAAGAAAAACTATCGTTCCTGTTTGAAAAGCAAGGTCCCGTCCGTCACGAGGGGGACAAATGTACACAGACCGGAGCCCCATTGTTCGCGTGAAAGAGGGGAGTACCGGGTATTTAACACTCGCCGAACAATACGTACTTCACCGGAGGGGCTTTTCTTGTGTGCGTGTGCGTACTTGGCAGATCGCGCAAAACCTCAGCGCAGACGACAGTCCGTCAGTCAACCGCCACCATCGTCTGCACATCAGTCCTGTCCCAGACAGTCGGGCGTGGAGCTAATACATAACACGTCGGCCCGAGGTCTTCAGCATTCCTCATTAGATCTCGCCTTCACGGAGAGAGCGAAGTTTTCCCTAGCCCATTGATGCCCCCTTTCTTTCTGAGGACGATAACTCCTCCAAGAAGATTTTGCTCTCACGATCCCTACAGCACACTTTCGTCTGGACTGAATAGCATCTTTCGGCAGGGCTAGCGCTTTGAGACAACTCGTTGCTCCTGGTTACTTCTACGAGAGTGAAGGAATTAGTGAGAGAGGTCATCGTTTCGTCATGATAATGTGGGTGCTCGTTGCCCTGGCAGCGCTCGCTGCTTCGCCCGTGATGCCCGTCGGAAGCGCAGCCGAAGCCGACGGGGATTTTTCCCCGATGAACTCTCGCAACTATCCCCTCGAGCTGACGGCCCGGATCACCAAGCCGACGTGCGTGGACATTCCCAGCGACCTCAGCCTCTGCCAGAACATCGGCTACTCCCAGATGCGAATGCCGAACCTCTTGGATCACGATACGATGGAGGAAGTCAAGCATCAAGCCCAGAGCTGGGTCCCGCTGCTCATGCAGCGATGCCACGCAGAAACCCAGCTATTTCTCTGTACCCTCTTCGCTCCAGTGTGCCTGGACCGGCCCATCTACCCGTGCAGGTCTCTATGCGAGGAGGTCCGGGGTGGATGCGCTCCGGTCATGGAATCGAATTGCTTCCCTTGGCCCGCCATGCTGGAGTGTTCCAAATTCCCACCCGACAACGACCTTTGCATCAAGTCTGATATGCGAGACCAGAACGGAACCGCCACTTCTCCAACTTTTGAAATTTCTCCAGGTAAGCAAAAAATGATCATCACAATCTTCTGAAAATACTGACCTGCTAGACAAATTAACATTTAAAACTGCTATTTTAAATTCGCTTTCAGGATTGACTGAGTGCTGATTAATTTTCTGTGCTTCATGAAATTATGGTCATACTCCAGGAAGGGGTCCAACTCCCTGGCCATACGTCTTTTAACCCTTTCCCATGGCCTCCCAACAATCACGACAATGTCATATATTTATACCTTTGCTATGCTACAACTCTTCAAGCTCTCTGCACAATGAAAACATTCGCTCGCGAGAGCAACTGTGTGAAAATCTCACACGCCTAATTTGTGATTATCAAAGGATTGATGTAAGTCGGTATTACCCCCCCCCAAAAAAAAAAAAAAAAAAATCTGTGTATGAATGCTGCATTCTTGCGAACGTCTTTGTATAATTCCACGGTTTCTGTATGCTTCGAAGAGTAAGCGATTCTTCTCTGTGAATGTACTACCGTGAATATCATTAATCATTTTAATACATCCACTACGAGCGTTCTGTGAAATATTTAGAATCACTGCCTTAATAGCAGGGACACAAACAAACTTCAAAGTTTTCTTGAACGAGTCCCAATTTCTGTCAGGGTCTCTGATAAAATGCGGCGCTCCTGCGCGCCGGCGGGACAGTAAATTACCGTCGAATGAGTGATGGCGTAAAATCATCGAGACCGAAAATCGGCCTTTATTCAGCGCTCTCACGCAACAGTAATTGATTTCTTCCACTTATCTTCCAAAATGGGTGAATTTAATTGAATGTCTCTCTTTCTCCGTCACTCGTCCTTTCCCCTCTGTTACTTCCTTCCTCTTCTCTTCACTTCTCTACCCCCCCCCCTCTCTCTCTCTCTCCTCTCTTTCTGTGTATACACACTATGTTAGGGCTGCACATGATTTTCCCCGTAAAACTCATTTCTCCTGAAAATAAATTGGATTGCAATTAAATTGTCGTTGGTGGCGGTATATTCCTGACCGTATCGCACTGTAACAAGCAAAAATAATGGCTTGGGCGGTCGTGTCGACATCGCTAGATTCTTTTCTAAGGGTTTGAACAGGTTTATTCTACCCTCCCCTTCTAAAAGCATGAAAGATTATTAAAGGGACCGTGCAATGCATTGTTGATTTGTGTTGATTCATGATGACTTTGTCATCCATCGTATGGTCGAAAAAATATCTGAATAATGTGCCAAATATTTTATAATAATTGTTCTATTTCTCTTCAGTTTACTTAGATACGCCCCCCCAAACAAAAAAAAAAAAAACAACAACCCAACAACACTTCCTATAGGCAAATCTTGATAAGATATATGACACGTAATTAGTTATTGATTTGGCCACATAAGTGATCTTGAAGGCCCGGTATCATGAACTTACACACTTCAATATGCTTTTGTATTGTACATGGGCCTAGTGCACTTAAAATAATTACGTCGTCGTTCCAGCTGGATCCACGTGGTGGCAACCACTAACGACGATTCCGGAAAACATGTAAATATGTAAAGTCCCTTAATGTTCTTATACCGAGTCCGATTTGGACGTAACTCCTTCTATTCCTTTATATTTTTATTTTTTTATTTCTGATTTCACTCCGCGCATTAAAGTAAATGACGTGTGGACAGGGCATTAATGCGCTTCCAGGTTGTGTCTTTTCATTTTGCAAACCTGTACTTTCGTATTCATTTGAGCTACAGTGATATAGGCCTATATTATTATACTTAATGCATCTCCCTTTGTGCTTCGTGAATGAGGGCTGATATCCTTTAACTGAAGAAAATTTGCCCTTGTACGGAGGACTTGCAATTTAATCGCAAAAATCTATTTTGCAGATCGACGCCACTTTCAAACTTTCGTAAGTTATATCCAAACCACCTGTTACTCAGTAATTGAGAAACCAACCGTCCCTATTTTTACGGGGTCTTCAATACATCTTCAAGGCAATTATTCGCACAAACCAAGGAGCTTCTTCCCATACACACACACACACACTCACACCCACCCACACACACAGACACACACACACACACATGTGCCTACACTCTCACGCACACACTCATAATACACGCATCTGCAGTTCATGAATCCAATCAAAAGTGCAGTCGGATGGCCGTAAATCGATTGTCGCCAAATGACCTAATAATTGCGGGAACCAATTTTTACTCGATAAAAGCCATCATGCATCTTATACCATGTATATAATGTTGGTACGACCATGGTACGTCGACCATTTATGGTACGACCATGCAGCTACAGCGCCATGGTCACCCTGACGGTACGACAGATACCTTATGCAGAAATCCGACATATTCTTAAAAATGGCTTCAGAATTGTCGCGAAAAAATTACTCTGTGCGAAAGATGCTTGGGACTAGTAAACCTCGTTATCATCACACAACAGGGAGTTGCATAAGTAGCGAGAAAAAGGTCACCTAAAGGTACATTGAGATATTTGTTTTATTGAGACAAAAGCGGAAGAGTTCGTTACGTCACCTAGGCATATTTCATTACAAAGATATATCCTAATACTAATATCGGATTTTCTTTTTGTCCTCTTGCGTTCACGAGGAAAGCGCCGGCATGATTGAGAGTATTCTGAAGAATTTAATCACAAAAGAGGTTAAAGGGATCGTATAGTTTTCGTTAAGACGTAATTCAATGTTTTGTTTTACATTTTTTTTTTTGTGTGTGTGAGATAATGAGAAACCACTTATGAAATGTGAAGGAGCATGTAATTCCTTGTGGAATTCAACGTCTATTTGATGGAAATTGGTTTTGAAATGGCAGAGATATCCAAAACAGTGATTCTACTAAAGTGTGGGACCCATATTTTATTACGATCGCTTTGTTTTACTTTGTTTTTGGATGTTTCAGTCATTCCAAACCTGACTTTCGTCAAATAAACTTTGAATTCCTCTTAAAATGATACGCTCTGTACTATTTCATATGTGTTTTCTTGGTATCTCGCAAACAGTTAAAAGCCCCATTCTCATCTCCACAAATACTGTACCATCCCTATAAGCGACAATATTAAAGTTTTTAAAGAAAGTCCACCGTCAAAATCTGATAGAGCAAAGTAAGACCTTTCCATGCAGTGATATCTTACTTGTTACATATGACACAAAGGACTCTTCTTAAAGTTGTGATTAAAAATGTCCCCCATTTTCGTATCATCCGATTTAGCAGCCGTAATCGCAGATATCTCAAATTAATACGAATGGAGTTAGCTCGTTTTGCTAGAAAACTCTTCCGAACGATTGAATTGTACGGTTTAATGAACGTGCCATAAAAAAAAAAAAAAACACTAACAGCCGAAATTCAGGGACAGAATGAAAACAAGCAAACATATCAACTTTAAGTCCGTAATTAATAATCCTTTGAGCTGAGGATGAAGAAAAAATGGTATGATTCAAACCAAGAGGTTCTATAATGATTAAGTAATCTCTTTGAACTCAAATGACGTGCACGCAATGGATGTGGTAATCAAAGACCGGAGGTGTAATGTTTAGGTGTAATATTGTCACAGCAATACGCACCTTCACATCCAGTTTATATTGAATGAGATATCATAGGCGACATGCGATACGTTGGAGATGAGGTGAGGTGTGGGCGTGAATGGAGGAGAAATGCAAGATGAAAGAATCGCGTGTGCGGTGCACGAGGTAAACGAGAAGAGAGCGTTAAGATTAACTCGTTCATTCTCCCCTTCCACCAGTATGTAGGCCTGCATATCACAGTATTAATCGCATTCTACGTGGCCTTACTAGCAGAGTTAATAAGGAGATGCACGGGCCGTGGATTATTATGGATGTGCGTGCATGCGTGCCTAAATGATTTGTATGTAATAATTTAGTGTTTCATCATTTGTGTGCTTAATGAGACGTCTTTAATGAGCGAACTCGACAATGACGCAATAAGTTGTGACAAAAAAGAAAGAAAGAAAAGAAAATAAAGAAGAAAGAGAGAAAGAAAAAGTAACCTGGAAGGATTTCAATACCCAAGAGTCAATCGAAATGTAATGGTTCGCTTCAGAGTGATATTGCAACACATATTGATATTGAAGTACATTTTCTTTTATTCGTAAGTTGTAATTTCGCTTATCTTTATTTTTCCTCTCTTCCTCTCCATTTACTCGTTTTCTTGCTGATCCTGTCATATGATGAAGACGATGGCGGCGATGATGATGATTATTATTTTTACTGTTATTACTATTATGATAATAATCATTATTATCATCATCATCATCATCATCATCATCATCGTCGTCGTCATCATCATCATCATCATTACAAGTACGTTCCTTACCACAAACACTCAGTTCAACCTTTGTTTCCTTACACACTCTCTTTATGTGCTTTGTAGCACAGAAGAAAACTGACAGTGTCGCAGATAACTCCCAACGATCGAACATGGTTGATAGTCTAAATAACTGAAAACCTTTGTTGAATACTCCAGGTTTGCGTGACGTAACGATTATTGCTTGTGAATTAGTTTCCAACTCCAAGTATTGGAAAAAACAGACCCTATTTCACACAACGATTTAATTGAAAACGATATCTCGTGACTATAGGTTCCCACGGGGGAAATTATCCATAAAGTCGATTTGAAAGCTGAGCTCCGATATCATTTCTATTATGCCAGAAGTAATAATTCGCCACAATGTTAACCAACAATTGGAATGTGTTCCCGAGCGATTGTTTTCGCACGTCACTTCAGCAGAATAATTGTGGTTTGTCATTTCATTATTATATTTTCCCCCAACAAAAGTAATAATCGGAATATATAAGAAGAGAGAGATGAAAGGGACAAGACTGCAATTTTGTTTGTCGTGATATTTGAGCTGTACAAAGTCGATCACTTCCCTCTCTCACGAGGTTGTTACGAGGTCGCATTTTATGGTCGGTTGGTCTGTCTGTCGCTCCTTGTTGCATGCTTCCGAAACAAGCTCCAAGTTTCGAGATCGTACCGGCGTAGTTCATCATTGCTAGCAGTGTAGTAGCATAGTCTTACATACAGTTATCTATGATTGTATATCTATAAATCCATCGACAATAATATTCCATCGGTTATCGATTGTAGAGCACTGCGGTCACAATGGGACAGTGGATAAGTCTTGAAACACTTGCAAGAGGAGATCCTGGGTTCGAACCTAACCTGGAGCATATCTCCGCGAATGAGGAGACCCACACTGTTTTCGACGCAGTGTGTCCCTCCAGAGAGGTGAAAGCTAACTTCCACCTAACTGGTCCCTCCAACGACTTAGCGGGCATACAAAATGATTTTGTGGGAATGCTTGAGGTATAAGAGGAGGGTGTATAGTTGTCTTCATAGTGAACAGTGTAAACATAGAAAAGATTTCTCTTGAAAATACCAACAGTATCATTACTGTCAATCTCCTCGGAATAATACACTTCTTCGATAATGATAACGATGATGATTATGATAACGAGAATGGATTATCATAATATTAGTGATAATGATAATGATGCATGTACTCTCGCAATTCAGTGTTATCGTAATCATTGTTGTATTTCACCTGCAAGATGACTACAAAGTAAGTGTAGATATTTTTCCTCTTTCGCTTCCTCTTTTCTCACAGATTGATTCGATTATGATTATTTTTGCCTGCAGATTCAAGAGAAGCAACACTAACAATAGTCACGTGATCAGTCATGGCAGGTATCTCATTTATTCAAACAGACAGGCAAATTTTACCTAACGCAGAACTAGTAAAAAGGAATGAAGCATTTTCCAGTAAGGCTCTAAGCATTAGCTCAAGAGTAGAAGCTTATTCATTTGAAGCAAATCTTGAAACGGAAGTGAAAAAAAAAGAAGCAAAATACGGACATTTTTGGCTCCGTTTGATTCCTTCCATTGTTGATTGAAGCTCTTCACCATGCAGCTGTGATATCGGGTCTCTTCTGTGGTCACTTTGGGATGACACACTCTTCTGTGTCTGTCTGTACATCTGTCCGTCTGTCCATCTGTCTGTCTGCCCTTCAGTCTGTGCTTTGTTTGGTAGGCCTATATTTCGGGCCTTTTCGTCACTCGTAGAAACGTACTCTTTATTCCTGTTACTTTGCAAGTAGAAAGGCCAGAAATTATAGAATTCTTTAGTAACAATGTGAACTTTCCTTGCATTACAATTTTTTTTTTCCTGAGTTGATGCTCGATCAATTATGTCGATGTTGTGATGGTGCTTGAATACTTATTGTTAATAATATCTGGATTATATTCTACTTGAAATCATATAATGAAATTGAGATCCAAGACGGTAAAATATCTGTTTTGCATTGATTACGTAACAGTGACGCACATTACTTTCGAGTGTATATAAACGAAAATATGGGAAATTTGATGAGGACGTGACATTCCGTAGATAGGGGAAAGAGAAGTTAAGATGCAAGGGGTAGGGTTGGGTTGGGGGGGGGGGGTCTTGTCTATTTCCCAAATTTCACATCACAAAATCACGAATAAACTTTGGTGCATGAATGAGATGAAATGATAAATGTCTCTCTATACGACATCCTTTGTTGTTGTCATCCTTCATTTACAACATAATTTCAGATTGGATGATTCCCCCCCCCCCCCCCCCAACCCATGCATGATTTGGGGAGCTTCACATTTGTATTTCGTTATGGAGGGGCGTCAGCTAAGTTGACAGCTTGTCAAATTGAAAAGATCAAAAGAGTGATGAACATTAAATAGGAAGATCGGAAACGACTCTGTAAAGAGTAGGCCTCAAGACAGGATTCAGGTGCACCACCCCGCATCACTGGTAGGAAAAGAAAATGTGTCACTTGCCTCAAGAATATCAAACGAGCAAAAGGGACACTTTAGATTAATGTCTCAATCGGCAACATTCCTTTATAGTGTGTCCTGTAACAGTATCGCCGAACCAGTGCCAGTGGCGATGTGTGTGTGTGTGTGTGTGTGTGTGTGTGTGTGTGTGTGGGTGTGTGTGTGTGTGTGTGTGTGTGGGTGTGTGTTCACTTTGATTGGTTCTAGTGAAACCCTATGATGAGCTGGTTTATTATCTTTTTTTTACTGTCTTTCTCTTTCCAAGCACGTCTGTGGTTTTGTGAGGTTTGATGAGGTTCAACAGTCTGTGTCCTCGTTGGATTGTGTCATTGCGCTCTTAGTTTGTCAAAGGCAGAAAGAGACAGACTCGAGAGGGTATTGGGAGGGGGGGGGGGGGGTAAATGGGGGCAATTAAGAAGAAGGTACATGAATGGAAGTTATGTATGCACGTGTTCTGAGTTTAGGATGACAGGAAAAATTGGCATTCCCGCCACGTAGACTTCGTGTCGGCGGGGGATTAAACTCGTCCTCAATGTGGCCAGCACTGAATCACATTTTGGGGGAACATTTCCAAGGATTCGGATCGCGCCGCAGGACAAACTAATGATGAATCGGGAATAGACAACATCCCCCTCCTCTCCCCCACCCGCAAAAAAGAAAAAAAGTTTATAAAAATGAAGAATCTACCTGGCCAATCCACCTGCCACAAAAAAAAAAGGCCGCGAGAGTTCCCTAATCTCTGCAGAACTTCACGACAATGTCCCTCGAGCAAAATGCAGATTGTCCTTTTTTTCCACTATCACACACACACACACACACACACACACACACACACAAACCTGATTTTGTAGAGTTTCATGGCAAAACAAGTTAATTTCATTCTTGTTTTATTATAATTTGTTTTCGTTTAAAATGCCAACAACAAAGAAAATATTTAGAAAAAAAGGTAGGAGTTTATGAATCAAAACTTCAAAATATACTTTGTTTTCTAATAAGTGAGGTATGACTGGAAAGGTTTTATTTTGCTCTGTTATATTTAATGATAGACTACGTTATTGAAGACGACGCATAACCCCTTTTTGCCCTCAAACGTTTCTGTTTAGTTTGGTTTGTACGTCGACACTTTCTTATACGAAAAAGGAAATTGTTTGTGCAAAGCATGTTTCTATGTGTGTTTACGGGGATGTTTTGGTGTGTGCATTGGTTGTGTAAAGGTCATCTTATGTAGGCCTACATGACGTCCATGTATTTGTTTGTGGCGTTGAGGTGTAAACAAGTGTAGTGAACACCAAGGAACAGGTGTTAAAAGCACGCCGCTAGGTAAGATAATTAAACGGAGGTTCAAAAGAATATCCGATTTTGAGAATCTTAAAATAATCAAGATGAGTAAAGATGAATACTATTAACTATGATGATTTCTTTTAACGGAAGAGTTTTCACTTGCTAATTCCTGTAGACCAACTTTTCTAACATATGAAGAGTTTGTTCGCAAAAACCGATAAGTCCATTGTTTATTTGCCAAATGGAGATATTTGCGATTAAAGGTCAAGAAAAATAAAGAGAATAATAAGAAAATGTATTGCTTCTTTTGGCCATAACTTCAAAAATGTACCTTTATATGTAGTGACCAATATGTTATTTAAATGGTATTATTTTGTACTTTATGACAGAGACCTTACTTCAAAATCTTCAAAAATGGACTTATCGGTTTTTGCGAACAAACTCTTCATATTTTCAATCGTATTTATCCCTTGATCGTTCAATGTAGCGCTAGTATGGTAATTTCGAGAAGATCGTGAACATAATCAACCTTCATAAGAATTGCGTAAGACACATAGTCATTTACGTGTTTTCGAGCTGCGAGAGATTGAATAGAAGTGATGTTCCAAGGTGGGAGTGAATGTGGAAAGTGTTACACTCGCTGAAATGTATGTCTTCCCTTTCAATACTCTCGGCTAGAGGAAGAAAAGAAGGCAGGGATATCATCTGCGTAGACGAGTTTTCCTCAATTGCGTATCTTCACGGCGGATAAGAGTCGGCGCGTTTGAAGTCGCCGAAACCGACCCTCGCTTTATATTCAATTGCAAGGTGATGAGCGGGATTTGATGCGTGTTTAAAGCCCGCTTTCTCGTCTAGCAAGGCTGGAACGAGTCGGCGCCATTTGATGTAAATAGAACCGTCTCCCAGTTTATATCTAATAGTGATTATTCTACTCCATGCCGCTGTTCTTTCTGGCCCCCCTCTCTCGCTATTTCAACCACTGTCTCCCTCGTTCTCCTTCTCACCTCTTCCACTTGTTTTTTAGGGACAAGGGATAACTTGAACGCGACTCACAAAGTGATAAAGCAACTTTGGAAACTTTGTCGTTAAGTCGAGAAATATCGTTTACCTTTGGCTTTTCACCTGACGATCAGATTTCCATAAACTTTCAGCTGGAAGCGATAGCAGGTGGCATTAAATGTAGCCCGTGTGTTAATGTAGGTCAAATTCCTGTCCTCCAGACTAAAGAATTGAAAAAAAAGGCGAATCTACAGAAAAAACTTTCCATTTATCTTCTCTTAGAGTACAATGAGTCAATTTACGTTTCGTATGAATATCCCAAGTTTGATATTTGACAACTAGGTGCACTGGTAGCGTATTAACAAACTGATTTAGCTGTTTTATTAGTATACTGTTTTTCTGTTGTTCAAGCTAGTAGTCTTTAATGAAAGTCTAATATCTATAAACTCGTAAAGCGTCGTCCAGTCGTATGATAAATCTAACTTCACGTTGAATTTAGGAAACGACTATTTTATTAGTCGAATTGTCATTAATACGTTTGCTGAACATCAGTTTTTTAAATCTTGTTGTTTTTATTAACGTACATACAGGGTTTAACAATTGTAAGACAAACACAAAGATATATATTTATAGGCAACTATATATATTTTTTTTTTTTGATTTGTGAAGTTCGAGGTAATGCTTTATTTGAACTTTTAACCTCACAGGGACGGCAAGAGAATTGTAAGATGATAAGACAGATGAGGAGATTGAGAGAGATAGAGAGAGAGAAGGAAGAAGCACGCTTATCGACAAGTTCGCACACATATCATTTCCTTCACTATCCTTAATGGACGTAGATACAAGCCGTTGTGTTGAACACGTCGTATAGTGTCACCGACCGCAAAGCATTATCTGAAGATTACGCTATTTGCTTTTTATTTTGGTCAGAAAGCACTTATCTGTTGTCATTGTTTGATTTATCTGTCTGTTGACATTCCGAAGATTACCTGGCTGATTGAATGTTTTCATCTAAATGGTGCGTTTAATCAGTGAATACATGTTTCTTCAGGCTATGTGCAGTGCTACAATGGAGCTTTACCCAGCCCTTTAATTATATACATAATATTCCTGATGGAATGTGGCCCCAACACAAATTCTTGATGTTTAGTCGATGTTTCGACAACGCAGAAGTACACTGGCGTAAATCAATTCTTTAATGGGCCGTCGAAACGAACAGTTGCGCGCCTGTCAAACCAGCCCTGCAGGGAATAAGCGTGATGATAGAAGCGGGAAGAAAAATGGAAAAAAGAGGGGGGGGGGGGGGGGGGGGGGGAGGGATTGGAACGCAAACCGAGAGAATACTACCCTATGTCATGTGATTTCACACTGCTTTGAGGTAGATTTATATTCGAGATACATCACAAAGATGTACATGATATTTACACTTTGAAAGAAGAAGATACTGACACTCAAGACACACAGTATTCATTTAATGAAACACTGAATATCTTGCCCGCGGTTACTATGGCAACATTGGTTTTGCGTAACAGGTTTGCAATGACGTTCGCGCAATGGGCAAATGATATAGCAGCTAGAATATACTTTGCACTATTTGACGCTTACGTCATGAAGTTCAACAAGTCAGAACTACAAACGGTATACACAGCACTGTGAAAACAGAGAATAAATGACAATGAACTGAAGAGATGCGATGTTAAACTGACATAAATGACCAAAAATTTAGGATATCAGTGCAAACTTTCAAATAAAGAAAGTTAGGGAATTATCTCCCCCTCCTCAGCAATTCAGTGCGTAGTAAAGAAGGTAAATATAGACCCTCAATTCTCTCTTCCCCTCTCCCTCTCCATCTCTCTCTCTCCCTGCCCCGCTTCCCCCTTGCAAAATGTACCAAATTTTCTCCGTTTTGTTTAGGTCTGTTTCGCGAGTTTCTACCATTGCCACGTCCGGGTGAGATTGGGGTAAATTGAGAGCACGTGTCGGGCGAGATTCTCGGTCGTCTCCCGGGTCTTCCCCCATGAGTAACCCATTTCCTGTTTGCTTCGACCAACTTCAGAAACTTTTCTGATTCTCTCTCTAAACTTTGGCAACT